>NC_091483.1:33913751-34236635 GCF_947461875.1 Haliaeetus albicilla | reverse complement strand
ATTGTCATTTATTTCTACTCCAGAGAGTGTCAGTCTAAGCAGAAAGCTAACAAAAACTTAAGGTCTAGTATTTCAAATGGGACCCAGTTGACATGATTCTGTTCCTAATGAGCTCAGATGCTTGCTATCACCCATTGTCTTTGTGTAGAAGCCAGTTTGTACATACAAGTGTGGATTTCCACAAAGCTCAGGAGCCAGTGTACAACTCTGTACACCCCAGTCACTGCACTTTCTGTTGACAGCCTAGACCCAGAGGTTGGCCAACTGGTGTCTTTTTTAGATATGGCTGTGGGAATTTTTTGAGAGACCAGATAAGGAGAAAATCCTTGTTTCTGTATTGCAGAGTGATCTAAACTTGCTTCAAAGTTGTGGAAAATGCTAAGCCTCCAGCATTCAATCAGAAGGGAAAAGGGAAAAAAAATCATCTTAATGAGTATGAGTAATGCATGGGACCTGCACACGTGTACGCCCCTTTTAAACATGGACACATGCAACACATAAGCTTACCTACAGCAAACATTTTCCTAGAGGAAAAAATATTTCCTCTCTGTGTGACTGGGCTCAGTATTAACATAATTTTCTTCTTTAAAGAAGCCTGAATGATGAAAGATATGTTTCACATAGCAAAATCTTCCTTGCCAGGACTTGATGAAAAATCCACATTATAAACGCTGGGAAGGAAGAGCTGCTCAGAAAAACACAAAGCAGAAAACCCAATAAATCTCAGAGTTTCAAAAAAAAGGGATTATATTCATTTCAGTTTGGCTCGATTCAGCTGTAATAATTAATTCTTTCTTTTAAACATCTACACTGACTCAAGTGGCATAATTTAGGCCCCTAAGAGAACACTGCAGCCATTTCAATATACAGGACCTGACCTTCAGCTCCATGGACCACTGCAGCATCCAGTGACTCCAGAGATATTTGGATAGGGATCTATGTGCATATCTTTGGGATGACTGAAAGTGCTGTCCACTCAGACAGGCATCACACAGTCACCAAAAAATAAACTGGCAGAGGTTGAGATGTTACAAAAACAGGGGAAAAAAATCCAAACCAAACAGAAGGGAAGGTTTCCTTCGGACCATAGCCCTTAACTTTCTAAGACCATGGAGCCTGACAATCAGTTGTCTCTCATTCAGAGCAGCCGTTTCCATATGTTGGGTGTGAAAGACTTACTCTATGTTGGTAACCTTTTGCATTCATCTTTAAAAGGTGTAGAAGGATGGACATGGAACAAGACAATGGAGCTAATAAGCTAATGAAATTTCTACTTTCATACAAATCTTGCATATACTGAGCTAAGTAACGAAACACTGGTATGGTAGATTCTATCAAGTTTCCAAACTGAAAACCAATGGCAGCCAATTTGAATTTCCCATCAACTTCAACGCTGATTTCCATTTGGATTTCCACTTGTAACTTTAACACTTCAACATAGTCATGAAATTCAAGATAAAAGCTAGTGTTCTCTTTAGAGCGTATATTCACCTTTTCCGAATCCCTTGAACATACTTCTCCAAATGGCGCATTTTACAAGGTCTTACGTGGTAGCAGCAGTAATAAACTGAGGTTGTTTGCCTGGTGCTTTTGTTGAATTGTATTTGTATAGATCTATACATACTAGCAAAATATAAAGCCTTTGAAAATGTTCATTTTCCTAAAAACCATGGGACACCAACAATATGAAAAATGCGTGAGCTCAGAATGAACAAATAGGCAAAACTTCAGCAAAACATTGGCTTTATAGACATAGGAAGGAGAATTCCTTGCAAAGCACCTACATCAACTTCATTTTACTTCTCTTTTGGTCCCTCCCTCACCATGTTTCTTAGCAATTCCTTCTTGTATATTCCAAAGAAGGTTTTCTTCCTCTGAAATGCAGAAGACAGATATTCTCCTCCTTTTCCCTCCAGCTCTTTCCCCCCTCTTTTTTCCAAACCAATTCAGCAGAAACGGGGCAGGACTTCAGCACTTGTGCCCAAGGCAACGCAAAGCTGGCAGACACCAACCAAGTGCACACAGACAGTGGTGGATGTCACAGCCTCACACGAAATCCAGGACTATATTGCAAATTGCCTGCAGTGAGGTTCTCCTTCAACTCAGGTTTTGTATTGGCAACGTTGAAACATGCTTATTCTCATCTTTCCTGGTGGAAAGCTCCTGAATTGAAATTAGAAGTAACTCTTCCATTCTCATTCACTGCTTTTATTAATGGCTCTGGCACGTCAGCCTTCCCAGAAGATGCGACCAACAAGGACAAGTTTCCTGACAATTAGCTTGTTTCCCAAAATTTCTCATCTTGCAACAAACTGAATTTAAGAGTTACTTCAACTGGCTAGGCTGCAACACAGATCTTTTTCTCTTTAATTTTTTTTTCCATACAGATTTAATCTTGGGAATGACAAAGTACTTTCTGTTTTGAACCCTCTTTTTATTAGCCCAAATGGATTTCCTTGGCTGTTAACCATCCAACCAATGCAATGTGATTCTGAGTCACTGGGCAGAGAAAAAGAGTGGGGGCACGTGAATCATCTCCCTCTACCCTCTGCCATACCGCTACTCCAAGCACACTTTCATTTTTGACGCTGACGTGACACCAAGAACAGTCTTTTTTGGCTTCTACAAGACCACTCGTATAATATTTGCTAATCGCTAACAAAACCATGGTTCTGTTTTGCTGCTGGTGAAAGATGCATCATCCCTACAAGGATTCACATTGTCATCTACACATTGTACGCAGGAGACGGCATAAATTACCAGCATTAAACTAGCAGGTTGCCTACAGTCTGCCCTAGCAAGACAAAGTGAAAACCTAAAATATTTTCCATGAGGTATGCTTGTGATTATTGACTCATTTTTGTGTGTTGGTTTTTGACATGTTATTGCTTGGCTTCAAACATATGCCTGCAGGACTTCTGTGCCCACCAGACAGCTTCACAGACATTTTGCAGTTTGTCTTTGCACTTGTATTTCCCAAAATACAAAAGCACAGTGCTCTGCTGACCACTATGGTTTTTCCAGTTATACCCATGCAGTTGTTCCGATGCATCCACTTAGTAACTTGCCCATCGGCATTTTGTGGTACATATGTATTGATGAAATTTTCCTGGAAGAAATGTTGTTTGGGGTGGGGAGGGAGGTGTGGGTAGTGAACACTCACAGCTGGAAGCAGCTGCAGGGAACCAGGAGAGATCTCCCATTCCTCATGAAGAAAAATTAATTCCAGTGCTGGCTCAGCACCCTGCTCATTCATTGCTAAGCCCAGTTTGGTCTCAATAAAGCAACTCATACCCATATGCTAGAAATATTTTGGAGAGCTTAAGCTAAAGGATAAAGTTCATGGAAATCGGTGAATGCGTGATAGCCATTTATTCTCCTCTGGAAAAAAATATGACAATGCATTTATATATTCAGACTGAGCATATTTGTAAAGGGACAGTTCAGAGTAAGCTGGCTCACAGTGCTACAGCAAGGGGGGCAGTGCAGAGGGACGTGAGCTGAGCCAAGGGACACCATTTCACAGGAAGACAGGCTGGGTGGCAGCAGCTAGCGAGGAAGGAGGTAGAAGGGAGGTGAAAGGAGCAGCGCAAAGCCTTGGACCTGGACAGGACACAGCAAACACTGCGGACAACTTGAGGAACCTCTGCAGGGCTGACATGGACACAACATGGGAAGAGACACTGAACTTGTCAACTAACCTGACCTATTGATACTGCCAATATTAATCCCGCACAAAATTTCACATGAAACTCACATCTCAGACACTGCTAGGAAGGGGATGGAAACAGTAGTACCAACAGAAAAAAGGTAGGAGACTTTCCTCCTGGTAGGGAGAGGCGGGAAGACAGTCTCTAATGTAGTATTGCAGAATTAGCAGTTCAGCATCAAGTGAGAGAGGACTTGAAATAATGTACAGAAATGGAACAAGGATGTGCCATAAAGCCCCCAAATACATAACAGAGGAAAAACAGGAGTCAACTCAGTACTACGCCTAGGGGCAACACCTTTCACTGAACTGAGTTAAAATATTGCATCTTACAGTATTTTGCCTCTCTGCTGGGGAAAAATTGCCCCTAACCAGCTGCTTTGAAGGTTTGGCAGTTCACATACTCAAAAAGTCTGGCCTCCTAAGTAAAAGGGGACCACTTCAGGTCTGCTTCACAGAAAAAAAAAAAAAAAAAAAGAAAAAAAAAGATATTAAGACTCATTTACACTGTGTAAAACTGTAAGATTTACAGAGTAAGTTTTAAGAGTAAGATCTACAGAGTAAGTCAGGTGTGTGTTACTAGAGACAGAAATAAATTATCATTGTGATTCATGAAAAGTCTTTAATGGAATAAAAACAACCCCTATTTAACTCTAGTACTCTGCAGGAGCACAATATCCGAATCCTCAGTGCTTTGCAGGATTGAAAACTAAATTTTCTGCAAACTGCAGGAGTTCCCCAGCCTCCCATCATGAGCTCTAGTGGACAGAATAAAAAGCTAGTGGGAAACATATTTCCCAGGCTGAAAAATATTATTAAGGTGAGAAATGTGACCAACGTACATTTGAGACATTATTGTATATCACACTTCTGGAGAAACAGTCACTAAGCTACCTTTTATTAGCAGTTTCTACAACTTTTCTAACATTAGAAATACAGCAAAGATTGTCTCAAGCTTTCAGTACTTTTGTCAAGTAAATGTTTCAAGTTAACAATATAATGGTTTATAATATAGAGAGCATTAGGTAAAACAAAATACACACAGGCTAAATAAATGCTACTTGGTTTATGAAAGGCAGCAAGAAAAGCACCAAAATACTGCAAAAAACCCCTAGATTTGGCTAAGAACCTAAAAGGAAAATAACCAGTGTAACACACTAGACATGTAGGCTCGTGGACCCAGATGCACAGGATAGCCTGCACCTGCGGGAAAACATTACTGTGCATCTCTGGAGAGAGAAGAAAGATCCATATCACTTTAAAGACTCATTTACAGGAGAGGTGCTCAGTGCTGCGGGAGGCTGGGAGCAGGGGCTGCCCACGCCGGCTGTGGAGCCAGAACGGCTCGCTGCTTTTGAAAGACCTGGCTGGAGTGCCACAGCACGAGTGAGGGCATTGTCCCGTCAGATGCGGGTACATCTACTGACATGCTCTCTCGTGCCTCGTCTGCCCTGTGTGCATTGCATGCTTATACCTTAAGCATGACTGATGCAGGGGAGAAAAAGCCTGCAGAATATATCCCTCTCTCACCTCCCCTTCTAGCCATCAAAATCCCATTCTTCCAAAAGATAATCCTTCAGCCTTGATCCTCACTCTTTGCCTGGTTCTCCATTTCAATGGGAGGGGAAGGCCTGGCTCTCTGGGGCTCACACGAGAACGGTGCCCCACAGTATCAACAGAAGTGAGACTGCTCAGTGATCAATGTCTGTAGCCTTTTCATGGACTTGCCTCAGCATGGGTAACTTACACACCAGGAAAGTTGTCTTGTGTTAGGTCTTTACAGCTGTGGAACCTTAGTTTCACTCCACCCAGCTTCCCCAGCCCACCCCTTTGTATAAGATCTCGTGATGCACACAAATAACTTCCCACAATAATTCTGACAATCTCTCTGCTTCTTGCTTTATCAGAAGGTGCTGCTCTCCCCACAGCAAGGTGGCAATTTAAATTTGTGCTTTTGCTAAGTGCCTAGCTTTTCATCTGACAGTAGTCAGGATGGGGGCATAATGTGGAAATATACCAGCTGTGGCAATAACAACGGCGTGATGGAGCGCGTGGCTACTCAGAAAACAAAGGGGAATAATTTTCCACTGTTGCTGCATCACAACCCCAATAACACAACTGAACAGCAGGACTCAAGACTTGGGGGGAGGGATTCTCTCTACCACCCCAGACATCTATGCACCCCTGCAAACCACGTCAGTCTAACACAGAAGAGGGAGCAGGTCGGACGCAGCAATTAGGACGCCTAAAATTCTGCAGCATGGACTGGAATATGTTGTGCTGCCTCCCTTTCAGTTTTTTATTTGAGGATGTATCCGAGCAAATGGATTTCCGGGTCTGACTGTTCTGGGCCCGGATCAGTTTCTCGTGTTCCCGTATTTGTCTCTGTAAGTGGTTCTGGATGGCAATTCCCAGGGATTCTGGATCGAGGGAAGCACCGTAAACCTCCCATGTCATGCCCTGCTCGTCCCAAACAACATCCCTGACGTGTTTGGACTGCTTCACCTGCACTTTCGCCTCCATGGCTGGGGTGGGCTGCGTTTTGTTTTCCCCCAGGTTCGGCAAGGCCTGAGCTGAAGCGGGAAGAGCTGCTGTGTGAAGCTCACGTCTGGACTCCTTGGCCTGGAGGCCTTGCTGCCAGGGAGCTGCTGGTACCTCCAAGGGGGGGTCAAGACGTGTAGAACTGGCACTCAACTCGGGTGTCAGTCCTGCCTGCAGGCTCTGGCCACCAGCTGCCTGAGCCTGGCCAGCGTCTCCCTGGCCACTGCTCTCCTTTTCATCCTTCGAGCGGGCCTGTATGCGGACAGCGGCATGTTGGCTGCTAACATTCATCCCTCCTTTAGGATCAAGCACCACTGAGTTTTCTTCCTTTGGTTTTACCACAGACTGATTAGGAATCACCTCCCCTTGACTCGCACCCTTACTTTGCACAGGCTTTTGCTCAGAGCTGCCCGGGACCTCCTTCTGCTTGACTTCGCTGACTGTGCTACAGAGTAAGGGTAACTGGCTGCTTCCTGCATCATGGACAACATCTTGCACATTGCTCTTGGTTCCTGGGACAGCGGTGGCAGAAGTGGTGCTTGGTTCGCCAGTGCCAGACCCAGACCGTGCTGGAGTTTGATTACCCGAGTCAACTGCAAGTTGCTCAACAGGGATGGGCTTTGGTGGGACTGGAGCATCCATCGGCAGCTGAGCAGCATCCTTGTCATCACGGGCTGCACCGATCATTTCAGCATTACCCACAGATGTCCCTTGGGAGGTAATGGCTGCAAGGGAGGAGGGGAGAACAGGTTTTGCATTATCTGCTGCTGCTGGAGACACCACGTCAGATGGGACCCCAGGCAGTTTGACAGACTGGGTTTGGGCTGAAGCAGTCGCAGCCATAACAACAGTTGATTTTGCCGTGACACCGGGAGAACATGGGGACATTTGTTGTGAGGATAAACTGTCAGTAAGTGCAGGCTGGCTCAGCCGCATACCTCCCTGGTAAATTATGTGCAGTTCTTCCTTCTCCTCTGGAGGAGGATTTCCTTTTAAGAAGGCAGCAAGGATGCTGGGACTGGTGGAGGCTGATTTGCTCTCCACGGTAGCCACTGCCTGAACCTCAGCATCTCGCCATGTCCTGCTTACTGCTTCCTGAGTTAAAGAGCTGCTCTCCGGCTGAACCGTCATTGTACCCGTTTCTCTGAATTTGGAGACCTGGGTGGGGCCTGGACTCCCCGGCTCGGCGTCCGTGTTGCGTATGGGATGCAGACTCTCGTGACTAGACTGGGCCGGTGCCTCGCTGCTCTGCACCGCTTCAGTTTTGCCTGTGGGATGCAACTGCGCGGTGTCTGCAGCCCCACTTTTCACCTCCAAACTGGTCTGTGGGTCTCTCCCCAGGTCAGCTTCAGTGTGCCTCGCTGGCGAGGCTGACTGACATGCAGCAGAACCATTTTTTTCTGCTCCCCTGTCTTTTTCCCCTCTTTGCAGAAGGTTTGCCTGAGAAGTACGACAGGACTCATTACCCCTGATAGGGTCACCTGGGGAAGAATAATTTAACACCTCAAGTGCCGGCTGATCATCACTCCCCTGAGGTTTCAAGGCAGAGTCATCCATTTGTGTCAGGGAGCTCCTTTTCACCTGGTTGCCTTGCACAAACTGCCGGGAGCTCTGGGGGGCTGGCATCATCTCTGGCCCCCCTCCCACCAAAGGGGCTCCGGCTGCAGCAGGGGCTGGCGCTGCCGGTCCCTGGCTGCCCGCTGGCCGGGAGCAACCAGCAGGCTCTATGGCTGCAGGATGCCCCTCTGCAGCTTTGCTGGTGAGCCCGGGAGGAAAGCCTTCCTGCTGGCTAGCATCGTCCTTGCGGCATTGCTCACAGCTCTGTGTGCTGGCAGCCGGCGTGCGTTTCAGGTCGAACAAGCGAACTCCAGCAGAGCCGGACGGTGTGCACAGGAAGCCATTGCTGGCCCTTTCGCCGCTGGGTAGTTGGGGCTGGCGGTTAGCAGACTGCAGGTCTCCCAGGTTGTCCTCCTCTGCAGAAGCTGCGACCAGGGAAAGCTTGGCAGATCTCAGAGGATCTGGTACAGTCCCCATGGACCGTCTCTGAGATGCAGCTTGCCCTCAGCTTCTCCTCGGAGTTTTCTTGCCACGCAGTGGGTACAACAGGGCAGGCCGTTGGCGACAGGCTTCCTTTAAAGCTAATCTGTTAATGAAAGAAACACAGTGTTAGTAGCAGTCAGATTTAAGAAGAAAAAAGTACCTAGAACAGATTGATTTTACAGCTTGGAGAGAAATACTTGCGGGCAAGGGGGAAAGTGAAGCACCTGATTCTGCCTAAAAGTCACATAAGAGACATGGATTTCAAGGATCTCCCAATTCCAAGGTCTGGATGGAGAAGACAATACTAGGGACAAAGCAACAACAGTTGCCCTGTTGTTGATACATTAATGAAAACATAATGATATGCCAAGAGGGAGGAAAAAAAAAAAAAGAAATATGAAGTGAAAGCAGGGATGAATGGGAAGGGGCGCAAACTTTGTGTGGAAGTTTGAGGTCACAAAATAAACTCACTGTATAAAATCCTCTAGCAAGCCACCTGTGGAAGGAAAGGTGCTGCCTTGCTTGTTGTGCCTATGTGAAGAGCAGATCCGATACCCACCCTGTGATCTGAGTGGATCCCACACCTTCGCTGAGCACCAGTTTCCCCTCTTTCTCACGGAGAGCCCTTCTCTAATTCCACTACCAAAAAGGACGTGCTCACAGGGGGCAACAGGTCAGTTCAGACTAATGTGGATGAACCCAAACCTCACTGGTAAAAGGAATACGGAGGTACGATGACCTGCTGGGTGGTGCAGATAAACACCAAGAGAAGCTACTGCACCGTACAGCACTGAGGCTGTGCACATACTTACTGTTTTCACATTTAGATCCTTTGAAATAATTACAAGCAATCCAGCTTGATTAATAACTGGAGGCACAGAGGATCTAGAAATCAATTTATGAGCAGGTGGTATAAAACTGGAAGGGGAATGTTGCAGCACTGCAGAACAGGAGGGGCCCATGCCCAGTGAAACACTGGGGAAGGATTTTAAACAGGTGGAGCAGAGTTATCCAGGCTGAAATCTGGCCAGGACTGCAGAGAAACCATTGCTTCAAACAGGAGGTGATCTCCAAATGTGTTTGTTGGCTGGACTTTCAGAAGGACTTTGCACTGCCCAACTTGCACCCTGCTAGAGGTCAAGGGCTGGATCCCTGTCAGTGTCAGCAGAGTGGTGGTGGCCAGTGATAAAATCCCATCCCAGCCTTCTTTTAAATTGCAGGCTACCTATGCCTGTTTAAAAGATCTTCCCCAGCTTATGCTGCCAGCAAAGCATGGGTATGGGACTTGGGAGACACCCTGAACATTTAGTTTTATGTTAACCAGAGAGCTGATGCTGGGAAAATTACCGTACCTCTGTGTGCCCATGTCTCTGCAGGTACACAGTGGGGTCTCCTTTACTACATCACTTGGGAGACGCTGCTGGAAGGAGCTGTGCAGCTTTTCCAGGCCCTCCCTACCCACTAGCAAAGTCCACAGAAGCCCCTTCCAGAAAACATCCCTACTCTCCTTCTCTCTCTCAGCCTGAAGGGCAGCAGTATAGCTTCCTTAGTTTCTGTAAAATTAATCCTAAATTTCAGCACCTTAGGTACTTAGAGCAACAAGAGGCAAGTGCTCAATGAAAGGAAAATTAAAACAAATACAGCCAGTCTATTCTTCTAAGAAAAGGAAAATGCTGCGACTTATTACTTATTTATTAAGCTTTATGTCTTCCAGATAATAATAATTTATTATTTTTATACTATCTCTTTGGGCTCTGTCCAACCACACATATACAGTCTGCTGGATTAAGCCAGCCCTGGGAAACTGTAATCCTGCCCCTCAAGGATCCCAAGTTTCTTAGCTGCAATCTGTGATAGCAACCCTGCATCATTCCAAAATGGCTTTCTAGCAAAGCTAACGATTGCTAAGCTTTTTGAGAAGTACTGAGTTTATGTAAATCAGACTGAAAACTGGTGGAAGTTTGTGTCTGCCTACAAGATGTCTTCACTTCATTTACTGCTCACTTTAAAGCCAGCCAATGTAGTCCTGAAGGAAAGGAGGGCCGTTCCATGTTCACGCTGTTGTATTATGAATGTCTAATGACCGCGAGGAGAGAGGCAGATGGCTTTGGGCATCTGTCTAAACTCTGTTACTCTCGTATTTCCTTTTTCAAATATCGATGCAAACCAAACCAGTATATACAACTGGGCAGGTCACATTTCTTTTTTTTTTTTAGATCCAGAGTTTATTTAAGAACAACCAAACAAATAATGGAACAAAACCAACCTCCATTTTTAGGATGAGACATACTACTCGGCAAACAGTTTCAGAAGAAATAAAGACAGCAGAGCAAATCTGTTTGGCTCTTTGCTATACAAAACCTGGGAAAGGCAATCTGCATGCCGGAGCACTGTCTTTAACTCATACTCACTCAACAGAAGAACGATTCCTAATTTTTCAACTAATTGTTCTGATCTAAACACCCACATGAATTCTTCCCATCTGTTTAGTGGCTCTTCACCAGCATCACTAGAAACACACATTTAAACGACTGCCACATGTGCTAATTAAAAGTGATTCTGCTACCAAGCTCTCAATGTATAATGTTGACAGAGGAAATTCTGCCCCAAAAACCCCATGTGGACCTATTCTCTGATGTGGAACAACACAGCATAACCCAGACATTTCTCTTGACCCTTGAACATGGGTTGGGGGGATGGGTCATTCTACTGCCTGGGATAACTGTGAAAAGAAGTTAGTTTATGAGAATAAGGTTTTTACAAAGACTGCGTCATCAAACTCATGGGAGCTATTTTCTTGTTAGACTCTTCCCTAAGCTATCCTAATGACAGGATCCAAAGGCACTGTAGTAGTCTAAATAAACGCGGTAATTTTTGACAATGCTCTTTCTTAAGAATTAATAAAAATCAGAAGGAAACATAAGTCTTACGCAACAGAAAAGCAAGCAAAGGCAACTAATTACAGAATTGGAAAGGCATCTTATTATTGCAGTCTTATTTATGATTATTGTCTCATTTTTATTATTGGATTCCTGTTATATAGGAGTGAAGAACAACGCTGGGACCTGTGGGCAACACTATTCAACTGCCAAGGCAGCGAGGATTCAAACCAACAAGCAACGCCAACTGCAAGCAAACACCTAGAAGAAACAGACATACAAAACTCAGTAGTAGGCCAAAAAACATGTGAAAACAAATCGAGATCACTGATGAATTTTTCAAGTGTTGTATGCCTGACCTGGAGCAAGCATCCAAAATTTTCTTTTATCAGGAGGTGAAATTAGTATCTCCACAAAGGTCAAAATCAATTTTTAGTAATAAGAACAGCTTTTCTACGCCAGCACAGTTCTCCTTCACCTTATTCTTTCAGACTAAATTAGCCTGCCTGACTGTGTCAATCTCATCTCAACACAGAATTTTTCTAGACCTTTGCAACAAGAAGGTTCTAACTGTGACAAAGTCTATGTTTGGCTTCTATGGTCTGGGAGGGTCCCTGCATGGCCAGTAGACCTTCATGGACTCTTGTCACTGAGTAGGTCTTCTTTAAGTGCTTTAACACCCCCCCCCCCCCCAAACAAACAAACCTCACAGGAAACTCAATGCTGACAATGTAAAGAAACTCCTACTTATTTAAGTAACACCCATCCCCCAATAAGACAACACTACAAATTTCCCACTTGCTGCTTATGAGAATGTCAACAAAACCAGAAGGTCTGCACATTTAATAAAACAAAAAAAGAAATTTCCAGGAAATTCCAGCATAAGATTCTGCCTCCCATTCCCTCTTGAAAAATCTGAAAATCTGCAAAAGCACAAATAAGACTGCCAGCATCTCCACCTAACCTCAATTTTAAAAAGAATTTAAAAACCAAAAAATGAAAACCAATTAAAAAGCAGCTCCCAAACTAATCAAGCACACCCTCCCCAATTCTGGATTCTCATCAGCTTTCCATTCCTTGAGCCTTCTCTTCACCCTTGTCTCTACAAATGGAAGAACTGAATATTTGCTCTTAAAAGTTCTAATCTCATCATATGATTTCTCAGATCATCACAAAAATCATCATACAACCGCATGGGTTAAGGACACAGATAAATATCTGCTGAAGCAGGAATTCAGCCTCCCTTCTCATTTCTTGTCCTGAGGAAAAGACAATGGCACACTCTAACTCATATTAGACCACTGAATATACAGAAAACAAAACACATTTCTTTAAATTTTAAACATACACATGCACTTGCATCCTTCTAATTCTGCACCAGTGGTTTTTTTTTTCCAGCTCCTTAAGTTGCTGTTCTCTGTAAATGCTGTGACTTCCTCTTCTTAGCATCAAAAGGTGTTTGTTATTCTGTTTGTTTGTGAAAATTTTACTTCATGGGTTATTTTCTCCTAGTTATCTGTGGGACCAAACACTGGCACAACAAATGACAGACAGCACAAACCAAGGACATTCATTAAAATACAAAAGAGGTTGCCCGAAGCGGTAAGAGAGAAGATACACAGCTCCCATCTTTCAGCGTGCTTTGGGATGCTGACAGGAGACAGACTCTTATGCTACAATCACGGGGAAGCAAGAAGTGACAGGGGATGCAACCAGATACCCTGCATACACGCAGTTCCCATAAAAGATGGGGTTGGCATTGCAAGGACAAGGTGCACGAAGTCCCAATTCCCCTTCTACACCTGGGGACCGCATGCGTTTTTGCAGGCTGCACCTGCAGACACCGCAGGAACCCAGGCCAGAGACAGACGGGGAGGTGGATGGCAGAAGCAACAAGTTCAACGCCATGGGGCTGCAGCACCCTCTGTGCAGATGTTATGCAAAGCGAGGGAATGCATGCGGTGGTTTGCTTTTTACTGGCCTCTGCTGATTCAGTTAGCAGAACTGCTGTAACACTTCAGCAGATACTGCAAAATACCTCTTTAGTCCCTCACTGTCCATTGAACCGATATGACTTTACTCAGACCAGATGGACAACAGCCTATTGCTAGACTCCTTTCAGTGCAATAAGGTGTTTTCTGCCCTTTTTCGCTATTCACCTTTTCCTGTTGCTTCTTGATGCTTTTCTGCTGCCTTAAACTACAACTTACCTCGACTCTGCTCATCAGCTGAGCCCATCATCATGGTATCTGAGCACTTTTGTTGCAGCATCTGGGTTCAGGGCTAGCTGTCATGGGCCCGCTCAACAGTATAACTATAGGAAGGTCATACTAGTTCACACCCAAAGCCTTGTTTGGCTCTCTCACAACTGCCCTGAGGACAGAAACAGGGTAAGATGTGATAGATGGTACATGTCTTCTTTGTGCATTCGCTATTCCGTCCCCTTACATGGCTGGCTGGGTCAGTCATACTCCTCTAGGAGGAGAAGGGAAGACATCTCAGCTCGATGGGCCATGGAACAAATGCTGGAGAGGAAGCTGAGAAGGAGCTGGGACGGGGCAGCCCCTGCAGGGAGCATCCAGCCAGGCACCAAGGGTGACAGGAGGAATCTCGTGGGGACTGGAGAGGACCAGGCAGTCTCATGCAGCTCAGGAGCCCCTGTGCCGGCTGCAACCCTGCCTAGGAGCAAGGGCCTGCCTACAAGAACTTGTTATCTTACCTGTTTATTTTTATTTTTCAATATATTAAAAATTACATTTCTCATTTGTGACTTTTTATCTCTAGGTGTGCGGGGTTTATTTGAAAAGCTTTTCAATTATTCTTGTTATTTTTGGGGATAGGGACGTTTGCTTTAGAAAAACGTTAGATCTACTTGAAGGCTCTGGCCAGCCTGAAGTCCTAGCACACACCCAGACATGGACCTCTGGTACGCCTTTCCTGCTGCTGGCCATCAGGAGTATAAGGATTTTATGAATTGAAGGAGACACTTTAATCACCTTTGGAAATGAATGCACATCTATTTATGAAACCCCTTTGCATATTTGGCCTATACAAAATGCTGTGGCAACGCACACATGCATGCCCCATGAGAAAAGGACTTTTATTTGTAAAAGCCTGCTCACTGGAAGTCTAGGCCGCTCATTTTAGTATTAAAGCAAACACCACCGAACAAAACCCCAGAGCCCCTCCTAAAACCGTTCCCAGCACCCGTACTAGAAGCACTTTTTAGCCACCTGTGACGCACATCACAATACTAAATCAGCTGAAACTACCAAGGGGACCGCATGAACAGCCCCGAGGAAAACCCAGCTCCTGCCAGGGTTCTCCGGGCACAGCCTGGCTCCTCACTGGACCTCGCAGCTCTTCCTCTTGGATGCCGAGACACAGCCCACAGCGCCTAGCAGCTCTGCTTGCACAGGTGTCAAGACACGATGCTGAAAAATGGAAAAGCGGAGGGAAAAATGGGAAATGAGTCCAAAAGGAAAAACAGAGGGTAAGTACTTAAGAAAAATATCAGCCTCTGCTTGTCATTGTTTTGTAATGGTAATAAACCAAGGAAAATTGGGTGAAAAATCAAGGGCAAGATGCACTGCCATTTTTTTGCCAAAAAGAGATGGCTGCCAATCAGCCTGACAGCTACTGAAGATTTATCTAGCAATATTTTGTACAAGCTGAAGAAATATATTTTTCTGGTTGTTGACTCCTCTCATCTTGCATCTCTCTGCCAGGTATAGGCTTTAGCTCTGCAAAGTGCAGAGCAGGGGAGCTCCACCTCCACTTTAGAAGGACAAAGCTCATCTTAACCTGCTGCCCACAACCTGCAGATGAGAATATGGGTTAAGCCAGTCCTACCAAATGGCACAGTGGCCTCTGGGCCTAATCCAAAGCAAAGCAAACTGCTTTGCATCTTCCTTCATTTTGCTGAGCTTTTGACAAACCTTAAGTACACCCTTCCAAGAGGCCACAGTAACCTTACTGCAAATGATATAGTCTACTCAACTAGATGCAAAAGCAATTCTGATTAATTTTAAATAAATTTTTAAATCTAATATTTACAGTATTTTCTCACTGCAGCATGCAGATAGCTTCGCCGGATTTTGTTTCTGCAGGTAGCTCTTGCACATGTTCTCTTTAAACCTACGCTCTCTGTGCTCCCTAGACTCTTGCTGAATTCTTGGGAGTCCAGAAAGCGCGGTGCCTGGCAGGCTGCAGAAGAGACTGGATCTCTCTTCAATACTCTTAAGTACTTAGCAGTGAGCACAAGGGATCATCTATATAATTCTGGTAGTGCAGCGTTTATCCCAGTTTAGAAGCAAGCATCAGTCACTCCACCCCTAGCATGACCTCAGGATTGCCAGAAAATTCAGTACTGGCCTAAGCAGCTTTAGACTGGTACAAAAAGAATGCAACCAGGTAGGGCTGAACCAGATTTGGGGTACACCTCTGCTCCAACTTCAAGCTGAAGGGTGCAAACAAGTCCAAGTCCCATGGCTGCCTGAGTGCAGGATGGTGCTGACAGGCTCCTCTGAGAGTCTGGGTTTGTGAGCTTGAGCAGAACCTCACCTCAACACTTCAAAATGGTCCAGAGACACATGTGCACCTCAGCAGTCGCCCAGGAACAGATGTGTGGGAATATCTGCAACAGGCTTTTAATAGGCAGGCCCATAACCACAGATAAATAAAAACTGTGTGGGGACCAAGCCTGATTCAGCTCTACTATCCTGCTGGCAGCAGAATAATTAGTTACACTTCAACTAGAAAGATGTCCATCTAAAAGGAAGTACAACCACAGCTCTGCTTTGAGACGGCATGTTCCCCGTGGGCAGTGCCCTTCTCACCCCAGCCAGAAGACAAGCAGCAACCACCACGTCCAGCTCCGGCGCCTGTTCATGGAGCCTCAATGGGAGCCCATGTGCTGTTAGCAATGCCACGATGTAAATCTTCTGCATGCATGCAAACTTTGCTCCTGGTTGCATTTTGCTTTTAATCTCTGCCAGCAAGTCATTGTATCAGAAGAGATCACATTACCCTCTTCTGTACCTTGATGTGTACAGCTACCGCAGTCACACCAGTGACTTGCACTCAGAGGTTCCCCAGCACCAAAGCTGGGCTGGCTCTGCTGAAGAGGTCACTGTCCTCTGGCCACGGCCAAAGGCAGCAGGCTGGCATGTGCTGTGGAACTGCTGCAAGAGCAGCTTGTTTTTGTGGGAGTAAGGACCAAACGGTTATGGATTTACGGGTGCATCCCGATTTTGCAAAACTCTTTCAGGTTTCCAGAAGGAAAATGAGGTTGCTTTGCACTCCAATGCTTTAAAGCAGGGAAAAAGACTATTTAAAAGTGGTAGAAACTATAGTCTCAACAAGATTGCCAGAAATCAATGTTTGGAAAGGAGATTGAAAATCCTCATTTAAATTAAGAATTGTGGCATCATCTGTTGCCCTTGAACTTTTGAGCCTTCAGAGCTCACCTCACAGATTAAAAGCTGTGGGAAGCTGAGATCCTCCCATAATTGCAGCCTCCAGAATCTCTCAAAAGAGCCCCATGCACAGTCAGAGGGGGTGGCACAGGAAGGAAACGCAGGAGGGCTGGGTGGCAGCCTGAACATGCACCACCTCCACACCTTTCTCCCCACGCCATCCCCTCCTCTGCCTCTGCTTTCCCACTCAGGTCATGCTCTGCTGTGCTCCCGAGCATCCTCCCTGCTGGCAGAGAGGGGTCTTGGGCAGCAGCACGGGGCTGCAAAGACAGGCTCTCTCTTTGCACGCCTCCTCCCAGGGTTACAGCACCCACTAAAAAGGCTTGCTTTGGACAGGCATGTAAGTATGCGAAAGTCCCTGCTGAACACTGCCAAGAGCCCATCAGCCTTTCTCCTCCGAGGTGAAAGGGAAGGATAAATGGCTTTATGAAAACAGCCAAATCAAACAACAACTACACCGACCAGCAGCCAGCTGTAAGAGCTGCATAAGCTGCAGTGACATTCCCACCTCATATCCTGGGCCACCCTAGAGGGGATGTGACATGTGAATAAAACCCGCAGGGATATATATTTTCCTTCTATTTTTTTTCTTTCTTCTTTTTTTTTTTTTAATTGCATGTTATTATGTTTAGCCTCATTATTTATCAACACATTTTTTTAAATTTCAGTACCTGACACTGGAAGTCACTTTTAAGGAAATGCAGCCTGACTTCAAGGGTAAGCCACGTTTCAGGAGGGATGTCTGTGCGCATGCTCCTGACACGTGCACGTGAGAGGAAACCAGCAACCTGCTGTCTGCATCAGGCAGGTGAGTATTTCACATAGCTCACTGCCACATTATTTTTCTTCATCTTATTGAGTAAAACCAAGAAGTGGTGTTTGAGGGATGTGGGTCATATGGAGGGTCATACGGACCTTTCAAACACCACTTTAATGTTTGATGCTCAAAGCAATGGAATTGCCTGTCAAGCAAGTGGGAATTTAATTCCTTATCTATCCCGCTATCATCTGTCTGATAAAAGGACTGTGAAATCTAACCCCTCATTAATGCATTTCATGCAACTGAATGCATCTGAACATTGACAGCTGACAAACAAAAGCCGTTTTTCAAGAGAGCAGTTTAACAATAGCCAACAATAAATACCTTTTTCCTACACAGCAATGCCAACGTGACTTCAATATAAAGCAGAGTGATCGTCTTTAGGGGTGAAAGCATAACACTGGCTTAGTGCCCATGCAATTCTTGCTTTCTCTGCTAAGACTCCCAGACAACTTGCAGAAATCAGGATGGTGAGGTTTATTTGGACATCCACCTCGTGACAGCTGTATCAAAACCAAAATCACATTTTGTGTGGTCAGGAAAACACAACTACTGCTGAGTAGGTGCATCTTGGAAAGGGTGGCTCTTTGGGACAAAGGATGTTATCTACTTCTAACATGCTTTCATATCCTCAAAAGCAAATTTCCCGAATTTCGTGATGACCTTCTCCTTAAGAACATTCCCCAGTGCACTAAATGCAAACACTCATCACGTGACCGAAGCAGCCCCAGTAGTGCTGGTAGCACCCTTGATAATTAGGCCCGATTTGCAGCTGAGTAACCATGTTAGTGGTGCCCAGAGAAGTGTATTGTGGCAGCACTTTTTTTTTTAACCAGCCTTGCAAGTAAGGAAATTTTGCCTTGAAAGAGCTGACAGGTGGAATGTCTTTTGCATAAGGTAAAACCCAATGATAATGTTTAACTCTCATGCACCAGCTGAAAAATTAAGTTCTCCTCATATATCATATTATTTTAATGAAGATGCTGGGCTCAGTATTAGAGAAGGGAATAGATCTATACATAACAGGCACCTGGCAAAGGACAAACCCATTGCTGTTTACAGGTGTTATCCTAACGGAAAAGAACTACTCCAAATGGCATGTAATTAGAGAAGAAGAATGCAGAGCCTAACCAGTCATTATTGTAACAGAAATTTGCCGTAACGTGTGATTAACCTAAGAAAGGCATAATGATGATCTCACCGTGTCTGCTGTTGCCTCCTAGCTATCAGAAACACAACTAATGTGAATAAAGAGGCTTGCAGCTGAAACAGCTATCACTGGGGCTTTTTTTTTAAATTAAAAAAAATGGTTAAAAATATCTTGCCTTCTTCCTGCCACCACCTCAGCAGTTGCTTCCTGTTTCTTCACGTTCTCACTTTGCTTTGCTGCTGCCTGTCATTGACAATAAGAGCAGTAAAAAGAACACAATAATCTCCTTAGTAAACTGCCTCCTGCTAAACACCTCAAAAAACCCACGAGAGGAAGCATCGTGTGCTGGGCCACTTTGTCTGATGTATTGAGGCTCTGCAGGAAACCAAATGGCTGCAGGTTGGAGGCCTTCTGTGTTCAGAGATAAAATCAGAGCAATTCAGTGGTATCTCTACCAACCCCCTAAATGCTCTTTTGAGGGCAATGACTCAAACCCGTACATCCAGCTAAGGACTCTAACCTGCTCACCTCAGTCACATGAGCTTACGATATGACTTCTCACGATACGACTTCGGTGCGACTGTTACATGAAAAGCTGTCATCTCAGTCTCAGACTCTTCTTTTTCTTTACTTGAGGCTATATGCTTTATTTTGTTGAACATTGACCCTGGTGGAATTGGACCAAACCAGAGACCAGCATCTCATTTGTTATTTTTTTTTTTCTCAACTGATGAGGTACTGCACGTGGGACATGGGGAAAGCAGGATGTGCTAACGAAGCAGGGACAGGATGACACATCCTAAATGGCACCATGCAAAGCCAGGAAAAATAACACTTGTCATGTACTGCAGCTAATCAGTCACACCATCGTTCTTTATATCCAGAAACAACAGAACAGCCTAACCATGTACACAGCACTGCAGTCATGTGATGGCTTCCAGCCACTTGACCTAATGAAGGCAAATGCTAGATAGGAACACGTTGGTAAAATATTACACCTATAAACTACACTGTGTCTTCTTCAGTCTCCACCCAGAGCTGACAGAAGGTGTTGAAAGACACATCTGAGAAACCTCCCAGGTGACAGCAACTGCCCCCGTGGCAGATCTGATCAGGTAAAACTGAGAGAAACTTATTGTTCTGGCTCTTGGCTTGAGAAAAAGGAGGTATTGGCACCTATACCAACTCAGCATTGGTAAAAATCAACCCCCAAACCTTACTTCACTAAGTTTGAGTGCTGAAATTCCCTATATAGTCAGAGAGCTCCTCAGGACAAAGAGAGGCTCATAAGTCATCTCCATCCACCACGTGGATGTGCTTGAACAAAGAGACTTCAGTGCTTTCCCTGGCTGAAGAAGCCAACTCAGTCACCAAGTCACTCTCTCAACACCTCTGCCTTCCTGCAGCAAAGAAAAACACCAACAGCTGTGCTGTATGACAGCTTGTTTTACAAACAACTTGTTATTTGCAGTCTATCCCACAGGTGTCTGATGGTAATAGCTTTTCAGAATTGCCCTTGCAGGCAGCCCAGGGGTGTAAAAATCTCTCACGCTAACAGTTGCAGGAACCATCCTCCCTTCTATTAGAATTGTCTCCTAACAATGGCTTGTTCAAAACATGTATTTTTATCCTTAGATTCAATGTGCTTCCATCCTTCGAGCCCCAACAAGGGGGAACTAAGGTACCCAACAGCCTGCAGCTTTTTATACTATGTTTTAAATGTGGATTTTCATAGGCTTAAGAATAATTACATTCTCTGCTTCTGAATTCTTAAAAATCACAATACTCATAAGACAAATCCTTATTTGGTGTTAGAACTGAACTAAACCCAGAAATACTTCCTCAAGATAGCAAATATTTAAGAGATAGTAATGCAAAATCTGGAAACTAGTTCAATAAAACATGCTGGAAACTGAGATCCAGCATATCTTATTTTGTAAACCCTTTCAAAGCTAATAATAATATTGGGAATCAATTACTGGCATCATCATAAGCCAAAGCTTTGCCTGTTGCGATACGGCACAGCTGTATCCATACTCTGGACCTCTGCCTTATCCATACTAGACGTATGGTCCATGCCCTAGACCCTCTGCAAGGCCACGATGGCTTACACCAGCTAATGTGACATCCCCACTCCTGTCAAGGGCTGAGATGTTCCAGAGCTAGAGTTCCAGGTTTACACTGAGCCTAATACTGCGCATACCTCTTCTCATTTCTTCTGCATTTAAGCCAGGCATGTTTCCATTTATCAGGTGACTGAAGCAACTCACACTGTGATGGAGGCACTGGTAGAAGGCATTAACTTTGACTCGAATCACTGTCCCTCAGGATGATTGCCTAATTGGTTAATGATTATAATTAGCATTAATTAAAATGACAGCTGAAACAAGATATATTACATCTGGGTTTAACAAAGTCTCAGCTTGACTGAAGCTGGCTGCTTTGACCACCTGGCCAAGCCCAAACCAGACAGCCCCACAGGCAGCGTGACTGGTGCTGACCGTGGCAGCTATCCCTCCAGCTCACCTTCACATATGGTGAAACTACAAGTTTCTCAAGCTACAGGCAGCTGCTTCCCGGTACAAAAGCAAAACGTGCCCCCCCCCCCCCCCCCCCCCCCCCGAACATTCAAAAAAAAAAAGGAGATGTGGCAGCCTCAAGCAATTACTGAGTTTATCACCTAATGCCCAGCTCCTCACATCAAGCTGCGTTCCTTTTTACTCCTCTTTGGAGCAGTTTTAGCTGCCCTTGCTCAAGCTGCCAGCATATTTAACCTGCAAAGCTTAGAAGTGAGCTGAGGTCAGGCTGTACCTTGCTAGAGCACAGCTGTAGGCAAGCGGGGCTGTGCGATAGCTTTGTCCTTGTTTCTGAGACAGCTGGAGTGGAAGCTGGCAGGGCGTGAAAAAGGATCATTCACAGCTTAGGGCTTAATTACTGGACTCACATTGAACATAGATGTCTTATGCACAAAGGCATACTTGAAGAAGCAAGAAAACACATGGCAACCTTAGAGCCAGTATGAAAATCCAGACAAGATGGTTTTTTTTCCACACAGGACCTTCTTGAAGATAAGCACTAGATACTTCAACCTGCCATCTGACAGCTGTGGATGCACAGTAGGCTTCCTACCACATTTATTGACATCCTATATATGGATACAGTTTTTATTACCACAAACTATGCATACATATGTGATTGCAGACAGACATACATATGCACATAAAACTTGATATATGCTAACATAAAGATAGTCATCTAGCCTAATCTGGGTGATTAAAGCTAGGTGCTGAAATCAAAGAAGTTTGATTCTCAAAAGTGCTGAATAATCAGAATTACCAGTAAAGCCAGTGGGAATCAAAAGTTGCTCAATATTTTTGAAAATACAATTTCTTTTGTTCCTGTTCTTATCCAAGAAATGCCAGAAGGCCCTAACATATTCTGCCATTTTGCTGGATGCTACGTGTGAGCATAGATATACCAAACATTCATAGCTTAAGCAGGCAAGGTACAGAGCAGAGGTAGCAACTGGTACTTTTTCTGCCTCTTCTTTAGAAGCTAACACAGCTGAAGATCACAGAGAAAACTATGCAACAGTCAGTGTCTAATGCCTGTGATTTAAATGCAGAACACCTTTCTCCTACATCTCATCATCTACTACTAAAGACTCCTTGCAATCACAAGTGTAGGAATCTGGCTTTAGAGATCCATCTCTGAAACGTTACCAAAAAATATTCAAAGGGGTGTCTCCCCTTGCTGGATTACTGCCATACAGCAGGTCCTGAATCTATAAAGAGGCAAAGCAGCCTGGTACCTCTGTTAAAGCACAAGCTAGAAAACCAAACAAGTGTACCGAATATGCTGCTGCCAGCATTTGTGAAGAAAAAAGCCCCAAAGCTACTAAACCCCCAAAGCACCACCTTAAAGCTGAACAAGCAAAGGATGTTACTGACTAGGAAGGCCATCCACCCAAGAAACATACTTGCAACCACTGCAGAGCTGTAAGTGTTCATACAAGCAGGTAAGCACTTTCGGAAAAGGCTCTGTTAATGCTCTTGCTCTTCAGAAAGCTTAGGCAGGGCATGGGATTGGATGGGATATGAACATTTGACAACAGAGAAGAGGACACCCAGTGTGAACAGGGTAGCAGGCAATGAGGTACTGAGCAAGTGACTCTACTCGATTATCTTTTTTTCTTCCTACAGGTGAGCTGCTTCTTTTGCAGAGAGCAAGGCTGGCAATTTGTTCTGAATAACCCTTCCTATAAATCCGTAGCCTGTGTGCTTCAGCAAGGGGACTCAGAGAAGACCAAGAACGAATGGAAGAAGTATGTGGACAGAGAGGCAGATTGGGTCAGAAGATCAAATAAGTCCAGGCTATAGAGCTAGGAAACTAAGAACAATTAATCAGGTATTTCTTGTATAACCATATTATGAAAACCTCAGGCCCCTCTCCAAGAAGCTTGGCTGTCACTGAGGTGAGGAGCCTGTACCTTTCGCTCCATCCCTGCTCAGCTGCTGGTCAGTACAGTCCAGGTAATTACTATAGCTTGATCATCACTACCTCTGCTCTGTTCGCTCTGCTCTCTCATCTATTTATTAACAACTCTAAACCACAGGTGTGGGCAGCCACAGAAAAACTGTTGGGTTTGTTCTACCCCAAGTCAACAGGAGAAAAACATTTTTCAAAGGTGGACTGCCACAGGAGGTGGTTCGAGAGAGACAGATGTTTGGTTAGCACTGCAGATGGGCTGGAAACCCCCCTATAACCACTTCAAAACTCTCACTCTTTTACTTTTCCAAGAGGATAGAAAACATGTTCCTTTCCCCTAGTGTGTGTGGGCTTTACCACACACTTTTTTTAAGGGAAACGCCACAACGCATGGGAATTTGTTAGCCCCCTGCTCTTTTCTCTGGGCAGCAACTAGATCGAGTTTCTCAGCTGTTGAATTTCAAGGTTAGCATGCCTCAGCCCTAAGTGTCTCCCACAAAACTAGAGAATGAGTCTAAATGCTGATCCTGGAAACACCAGCCTTCTCCCATGTGGCCTCAATGACTTGATTCCATTTATGAGGCTGACCTCTCTCTACAACAGCTGAGTGAATTCTGGCCAGGTAAGAAGGTAGGAGGAGGTAAGAGGTGAAGGGGAGAGCTGCTCTTGCAGAAAAAAAGAGGACATAGAGGAGAAAGCAAGTTGGTTGGTCCATGTGATACAGAAATTTGTTGGCCCTCTGCCTCCTGGACCTAGGCTTGAACGCTCTTCCAGCACTGATTCCCCATCTGTCTCTTACTCCGTGCTCCTTGCCAGACCATTTCACAGCTTCATATAGCTCAAGGACAGGAAACTGTTCATAAGAAATGGATGTTTTAAAATCATGTTTTGCACCATGGTATAGCATCATTTTGAAAGACATATTTGTGGTGGTGACCATGTTCATACCTCTTGCTACCTCCCGCTGTATGCTCAGCTTGCACTTTGTAAGCATTGCTCTGTCTTTCTAAGCCTCTGATGGCTATTTTTTCCCATTTCCTGACTTTTTTTGTAATCAGTTAAGTCTCTTTTTTCCAATGCGTGACTAACAGCAAACACTATTGAAAAAGCTGCTTTCTGACTATACAGATAGTATTTTTCTGTGTATAGGAACAGAAGAAGCAAAAAAAGGAAAGCAAATAGGCTTAACTCTTTCAAGAAAGGGAGAATTAGTCATTAAGTGTATACGACTGATTAACTATTTCAACTGTCAGCAGTGAAGAATTTCAAATCAAGACTAGGTGACTACAGGAGATTTATCCCAGTTATATTCTGGTCATGGAGCTCAGCTCGGGACCCCATGGATGAAATTCCACACACAACACACAAAGTCAGCCTTCAAGAGGGGGAAGGAGAGATGGAAGAATACTGCATTAATTCAAGGGGTAATATATAGTTTCATGCACATTTCTTCTTCAAAATGCTCTCCAAAACTAAGCTAATGGGTCCACCCTAAAACACATTTAACTGAGTCTTTAACTCCACTGAGCAAAAGCTTAGCAAGAGCTGCCATTATGGTCTGCTAGAAAACAAGTACTTTTACACTGCTTTTGCCATTCAAGATGTGAGAAGTTGAATCATTAACCACTCAGAAAAAGGTTCAAAGAAGCATCAGGAAGACTGCATAAAAGTGATTAGAAAGCTTCTTTCTGCAGCCAGACACAGAACCGAGAAGCTTGTGACAAGACCTATTCAGTGTCTTTTTCTCTGCAAATTTTCTACCACTCTGGTCTTTCTTAAATTCAATGATAAGAAGCTATTGCAACAAACCATTGCATAGAAAACTTTGGGCTTGAAACCTTCTGCACAGTGCACTGAACCCATGCAAAGCACATTGGTGATGGGTTCTGGATTTTCAGAAGCCCTGGTACAATAAAACTTTTAACTCTTGGGACTTCATTATCATCGTTATCTGCTGTTTAGGGTGGCAACATTGCTCTGCACAAGCCAGGAGTATTTCAAGACCATCACTAAAGACTGTAGCAGACAAAGGTTTAAAAGGGCATGCTACTGGCTGGCTGAAGTACCACAGCTATATATTCTGTCCATTCATCTCTACCTCATCTGCCCTAAATTCATTCTGAATCAGCTGCCTAAGATAGGATGACTGAAAGGATGGTGGTGTTTGGCTTCATGTCAGAATGGCAACTATGGCGTTTGGAATAATTTCATATCAATTTAATATCTCTGGTTAGGTACCTCTGGTAAAAGGCCAAATTTATACCTCATATAAACTACAGCAGCTCCATTAATGGGGTTTGCATCAAAGGAATTACAGCCTTTAACTGCGAGGTCAAATTTCATCCATCTAATTAAGTTTTTTTTTTCTGAGCAGCATGTTAGCTACTGTCTCTGATGTGATTTTACAACAGCAGGTGTGGCTTTGATTGCCAACTAGTTGAACTCATGTGGTGGTTAAAGACTAATTTGATTGCTGAAGTTAGATTATAAATCACGTTGAAAAAGACAAAAGGTTTCAACAGACAAAATGTGAGACAAACTGAGGCTGAGTAGGTGGGATTCATTAGTCACTAGACGGCAGGCTCTGCTACTGGAGAAGAAACAACATGTGGGTTGTCTTGGAGCATCTGTACAGACGGAACTGATGAGTAACAGCAAATAACACTTGTTACACAGCTCACTGCTTGGGATCATAGTATTAGAAGTGTAATGTAATTGAAGCTTGCTTTCTTGGTAGATACTTAACAAAACTATTATTAGCTTTGCCCTCTTTTTACTTTATTTTCTTCTCCTAAGGTTTTTTGAGGAGCGGCTCAGACATTGTGTGGGCTCTCTCCCTGTCGTCTGCATGTTTGGGTTGGCTGCCGATAAGAATGTCTGCTCACATTCCTGCAGGCATGTTGATTTGGATGTAGTAGACACATACAAATAGCCTGCATGCAGGAACCTAGCTGAAAAAACGCTGCGTGCTATCTTATTAATACATTCAGTCCACTCATCGTCTTGTTAGGGAGCAAGTGTGAGCGTGTTTATTGCCCATCTCTTTGGCAAGCCTCCTGCCACCTTCCTGCCTCCTCCAGCATGGAAAACTGTAATTCTAAAATAGGTCATTTTATTATGAAAAAACATTTTCCAAGCAATATTCCCCTGAGGCCCTTCATATTAAGAGCATCTTCTGAACTGGATAAATACTGTTCTGCTATTTCCCAATATCAACTGCACATGTTTCTATGATAATGGCCAAGCATGGTCTAGCTGGAAGCAACTCTCAAAGTAGACCATTTCATACAAGAGGATTTCTGAGGAAGGCTCCCGGGCATTATGATAGGATATTATTTGTTTTTATTGCACTGTGGATGGTGTAAAGTAGCCCCATGACTTGAGGTTTGAATTGTTCCCTTTAAGTTGAGGCGTACGCTGAACCCAGCCAGGAGGTAAAGACCCCTCTCCTCACCAAAGGGAAGACCATCTCTCTGTAAGTTTCTGTGCCTGCTATACGCAGGAGGAAACTGCTTATCCCTTCCATTTCTTAGGCATCAAGCTAATCAAGACTTAAACAATCAATAAAGGCTGGATTAATTCCTAAGTGCCAAAGCACAAGCAGCTAAATTAAT
The DNA here is from genome assembly GCF_947461875.1 of Haliaeetus albicilla. NCBI lineage: Eukaryota > Metazoa > Chordata > Aves > Accipitriformes > Accipitridae > Haliaeetus > Haliaeetus albicilla. The sequence continues at coordinate 34,209,917 of NC_091483.1, read as the reverse complement.
GAAGTTAATCCTTCTGTAATACCCATTTGTTAAATCTTCCCTCTGCATCTCCTGATGGAGCTTGCTTGACTTCTCAGGAAATGAATGAACAGCTTTTATTCCTCAGTCATAGTTTGCAGTGCATCCTTGTGCATTTCTAACATCGTTAGCACACAGCCAAAACTCAGCCCCAAAACATGGGGCTGAATTTAGCCCTATGAACCCTATGTTCTCAGGCACAAGATAAACAGTCCTGACCTGAAATCACTATGTGCAGGTATGGGTCTTCCAAGTCTATTCAGACCTTGGCTGAGGTAGGTGAAAGCACATTTGCAATTAGCAGTGCTCATGCTTATGGCATGAATGGGTTTATTTGAAGGACCGGATAGCAGGCAAGGGCCTGAAAGCCTGGTCACTTTATTCTGCCATACCATGGACTGGGGTGACCCTTCAAAATATCACTTACCCTTTCTGTGAAAATGCCTTTGATGCTGCAACTAAGAATTGTTAAATGTTACCACAGCTGCATTTGCAATTGGGGTACCTGTCCCTACAGACTGGATGGAAACTGGTACGTTATTTTTCAGAGTACTGAAACAGAGGATCTTGTAAGGCTACTGCTTAGCTTGAGCAGAAATCTGGGTCCTCATAAACTTATGCAGACCTTCATAGCCTGTTTACTGGCTTTTAACAGATACTCCCTAATTATTAACCTCAAGGGGAGGATTAACATTTTCTTTTAATAAATATGGAGATGCCATGGTGTGCTGCAGTGGTATAAAAAGTTCAGCACTTATTGTGAAATACCAGCCTTTCAGGGTGGAATAATTCTGTCATCTTGTTTCCATACAGGTCTTCTCAGAGTATCATCTTTCTGACAAATATTTTATCACATTACTTCTACCCCTTCCTACACCCCCCAGCACGCTTATTATATTTTATCATTTTCCTACTGACTCATCTCAAAAGCTAAGTCTTTCAACTGTGTGAAGACTTTCATGAAACTAATGCTTCAGAGGAAGGAGAGTGACATTGATGATAGCAACCCTTTAGTTCATTAAATACTAAGGGCTGATTATCCTCCAGCATTTTCTAGCCCAAGGGCTATCTAACTCCCCAACAGCCAGACTGCTTCCAGGAGAGCTGAGCTGGGAAGATCTATAGGACTTTTACACCTCTCCACTTTCTGAAGTTGGGACCTGGTGATATCTAGTTCATTCCTGAGTGCCCAAAGGACATCCTAAAAGGCGCTCTGAAATGTATGTAGCTCCAGTAGTCTAAGAAAATGGGGACTTGGTAAAATGCAACAGTGCCCTGCCCATGTCATCTTCTTTGCTAGAAGATTTCCTATCCAGTCCACTACACTGACTTTCCAGATTTACTCTGCTGTTCGACCCTGCTTTTGGAAATACTTCACAGTCAGTCCTGGGGCCCTGTGGAAGGGGAGGGACTGTTCCCTGACTACTCAGCAGACATGCTACTTTTTGGACTAAGAACCCACTGGCAACACACTGGAGGTAAAGCACCAGTCCTTGGACTTCAAAACATTTTACAGTTTCTTTACTAAGGCAAAATGACTGCCCAGGAGTATAAACTCACTTTCAGTCAGTCTGGCTTTAGGTTAAGGGACTCTGCTCACCCCTAAGCTGACAGACACCACATTTCCCTGGTACCAGAGAAACCCCGCTCCAGCTCTACCCTCTACCAACAGGAACACTCATCTCTTCCCAAAACCATGTAAAATCAGATTAGTAACCAGTCTACTGTTCTTTTCTTTTTCTGTTCCACCCAGGAAAGGAAAAATCCATCCATCTGAAACTTATGCCCAACCACATAACTATTTTTATTTGTTTTGCACACAAACTTTAATGAATTGACTCCTGTTTATGCAAATTTAAGGTAACATCAGATCCTTTGTTATCCTGTGTTGGAAATTCCCGCTGTTTCCATGATAACGCCTTGACTGGTTTTCTCAGATTTCTAGTGATTTTTCCATGGAGCAGCAGGTCCAGTCTTGCATGTAAAAAGGGGGCCTGGAGCCACTGGAAAATTTCTGAATTAAGTCTTCACTGACTTCACTGTCATCATTTGAGAGAAGCCATTGGTTTTTATAGTATCCTTTTAAGATTAGTCCTAATGTAGCGTAGTATTCATGTCCTCTATTTGAGCTTGTTGTCTTTCTGCATGAAGAGCAGTAAAAATAATTGCACAGCACCTTGTTTCATTTTGCCTTTTTTTTTTTTTTTTACTTCCCTTTTAAAAACTGAGCTTTGTTTGCACATTGGTGTCACTGGGAAAGAGATTTTCACCACTAGAATGCAATCAGGGATCTCGATCAAAGTAACCAATATTTGTTCAACTTTCTCCAAAAGAAAAAGAAAACCACATACACACATAGAAAGCCATCCTATTCTTTGGGATGGAACACCAACTGGTGATAACTGTATGATGATTGTGAAGACCTGACAATATTGATTACCATCACTGAGCTGCAGCAGAATCTCAAGATACAGGTGTCACAGAGAGAATTCAAGCAAACTTTGATTACTTTTCAAGATTTTTAGAAATGCCTGGTCCGTTTAGCAGAAAAAAAGGTCAGAAAAAAGGGCAAATAAGAAGATCTGCCTTTCCAAAGCTGAATATTTGTCAGTACTTTCTGCCTATGGTTGGCATATTGTTTTTTCAGACAATAAGAATACATCACTTCTGATTGCAGGCTCTTTTCAAGCAACCTTTCCTACACTAGTTACTTTAGTCCTAATCTATGCTTCAGTTGAACAAATAGGTAGCTGTAGCTAACTGAACTACTAATGTAGCTTTGTTAGCTCTTGCCAGACTTTGCTAGACTGCCAACCCTTCCAGAAACACTGCTTTTCCCCCCCATTTGTGTGTATGCATTAATGTACAGGTGTGCAAATGAGACTGGGTACTACCATCAATCCATAGACAATATGTATGATTTTAAATGTAGCAATGCTGCTGCTTCCTGCATCAAAAGTTCACCAGAGTGCAGTGAGGATTCCCATCTAGGAATGTGCTTCGTATCTATTTTACCATAGTTGACTTTGTTTCCTTAGTAGTGACTGTGAGAGTTGCTCGGGAGGGAGATGAGAAATATCTCAGCTCACAATACACTCTTCTTATGATCCTAGTCTAAAAAACTTCTTCTGCACTCCCTCAGCAGAATATATTCATCTCCAAAGCTAGACAAGAGTGATATAAATTAGCCTGGGAAATGAATTGTTATCACTTGCCAAGTGATACAAGCTTTGAGTCTCAGCTCAGAGCTGGTCTCTACTATGTAAGACAGATACTAATAGTATGTAGAGATGCTAATACTACAGATACTAATAGTTTAACAAAGCACTGGGGTGTCTGCTTGTGTCCCCCTTGATTAACTCCTTCTTGTCCTTCTAAGATAACTACTTTCAGAGAGAGGAAAGCAGGCAAGGAAGCGAGCAAACTCAACTGTTATTACCACATTTTACTAATGTATAATAAGTATAGTAAAATGAACGGTAAAAGTAATGGGTGTTGCTAACAATTACAACCACAGATATAACAGATACAGGCTCTTGTTCCTGGATCATTAAAAAAAACAAACCAAAACCCAAAAACCAAACCCCAGGATCTCCCTGGATGGCTGGTTGATATCGGCTGTGGTAATAGCTTCCATACCTGCCACTAAGGTTTGTAACACAGGATCATGGAGTCAGAGATATGGGGGGCGGAAAGAAGAATTCAGTCTGTCCTCTGTGGACACGCCTGTAGCACCCTGATAGAAGCTTTTACAGCAATTCATTGTAATATTTGTGATTGTTGGCATTCTTCCCTCCACTTAATTATTTTCCCCAAGTACATGTGTCCACTGCTGACAGAGGACAAATTGGGACAAAATGATATTACGCTGCTTCCTAGTCATTGCTCCTTTGGTTTCCACCTTTCCCTTTGTCTCTCTCCCCCACACCCCGCATGCAAGTGTTGGCGTTGCGTTTTTTCCCTATTTACTCAGCAGCGTGCTGACACCTCTGCCTTTTTGGATCTGCTGCCAATTTACAAACGCAAACTCTTAGCCATGGACTCCAAGAAATGAATTGCTCAACCTTAATAAGTAATTGATCATCTGTGATCAATTTTTTAATCAGTACAAGTCTTTGTTTCTATAGAACTGTTACTGAGTTCAAAATCCGTGTATATAGTAAACCAGATACATGTAGCTCTTTTCTATTTTTACCATTTGCAAAAGTAAACTGTGCTCAGATATGCTCTCAAAAGCTTTTCCTACTGGAAGGTAATTTAATTTCATTCAGAACATATCCAGAACTCCTTTTCCCCCAGTAAATATTATCAAACTTTGTTTTGTTCTGACTCTTAAGAAGGTGATATTTACCTAAATAATCCAAAGTGTAAAACCAAATATGGGATCAGTTTAGACACCTTGTCACATAGTATCGAGGCTTACAATTAGGGCACCTGATTTGTATCCAAGGTTAATACAGAAACAATCCTGGGTGACTTTTCTTGCATTTCTAATCTTCCATAATAACAACAAAGTACTGCCAGTAACAATGCAACTAATTTTAAAGAATTTTGCACATATAGAACCACTTCGTGACCCTGTAGGGCAGGTATGAAGGTTTTATCAGCTATGAAGTTGTTACATGCTGTTAGATAATATCAGCTCTAAACCCAGCATTGCTCTTAAATCCACAAAGGCACCAGCTTCAGCCTATATCCCACCTCTGCCTTTAATGTGGGAGTTACAAATTAAGAAATGATGTGCTGCTAGAAGCACAGTCATACAAGTTACAAAATCTTGCTCTGTCTGTAGCTGTAAGACTGCAAGCAGCTTGCTTTTACTCCTACATCAGTGACGATTTCACAAACAAATCAGAGGCAGGATGTTGTTCTTAATATAATCAGGTTCTCCTTAGCTTTGGGTGCATCTGATGGAGGCGGTTTATGTTGTTAAAAATAAAGGTGGCAGTAACTGTTGTAGGACCCAAATCTGACAAATTTTACTACTGCCAAGATATTTTGCTAATGAAATCTGCTTAACTCTAACCTAGCACTTGCTGGACAGTTTTCAGCTGACACTGCAAATTTGAGACTCACAAATACTATCTTCTGTCTGTCCTGGCATTGTAGGGTTAATTAACAGCCACTGTTCTTAATGCTGGGCTGACCCTGGATGGGCATCATGACTCAAGAATGTAAGAAATTTGGGACAATTCACCCTGTGGAAACATATACATGCTCTTCTGACTGCAAAAGGACTTAAAGATGCAACCTTGAGAAGGGAAAGCATATGTTGAAAAAACTCAGAGAAATTAGCCAGTTTGGGGGAGAGAAGCTGAGTTTGGATGGATGGGGGGGAAGATACCTCCCAGGTAATAAAATTTCAAAATTCCATATTGGGGGGATATACAATTATATAAACAATTGATAAGCAATTTCTAAGAAGCTGACACCAGCCTGTAGAAAATTCACCACAATTCTAGAGCTCATAGGGTTACTCCATTCAATCAGATGTGATATCTGAGCTCAGTGATGATTTTCAGACCTTTTAAGGGTCCATCACTGTTTATACTTAGCGCAATCTTTTGTATAGACATGTTTTCAGGGACTTGAAAAGAAAAACAAAAAATCCTTGTGAAATTTCAAGAAAGCTCTTTGTCCTGACACTTAAGTCATTACACAATCAGAACATACTTTTTCTTAATTTTAACACTTTGAAGACAATTAGTTCATTCTAAAGGCTGAAACCTGCTATCTTCATTCACACAAACAAACCTTACTGACAAGGATCATCACCTCAATTACTTCATGGGATGGTCAGCACGTACAGGCAAGGTCTTTAGTTTTTGGACCTTTCTTACATCACCCTCCCTCAGTATGCATTAAGATCTTAGACAGGGTAAGTCAAGGTGGTTACATCCCCCCCCCCCCCCCCCAACAAAGAAACCAACCAACCAACCAAAAAAGCCCATTTCAAAGAACTTTAGTATTTTGTACCATCTCCCACAGCACATGCCTTCAGATTGCTCAATCTCATCCTTTTGGTCCCCTTTGAGCTGCTACATGCTACTGAAAAACTCGACAATATCCTGTCAAAAACACCCACCTCCGGCCCATACTCTCAGGCACTGTGCTTTCTAAAGAGAACTATAAATCCAGGCTTCAGCACACTTCAGAGTAAGTAAAACTCGCAAAATTCAAGTTAAGTCGCAACATAACGACAATATATGTATCAACCTAGACAACACCGGGCAGTGGAATTTACAGTTCTGTAAAACAGGAAAGCAAATCTCTTTCTCTCTCACCAACGCTTTGGAGGCACAGCTGAACAGAAGCAGTTATGAAACCAATTCATTGTAATGGGCACTTTCAGTCTGCAGTTTGTATATTACTCAGTTCAACTTCTCCCCCAGTAAACTTCAAATAACTTTAAGGTCATCTGGAGAGAATGCTACCAAGAAGAAGAAAAACAGTTTTAGCACAGAGGTCCCAGGAAAAGACTCAGCTGACTTCTAGAGGGAGAAACACCAGAGCTCTAGTGTCATTCCCGAGCTGCAGACTCCCTGGAAGCGAAGAGATAGGAGGAGGGAAAAATCCATTTAATATAGGCAGATCCAAAGTTATGCATGTAGGAATATTTAATTTAAATGCCCCTTGCAGGACAGGCAACCAGCTTCTGAGAAAACCCTGGCTCGCAAAGAAACGAAGGGATCACTGCACGTAACTAACGGAACATAAGTTCCCAACGCGTGGTCGTGGGAAAGCAAAGTTCGTACCATTGGGTGAATAGACAGGGGAATACTGAGCACGATGTTATTATCTCCGCACGTTAACGAGAGCCTTCCTGGAACCCGCTGTTCAGCGCCGGTGGCCGGCGAGGACAACGGTGGGGCTCCCGGAGATAAGAAGAGCGGCCCAGCCACTTCTCCTGGGGAGCATCTGCATTCCAGGGAGAGGCCAAAGGAGCCCAGTCTATTTATCTCATCAGAGACAACGTTAAGTGGCTATTTAATTACTGCCCTTAAATACTTGAGCAGAGAGAGACGGATCTGAAACTAGATAGCTATTTAATCTGACAGACAAAGGCATTACAAGATCCAGTAGCTAGAAGATGAAGTCAGGAAAGTTCAAAGTCGGAAAAAAGATGCAAACGTTTAACAATGAGATTAACGATCGGAGCCAATTATCCAGGAATGTAGTCAATTCCCCATTGCTGGAAGTCATTAATCAAGACTGTTTGAAGAGGCTGGTGGGCCGGACCTCAGAGTCACTGGGGACCAGTCAGTGCTTCATATTATGGAAGAGGTTAGACTGTGGGATCATCATAAATCCTTCTGATAAATCCACCAGCAGCATTGTTACCTTCCCCTGAGAGAAAAAGGCGGATGAAGGGAACAAAGTCTTGACAAAGCCAAGGCCTGCCCGGGGCGCAAAAAGCAGGTTGATCTGCGGACAACGCCAAGTCACAGACTGCGAGCTGGCGAGACCATCCGTAGTTTTGTCGCCGACTTCAGAAGGAGAAAGAAAAGGCCCATCGGGGGTTGTCACCGGCCCTAAACCCCCCCGAGCCAGGTTGCTCAACGCGAACCGGCAGCGCGACGCTGAGGCAGGCGGGCGGGTGAGCATCGCCGGGCGAGACGGTACTTGACCGCACCAGCCCAGCTCGCCGCCCGAGCGGACCACCCTCCCGCCCTCAGCCCAGCAGCCCCGAGAGCGCTCTTTCGGGAGCCCCGGGTTTCGCAGACACTCGTCCCGGGCTGCGTGGGTACACCCACACGGCTGTTTCCGTCCGGCTTCGCCCCGCGGAGGCCGCGGCCGCGGCCGCGGGGCGGGCCCCGGGGGACGCTTCTTGGCCCCGAGCCCCACGCCGGGGCGGCGGAAGGCGGGCGTCCCGGGGCTGCCCACCCCCCCCCCAACCCCGCGGCGGCGGCGGCCTCCGGGGCACCCTCCGCGCTGCGACACCGCGGCCGCGGGCCGCCGACACGTTGCCGTGGCGACCGCGCCGCTGCCGTGGCGACCGCGCCGCGCATCCCCCCCCGGCCCGGCCCGGCCGGGTGGCGGGGGGCACCTTGTTATTATTATCATCATTATTTCTTTTAAAGTTTTCCGCGCTCCCGGACGCGCGGGAGCCGAAGCCGCTCCCGAGCGCCGGTAAAAACCAGCGGAGGATTAGAGAGGCCCCCTCGGGGCTGGCCCGGCCCGGCCACCCCCCACCCCCGGGCGTCGGGGCGGCCGCAGCCCCCAGCCGCCGCGGAGGAGGGCACGGCTCGGTCCGCTCAGCACCCCCGCGCCGGGCAAGGCCGCCCCCCGCCCCGCCGGGCACCTGTCCACGCACCGACCCCGCTCCTCTCCGGCGCCGAAAAAACTTGCTGGGTTGTGTGTGCGTGGGGGGGGCGTGTGGATGTGGATGGACCCCCCCCCCCCCCTCCGCTTCACCCGCCCCTTACCTCCGCGGCGGCGCCCGTGGAGCCGCGGGCACGCCGCCGCCGCGGGCAGGGATGACCTTGCGGAGAAATTCATCATCCGGGCAGGAAAACAAGCCCTTCCTCGGGGTGTGCGGCGGCAGGAGGAGGGCGGGCGGAGGGAGGGAGGGAGGGAGGGAGGAGGGCTCCGTTTGGGTGGCCCTCCCTGCCGCGGGGGGCAGGGAGGGAGGCAGGCGATTCGTGCCGACTACGAAGAGGCAGCGGCGGCGGGAGGCTCGGGCAGACTGGCCCCGGCCAGCCTCCGCCGCCGTCCGGGGAGCCGTGCCTAGCGGGAGCAGGAGCGGGCGCCGGCTCCGGCTCCTCCCGGCCGCTGGCAGAGGGGGCAGCGGCCGGCGGGGGGAGGCGGGGAGCGCCCGGGCTGCGGCGCCGGGGCCGGGGCCGGGCTCCCCGCCGCGGCCGCAGGGAGAGCGGGGCAGCTCCCGGGGGGGGGCAGCGAGCGGGCCCTGGCCGGCGGGGAGGGCACCTCGACCCCCCCCCCCCCCCGTCGGCGCTTAGCCCCTGCACCCCGCCTCAAGCCTTCCCAAATGCGGAGGGCGCGGGCACGTACCTGGTTCCAGGGAGGCAATCCCAGCTCACGCCAAGCCCACCTCAGGCCTCGCCTGGCTTTTATAGCCCGGGAGCTGGAGGTTCCTGCCCTCCCTCAGGGGCATGGGGCCGAGCAGGGGGGCCCTCGGGCTCCTCGGCAGCTCCCCCGGGAGAGCTCGGCGGCCGTGCCAGAGCCCCGACGGTGCGCCGGGGCTTGCTCTGCATTGCCTCCTCTACCAGTCGGTTCTTTCCAGCTCCGAAAACAAAACTACGCGCTGAGCTTCTTCGCGGCGAGGAGAGCTAGAGCTGCACATCCCGGATCCGCTCGCTCCGTCCACCTTTGCTAGCCCTGCGTGCATCAGCTGAGGAAACGTGCCCACGGATAGCTGTCTGGGCACTTAATGAGCCGTTTGCTTGCGGAGTTGTACAAATTTGCATGGGGAATTGCAGGGGGTGCAAATGCGGATCAGCTCTTGTCACGCTTTCGATTTGGATTGTTGTTTTTGACGGGCAGATTTGGCTTCCTGTATGAAGCACTGCCCTGTTTGCCTGAAAAAAACCCACCAAAAACCCAAACAAAAAAACAAGCAAAAATATTAACAGCAAAAGACATTTTGGTTTAGGACTTTTAATTGTCTGGAAAGCTTTGATCTAATTTAGGTTTATGCCCACCAATGTGGAATTTTCTCTCTCTCTGCTGCAATCACAGGAAATGGTTCTGCGGTACCCGGAGATTCAAGTCAAACGCAGGTTTTCAAACGGGAAGATTTTAACTCTCCTATCTGCCTTTAGGGATAAATAGGAGCAGGATTTCCAAAACCATAGGACAAGCTGTAAGGAGAACTTTGTTGCAATATGGAGAAGATTGAGGGGGAAAAAAGGACGGTTGACTAGAGGACCTAAGAAAATAATTTTTATCTCTAACCATCATAAATATCAATGAATCATATTCCCTTGATCTATATGTATGGACCCATATTTTATTCACTGCTCTGCAAAACGCCCTCAGGCTCAGTTATTGATCCTAAATCTCTTTGAGTCATGGGTTAAGTGGTCATGAAAAATGTCTTATGTTTCCTGTCGTGGCACATGTAATTTCTTCCCCAACAGTGGCCACTAAGATCAGCGCATATTTATGTAATAGCCATTCCTGCATGTGGCTTTCTGACAGTTATTTAACCACGGAAAATTTAAGAGATATTTCCAATATTGACCAACAATAACCACTATTTCACATGTGCCAAAACCAAACTGGCAGTACTCTTCAGCCTGAACATCCCAAGCATGAGGGAACCTTGCTGGAGGCGGGGAGAGTGGAGAGAGTATCACACTTTATCAGGAAAAGGAAAAGATTTACAGCACTATAGCAGCCAGGGGGTCCCAGTAGCTCTTCTTTACTTCGTTCTTTTTGCAATCTTGCTACTTCTTTTGGTGCTGCTCTGGAGGGCTGTATAGAGCCGGGTCCTCACCCTGCTCGTGTCTGAGTCAGGAATACAAGGTCAGGATGGCAAAGAGAGTCAGTGTTCAACTCCTCTTCATTATTCTGCTAAATGACCTATTTTTAAAGAAACATTGTCAAACTTCCTAGAATTAATCCTGCTGCGATTAACACTATTACAGTGAAACTTCCCCCTTTTTTGTTAAAGAAGAAGAAAGGCTGGATGATGCAATTTCCTTTTGTCAGCAGTTGTGCTTTTAAGAAGAGGTAGCCGTAGGCACTTACAGACCTTGCTGCTACAAGGACGTCAGGGGACCTGAGGGGCTGCTTGGCAAGGGACAGTTACAATTAGTGTAGTTTTCCTAAACATAGGATTCCTTGTCTGGATTCCGAAGAGACACCCTTTCTGTTAATAATACCCCCTTAGCCTGAGATACTAAAATTGCAGTCTTGGCACTCAGTTTAACCAGTTAGCTCAACTCTGCAAGCTCGCCAAGCTTCTTGTGTCTTTTAATGTAGCTTTAACACCCCGCTGCCATCTTTTCCTTCCTGCCTCTTTCTCCCCACGTCCAAGTCACTGAAAAATGTTAATGCTGTTCCCTTTGACAGCAACCTTCCCTGCCCAGGAAGAAATAACCTGCCACAGAAAGGTGAAATCAGGCTTGTCTCCAGGCAGCCCTTATTTGGCTCTGAAACTATTTGCAAAGTGAGGGATTTCAGCTGTTTTAGTATTTATAGCTGATATGTTCCTCTTCTTTGGAAACCACCTTTGAGATTAATTGAAGTGGGAACATGGCAGGATTTTCAGAGGCACATAAGAGAGGTGATTGACCATCCAGCCTTGAAAGTCACAGCAGTAGGAGTCATATACATTCAGCTGGAAAGGCTGGGAAGCTTTTCTATGGGCTCTTGAGCCCTTCCTATTTTAGGGCTGTGAAACACCTTCAGAACATGGGGAGGACTCAGTCTCAGTGCCTGCGGGAAAGAAGCCATGCTAATTCTGAGGCAAAAAAGAGAGGGGTTGGGAGCTTTGTTTGCTGCAAGCCCCTCCATGCCCATGCACTTCAAAACTATCTCCCAAATGTTTTCCTGCTGAGTTCAGATAAACATTTCCTTCTGTCTGTACAGCATTACTGAGAATCCCCATGCTGCTCTCAGCAGTCATGGCTGAGCACTGGGTCTACTTATTATCATCTGATGAACAAGGAAATCCAAGAGGAATGAAGACAGTAATATGACTGAAATACAGCTCAACTAATAATCTCTTCCCCATGCCCAGTAGGGCATGGATGCTTTTGTTTCCAAATGCAATTGTGACCTAGGAAAGCCGAGAAGAGGCATCAAAGAGACTCAGATCATTGCAGAAATTGGTTAAGGTGATGAAGTGCACACACGCACTCAGGGCATGGCCACTTTGTTTATGAACTCTTCTCATGTACTTGTTTTTTCCCCTCTGTCCTTTTCTCTTCCCTGAACCACAGCCTGCCATAGAATGGTTTCATTTGGTATCTCATGCAATATTGGTAGTAAAGACCTCTAAACCATTTTCTAAACCCTCTTATGAGCTCTGAACATCCCTAGCTGCTGTCCTGATAGTCTAAAGAAGTCATCATGTCTCAACATATTAATGTGTCGTCATATCAATGCAAACCAGATATTTAGATTATTCTGGTTTATTTATCTGAATTTTTAACTCATTTGCTTAATCACCTGTGAGTCATGGCCAATTTACTATTTTCCACCATCTTTTTGTCTGCTTCAATCTCCAGCTATATACATTTGTTTTATGTTAAGTTTTTGTGGGTCTTAATGCAAAAAAGCATTCACACTGAGGGCAGCACATAGATGGTTGCTTAGCTTTAAGCAATGTGCTTAGCACTAAAGTCAACAGAACACGCTTAAAATTAAGTGTCTGCATAGGTCTCAATAATAGCTAGAATAATAAAGAACTAAACCTTTTTAACTTGCTAGTATTGACCAGGGTGAAAGCATAAATTTAACTGTAGAGGGATTATCTTTTGAAATGTATTAGGCCAGAGCTCAGGGCAACAGGAGCCTGGATTTCTACAAGCTGCCAGAATACAATTAAACAGCAGAAATGATAGCCACACTTCTGCAGTGCCTTTGAAGGCTCTTTGTAGAATGTTTTTGTCCTGGGTTCAGCTGGGATAGAGTTAATTTTTACAGGAACCTGGGAGGTGGGGGGCATAGCCGGGGCAGCTGACCTGAACTGGCCAAGGAGCTATTCCATACCATGTGACATCATGCTCAGTATATAAATGGGGAGCGGGCCGGGGGGTGGTCTTTACTTTTTGGTGGGGGAAGTGGCAGAGCGTCGGGTCCCGGGTGGTGAGCAGTTGCACTGTGCATCACTCTTTTTGTATACTCGTTCATTAGTACCGTTGTTGTTGTTGCAATTTCTTTGTGTTGTTCCAGTAAACTGCCTTTATCTCAACCCTCCAGGTTCCAGTTTTGTTTTTTTTCTCTCCTCCATCTTCCCCCCTATCCCACCGGAGGGGGGCGGGAGGAGTGAGCGAGCGGCCGCGTGGTCCTTTGTTACCGGCTGGGCTGAAACCACGACAGTCCTTTTTGGCACCCAACGTGGGGCACGAAGGGTTGAGATAACGACAGATCTGGCCAGAGCGTGTTGAAACAAATTTGTCATACGCATTTCTTATACTAGATAAATAGATGTTAGTCACAATGTTGATTCAGTTGTTTACGTAGTGGCGTTTTGTAAGCTCTTATATGCTCTATGTATTGCCTGTAGTTGCGTATCTCATTCTCTGGGAGAGTGATTGGGATTATCATTTTGCTGTACTGGGCAATGTCGGCTTGTGAAATGATTACATCACTGGTCATGAGGTTAAGCTGGTATCTGTATGAGGCAGTGATATCATTTCCATACTTTGGGCACCTTCTGTCGGATTTTATTGGTAATTACACCCAATCCATGGGGAAGTTAGGGGGGGATACTTCCCCCCATCCGTTCCCCTCCCTTTTCTCCTTCCGACTAATTACAACAGCTTTCGAGAATTTTGAATATCCTTGGGATGCGCAAGCCAGTGTGCTGTTAGTGCTATGCCTCCTGAATATGTTTCAGGTCTTGTCTAGGGCTACAAAAAGGCTCTTTAAGAGTACCACCCAGAGATCTGTCCCAAAGCTGGATATTCATGGGTGGCACGGTATGTGGGAGGATGTGGGCAGGTATCTAGAGAACTTCTCACCTCCAGTGGCTTGGAAGTTCACTCCCAAACAACTACAGAACCCTCATGAAGTGATAGAATTTTTGAAAGGAAAATGCTGTGGCTATCCCAGAGACACACAACGCACTACACTGTGCTGGGCCCTGGCCGGTATCTACCAAACCCTGCTTAATATTATGCAGCACCCTCAGGGGGAAAAGGGGGAAAAGATGGAAAACAGGACAACATGCACCGTGGCTACCCAAACCCTGACAACAGACACCGTGGCTGGCCCTACCCGGACAACAAGCACCGTGGCTGCCCCTACCACGACAACAGGCACCGTGGCTAACCCTACCCCGGTGACAGATACTGCCACTAAACCAGAGAACCAACTTGTGCCAGTATCAGTCACCCCTGTACAGAAAAAGGAACACACAAAGAAATCAGTTCGCTTAGTAAGAGATGAAGATGAACTAGGGTCATCGCGAGAACAGGAGAAAGAGGCAGAACCTGAAATAATTACCCGATCTCTATCCCTGAGTGAGTTGCGTGACATGCGAAAAGATTTTAGCCGCCACCCAGGTGAGCACATTGTTACCTGGCTGCTCCGATGCTGGGATAATGGGGCTAGTAGTGTGGAATTAGAGGGTAAGGAAGCCAAGCAGTTGGGATCTCTGTCTAGGGAAGGGGGCATCGACAAGGCGATTGGGAGAAAAACACAAGTCCTCAGCCTCTGGAGGCGACTTCTGTTAGGTGTAAAGGAAAGATACCCCTTCAGGGATGAAGTTACATGTCACCAAGGCAAGTGGACCACCATGGAGAGAGGTATCCAGTACCTGAGGGAATTAGCCGTGCTGGAGGTGATTTATAATGATCCAGAAAATGCGCAGTCACCCACAGATCCAGATGAAGTCCAATGCACACAACCGATGTGGCGGAAGTTTCTACGAAGTGCACCACCAACCTATGCCAACTCATTGGCAGTAATGTCCTGGAAAGAAGGCTGTGGACAAACGGTGGATGAATTGGCTGTCCAACTCCGGCAATACAAAGAAAGTCTCTCTTCCTCCCTACGGGCCTGTGTCTCAGCTGTAGAGGAATTGTCCCGAGAGTTCCAGCAATTCAAAGTAGATATGTCCTCCTCCTCACCTGTACAGGCCCGCATTGCAGTTATTGGGGGTAAGCGTTCCTCTGCCCAAGAGAGAGGAGAGAGAAAGTACACACGACGGGCTAACCTGTGGTTTTACCTGCGTGACCATGGAGAGGACATGAGGAAGTGGGATGGAAAACCTACCTCAGTCTTGGATGCATGGGTACAGGAGTTGCGAGAAAAAGCAACCAGAAAAGAAGATTCTTCTTGGAAAACTGCTGCTCCAGTTTCCCGTGAGCAGTCCCCCGGGCGCAGTAGATGGGCCGATCTCATTTCTGATCCTCTTGAAGGGACTTCTGATTCACGTGTGCAAAAAGTGGGTAACAGATATTCTAACCAGGATTAGAGGGGCCCTGCCTCCAGCCAGGTGGAGGAGAGGGACAACCGAGTCTACTGGACAGTGTGGATTCGATGGCCTGGCACGTCAGACCCACAGGAATATAAGGCTCTAGTAGACACTGGTGCACAATGTACCCTAATGCCATCAAGTTATAAAGGGGCAGAACCCATCTGTATCTCTGGTGTGACAGGGAGATCCCAAGAGCTAACCGTATTGGAAGCCGAAATGAGTCTAACCGGGAATGAGTGGCATAAACACCCCATTGCAACTGGCCCAGAGGCCCCGTGCATCCTTGGTATAGATTATCTCAGAAGGGGGTATTTCAAGGACCCAAAAGGGTACCGTTGGGCCTTTGATATAGCTGCATTGGAGACGGAGGAGATTGAACAGCTGTCTACCCTGCCTGGTCTCTCCCAAGACCCTTCGGTTGTGGGGTTGCTGAAGGTTGAAGAACAACAGGTGCCAATTGCTACCACAACGGTGCACCGGCGGCAATATCACACCAACCGAGACTCCCTGATCCCCATCCATAAGCTGATTTGCCAATTGGAGAGCCAAGGAGTGATCAGCAAGACTCACTCACCCTTTAATAGTCCCATATGGCCTGTGCGGAAATCTAATGGGGATTGGAGACTAACAGTAGATTATCGTGGGCTGAATGAAGTCACGCCACCGCTGAGCGCTGCTGTGCCAGATATGTTAGAGCTTCAGTATGAAATGGAGTCAAAGGCAGCTAAGTGGTATGCCACAATTGACATTGCTAATGCATTTTTCTCCATTCCTTTGGCAGCGGAGTGCAGGCCACAGTTTGTTTTCACTTGGAGGGGTGTCCAGTACACCTGGAACCGACTGCCCCAGGGGTGGAAACACAGCCCCACCATTTGCCATGGACTGAGCCAGACTGCACTAGAAAAAGGTGAAGCTCCAGAGCACCTGCAATATATTGATGACATCATCATATGGGGCAGCACGGCAGAAGAAGTTTTTGAGAAAGGGAAGAAAATAATCCAAATCCTTTTGAAGGCTGGTTTTGCCATAAAAGAAAGTAAGGTCAAGGGACCTGCACAGGAGATCCAGTTCTTAGGAGTAAAATGGCAAGATGGGCGTCGTCAGATCCCTGCGGACGTGATCAACAAAATAGCAGCTATGTCCTCACCGACTAATAAAAAGGAAACACAGGCTTTCTTAGGTGTTGTGGGCTTTTGGAGAATGCATATTCCAAATTACAGTCAAATTGTAAGTCCTCTCTACCAAGTTACCCAGAAGAAGAATGATTTTAAATGGGGGCCTGAGCAACGACAAGCCTTTGAACAAATTAAGCGGGAGATTGTTCATGCAGTAGCTCTTGGGCCAGTCCGGACAGGACCAGATGTTAAAAATGTGCTCTACACTGCAGCTGGGGAGAATGGCCCTACCTGGAGCCTTTGGCAGAAAGCACCTGGAGAGACCCGAGGCCGACCCCTGGGGTTTTGGAGTCGGGGATATCGAGGATCCGAGGCTCGCTATACTCCAACTGAAAAAGAGATATTGGCAGCATATGAAGGAGTTCAAGCCGCCTCAGTAGTGGTTGGTACTGAGACACAGCTCCTCTTAGCACCCCGACTGCCAGTGCTGGGCTGGATGTTCAAAGGGAAAGTTTCCTCTACACATCACGTGACTGATGCCACGTGGAGTAAGTGGATTGCACTGATCACACAACAGGCTCGCATAGGAAACCCCAGTCGCCCAGGAATTTTAGAAGTGATCACGGACTGGCCAGAAGACAAAGACTTTGGAATGTTGCCAGAGGAGGAGGTGACACGGGCTGAAGAGACCCCGCTGTATAATAAACTGCCAGAAAATGAGAGGCAATATGCCCTGTTCACTGATGGGTCCTGTCGCATCGTGGGAAAACATCGGAGGTGGAAGGCTGCTGTATGGAGTCCTACACGACTAGTTGCAGTTAAACTGCTGAAGGAGAAGGTGAATCGAGTCAGTTTGCAGAGGTGAAAGCCATCCAGCTAGCATTAGATATTGCTGAAAGAGAAAAGTGGCCAGTGCTCTATCTCTATACTGACTCCTGGATGGTGGCAAATGCCCTATGGGGGTGGCTACAGCAATGGAAGAAGGGCAACTGGCAACGCAGAGGTAAACCCATTTGGGCTGCCGCACTGTGGCAAGATATCGCTGTTTGGATAGAGAAGCTAGTGGTAAAAGTACGTCACGTAGATGCTCATGTACCCAAGAGTCGGGCCACTGAAGAACATCAAAACAACCAGCAGGCAGATCAGGCTGCCAAGATTGAAGTGTCTCAGGTGGACCTGGACTGGCAACGTAGGGGTGAGCTATTTATGGCTCGGTGGGCCCACGATACCTCAGGCCATCAGGGGAGAGATGCAACATATAGATGGGCTCGAGATCGAGGGGTGGACTTGACCATGGACACTATTGCACAGGTCATCCACGAATGTGAAACATGTGCCGCAATTAAGCAAGCCAAGCGGCAAAAACCCCTGTCACATGGGGGGCGATGGCTGAAATATAAACAGTGGGAGGCCTGGCAGATTGACTATATCACACTCCCATGAACACGCCAAGGCAAGTGCCATGTGCTTACAATGGTGGAAGCAACCACTGGATGGCTGGAAACATACCCTGTGTCCCATGCCACTGCCCAGAACACTATCCTGGGCCTTGAAGAGAAAATTTTATGGCAACACGGCACCCCAGAAAGAATCGAGTCGGACAACGGGACTCACTTCCGAAACAACCTCGTAGATACCTGGGCCAAAGAACACGGCATTGAGTGGGTATATCACATCCCTTATCACGCACCGGCCTCCGGAAAAATCGAACGATACAACGTACTGCTGAAAACTACATTGAGAGCGATGGGGGGTGGGGCTTTCAAACATTGGGATACACATTTAACAAAAGCCACCTGGTTAGTTAATACTAGAGGATCCGCCAATCGGGCTGGCCCCGCCCAACCAAGACTTCCACATACTGTAGAAGGCGATAAAGTCCCTGTAGTGCGCATGAGGAGTATGTTAGGAAAGACAGTCTGGGTTAGTCCTCCCTCAAGCAGAGGCAAACCCATTCAAGGGGTTGTTTTTGCTCAGGGACCTGGGTACACCTGGTGGGTGATGCAGAAGGATGGGGAAGTTCGATGTGTACCTCGGGGAGATTTGATTTTGGGAGAGAATAGCCAGTGAATTGGGCTGTATGATACCTAACTGCTAAATACCCTGCCAATGCATGTCATTGTATCTATAGTGTCTATATGCCCTATCAAGGGTATTACTGTAAGAATTACCCAAATGACTGCGGGATGGACTTTGAAACTAAGCCAAGTACAACAGCGATAGAACTTGAACTGGCACCCAGCAATTTCCTCAAGATCAACATCTTCGACCTGCAGACCAAGGGCGTGAGTTGCACCAAATGTACTAGCCACAAGTTCCAGAGGCAGCATACAACAACCCACCATCTCACACCATCTCTCTTATCCTGAAGAACTGTTACAACAGATGGAGCCCCAAAGTCATGGACACATTAGAGGGATAACCCATATGCTAAAGGAATACCATTTGCGTGTGTGTGTGTGCGGGGGGGGTGGGGGGGCGCAAGTCCATATACTTATATATATAAGACAAGGAAAGTGGTAGTGGTTGATTGGAAAATGTAAGATCTGGGCATGATGTAGATGGTATAGAATAAGGGGTGGATAATGTCCTGGGTTCAGCTGGGATAGAGTTAATTTTTTACAGGAACCTGGGAGGTGGGGGGCATAGCCGGGGCAGCTGACCTGAACTGGCCAAGGAGCTATTCCATACCATGTGACATCATGCTCAGTATATAAATGGGGAGCGGGCCGGGGGGTGGTCTTTACTTTTTGGTGGGGGAAGTGGCGGAGCGTCGGGTCCCGGGTGGTGAGCAGTTGCACTGTGCATCACTCTTTTTGTATACTCGTTCATTAGTACCGTTGTTGTTGTTGCAATTTCTTTGTGTTGTTCCAGTAAACTGCCTTTATCTCAACCCTCCAGGTTCCAGTTTTGTTTTTTTTCTCTCCTCCATCTTCCCCCCTATCCCACCGGAGGGGGGCGGGAGGAGTGAGCGAGCGGCCGCGTGGTCCTTTGTTACCGGCTGGGCTGAAACCACAACAGTTTTAAAATCTCCTCTTCAAACTCTGTCACCACCTGGCTAAAAGAAAGTTCTTTACTGTAGCTGAAAAAAAATAGAGCTGATGATGGTATAACACGTTGAGAAGATGCGTAGCTGTCCTAAACTAGTGTAGTTTTATTTACTTCAGTAGCAACATGCAAATTGACATTGGTGTGGATTAGGCCTGTTGTTTATTGCACTGCTTCTACCATATTTCTCAGTATATTTTCAGTTTTATTGACATTGATACCAAATTTAAATTCTGTAGCAGCCTTTTTTTAATGCAGCATCTTTCATGTCTTCGTTAGGAAAAGCAGGTAGGAATACTTCAAAAAGTAAATAAAAGCAGAACTTTTCCCAGGCAAAACTCCAGCTGAAGGCTGAGCTGAAAAGAATAATGAAGAGCAAATTTGTGAATAGAATCATTTAACATTTATAGTTTTGTGAAGGCACTTACACCTTTGCCTCCCATTAATGTGAAAAACAAGTGAATGACTGGATGAACACGTTCATTTTGGACTGGGAGCTGAGCCAAAAAATGTACGAGTCTGCTGGTATGATAGCAGCCGTCAGCAGCTGTACAATTAGAGACAAAAGTATCAAGGAAGAAAACCATACATGAGGTGATGCGATGCATGTGTTTGGTGATCATGCACTTTCTGTACAACCAGCAGAGCAGAGCAAATATTCATTCCACATGTTACACAGCATCTCGCTCTCTCCTTACCTCTCACATACCTAATGGGCTGTACTGGGCATCTCACAAATGGATGCGCTGTTCAACCACAGTAATAACACTCCTGGATCATTAGACTGGGACTGATAACATGGTTTATGGCTAGAAAGAATAGGTTCTGTTGGTCACATTTCCTTTAAGAATGTTTTCCTTAAACATTACGGTCTTCATAAAAATAAAAAAGAAAGGATGTAAAGAAAACTACACAAAATGAATAGTATGCCATTGTGAGTGAACTCAGTATTTGGGGTGTTTTTGCATTTCATGGTGGTTCTAAAATGCTATGAATCCATATGCTAGTTGCTCCATCTCAGGCAGCTATTTCAGTTGAACATATGTAAGGATGTGAATTTCTACTGCATTGTGAAAATGTCTTTGGCCCTCACCATGCACCCCTTGACAGTTTTTGGTGCTGACTGTGCTGTGAATGTCCACGTGGGGAACTTCAACCACCCCAATATATACAGGAGGGACAGCACTGCAGGGCATAGGCAGTCCTGGAGGTTCTTGGAGTGCATCAGCTTCTTCACCCAAGTGACAGAGGAGCCAATGAGGAGAGGTGCTCGCTGGACCTCATACTCACCAACAAGAAGGGGCTCACTGGGCATGTGAAGGTCAAAGGCAGCCTTGGCTGCAGTGACAATGAGATGGTGGAGTTTGGGATCCTGAAGGGAGGGAGGAGGGTAAAAAGCAAGCTCACAACCCTCCTGGACTTCAGGAGAGCAGAGTCTGGCATTGTCAAAGGCCTGGTTGGTAGAGTGCCATGGGATAAAGCCCTGTAGGGAAGAGGGGCACAAGAAAGCTGGTTAATATTCAGGCATCACCTCCTCCAAGCTCAAGAGTGGTCCATCCCAATGAGGAAGAAGTCAGGCAAAATGCCAAGAGGCCTGCATGGATGAACAAAGAGCTCCTGGTCAAACTCAGACACAAAAAGGAAGCATACAGAGGGAGGAAGCAAGGACAGGTAACCTGAGGGGAATACAGATACATTGTCAGAGCATCCTGGGGTGAAGTTCAGAAAGCTAAAGCCCAACTAGAATTGCATCTGGGTAGGCATGTCAAAGACAGCGAGAAGGAGGGCTTCTATGGGTACCTAGGTAACAAAAAGATGAGTAGAGAAAATGTGGGCCCCTTGCTGAACGAGATGGGGGACCTGGGTACACAGGACACGGAAAAGGCTGCAAGAATGCCTTCTTCACCTCAGTCTTTGCTAGCAAGACTGTCCTTCAGAAATCCCAGGTCCCAAAGACCAGGGAAAGTCTGGAGCAAGGAATACATAGTGTTGGTGGATGAGGATCAGGTTTGAGAATATTTAAGCAGACTGGACGGACATACACAAGTCCACAGGCACCCACAACTGCTAGGGGAGCTGGCTGGTGTCACTGCGAGGCCACTCTCAATTATCTTCAAATGATCATGGCGACTGGGAGAAGTACCTGAAGACTGGAGGAACACAAATGTCACTCCTATCTTCAAGAAGGGCAGGAAGGAGGTCCCAGGCCAGCCAGCCTTACCTCGATCCTTGGAAGGTGATGGAGCAGCTAATCCTGAAAACCATTTCCAGGCACATGAAGGATCAGCAAGTCATCAGGAGTAGCCAATATGGCTTCACCAAGGGGAAGTCATGCTTGACCAACTTGATAAACTTTTATGGTGAAATGATTGGCTTGGTAGATAAGGAACATGGTGGGGCCAACAAGCTGGAAGGCAGCTTTGCTATGAGGGTGAACAAGCACTGACACAGTTGCCCAGAGAGGCTGTGGAGTCTCCATCCCTGGAGGTATTCAAAAGCCATCTGGATGTGGTCCCGGGCAGCCTGCTCTAGGTGGCCCTGCTTGAGCAGAGGGGTTGAACAAGATAACCTCCCAGAAGTGCCTTCCAGCCTCTAGTAGTCTGTGATTCCTTTGGTATGATGGGAACCTTTGGTCAATGTGTTGTGACACTTATGTTTTCAGCCTTAGTGTCTATGTAGTACATTTGGGTATGATTAATTTCACATTCTGTTATTCCCATTTAACTCATATTCTATATATTCATTACTGTGATTCTAAATGTGAAACAGGCCACACAAGAAAATAACCTTCTCCCTTCTCAACAAATTAAAACAAACCATTTGATGAGTCAGTAATTTATACTGTTTACCTCCTTTTATGTCAACAAAACTGAGATCTGGAACAACACATAATCATAATGATTAAAGACATAATGAGCTGATTTATTACGTACCCACCACATGGTATTCTGGTGCATATTCAACTGTGATGATGTCAAATAATACGACTGGAAAACCTATCTGCCCAGACAACCACTGCCTACTGTGAACAATAAATTAAGCTGATGCAGTATCAGACGTGTGGGGTCTCTGGATTCAGAGCCCTGTCTCTGCTTAAATTATATTGACTGTATATATCAAAAGCCTTTGACATTTTTAGAATTTCAGGAAAAAGGAAAATCAGCCAGGGATTCTTCTAAGGAGTGGTTGTGAGTGCTGAAGGTACATGTAACTGTAAATTAAATACTCTCCCAGTACAGTTCTGTGATGTGGGACCACTCTACAGCTTGTACTTTTGCACTGAATTTAAGAAACTGGTTGTTCCAACGCAAGCCTAGTTCTGCCTACTTCCTTGGCTGTGTAAAATGTTATTCCAGGGGGGAACATCCTTTGGCAGGGCTACCGCAGCTACTTTCATATTTTCACATTTTGTCGCACAAGATGGGAACTTCTCTTCATGCTACCAGAAGAGTAATTCCCTGGACCACTATCAAGGCTGTTTATGGCTCACAGTTGCCTTCCCTACAACATGGATTTTTACACTGATTCATACAATAGGCAAGATGAAAAGCAGATGTAATAGATGCTGCAAGGTAAGTAGATAAATGATGGATAGATGTAAGCATGGAGAGTAAGTACTATGAACAGTAGAGAGTGCAGATGAAGAGAAAAGAACTGAAGAGGAGGAGAGGCTCTTGTTTAAATATAAAGAATGTAATAAAACCAAGAATAACTACATATACCATAGGTCAGTCTAGAACCAGATGCCCCAAAAGAAAAAAAAATCTGGAATGAAGTCACCTGTCAATATGATCTCTAAACACATCAGTACTGCATTGGAACAGAAAGCCTTATATTAATTCCAGGCAGCTGATAAAATAAAAAAATCATGTGTTTCTGTTTCCTGCATGTATTCACTAATTTTCACCAGAATCCTACTGACATGTGGTCCCAACTGGCTGTGATGCAACTGTGCATCATGAAGCAACATTCCTGGTTATCATCTTTAAATTTGCTTGTGCACCCATTATTCCCAAATTTTATATTAAAAAATCTGATTTACTTTCTCTTGGCCATTCTTTGTGTTATCTATCATCTATCTGTCTGTCTGTCTATCTAGCTATCTATCACGTAGTTTTATCTAAAATAAAGAAGTCAAATCTTTCCAGTTTTTTTGCCTTTTCATGCATCTGTCACATCCCTTGCCCAGTCATGGGTCTAGTAACATTACTGGTATCAGAAACAGGTAATAACTGCTCTATTTATCTGAATAAACAGAAACAATGTCTTTGGCTAAAAAAGCTTAGTTGTAGCTCAGTTATGCTCAGTGTAGCTGTTTCTAGAAGCTGACCTTGATCTTTTCAAAAAGTTTATTTTGCCTTTTTTTGCTCCTTACCGCAGAAGTAACTATCTCCACTTGGTCAAATCAACTGATTTTACAGTTCCTCAATTTAAAGTAGGTCAGGCCCTATCTTCTGTTTCTCAGGATTATTTTCTGTTTAAGCTTTCACGCATGTTGCAAACAGCTCAGTCCATTCACACTGGAGACTCTCACCTACAGACTCAGCCAGCCCCATTCAAGAGGGCTGCCCGAACGGCTGCTCTGCACCTTCCCCGCGGGCTCCTCCAGAACAGGCTTCACCACAGAGCTCACACTGGTTTAGTTTCACTTGAATGGACAAGGTTTGCCTGGGAGTTTCTCCCTCCCTCTTTGTTCTTGTGACTCTGCCAGGCTGATTTTCCACTGTTCCTTGGTTACTGCCCCTTTTGAAGTCCTTCCTTGCTACAGGGACCATCCAAACACTGTCACTAACACCAAGGACATGATTCATTCAAGCCAGGACTGAACTGATCCATTTGGGATATGTACAGGGCCCATTCTATATGATTTCAGCATTTTTATGACCTGTGAACCTATAGAAAACATTTTGAGATGGGCTTTCTGCTGTATAGACCATCGCTGTTTCCTATGCAAGTTCTCCTGAAAAACATGTCCACTTTGGCTGTTGGTGAATTGCATTAGGGGTAGCAGCATGGTTATCATAAGGTGCTTTGCCTGCATGTTCTTTAAAGATGTTTTTTCCTCTGGAGTCTGGGACATCCCTCCAGAACATGAGCTAGTCAAGGTTCAGTGGTTCATGGGTAGATTTGGAAGACACCTCTCTCACAGCTGCAGAGCAAGAAGACATTTTCCTGTTGTTACCAAGGTAATGTATGGGTACCAAAAATTGTCTTTGAGTTCAACACAACTGACACTGAAGTTTCTAGGTGGTTTCTTACTCATTTCAGTGGACAAGGCAAAAATAATGGAATAAGTCACAGCTGACAGATGAACAAATGTTTTACTGTCCTTTTAAAGTCAACATCCCTTAAAATAATTTCAGAAGAGCTTGATCTTGTTTTTGAGCTAAAAAACCTTCAGACTCCTGTTAACCAAGGAAAAGGGGGAGGGAGAACAGCTGAAACAAGCTAATCATTTTACACTAGCTTGTCTACTGATAACATATTTGAATGGTGTTCAGCATGGAAAAAAAAAAAGGTAATTTTTGCATCTACATCTAATGGGAATTTAATGTCACATTGCTTTATGACAGAAGCTTTGATTAATTAGCAGCATTCTGAACTCAGAAACTGATGGTCTGTGAGTTTAGCTCAGCTCTAGAAGGCTGTTAATTTAAAACACACTAAGACTTGTTATTTCTTCTTTTCAGTATATTCCTCCAGAATTCACTGTCAAGAAAATATACTCAACAGGTATACATTACCAGTAGTCACAACCACAGATCCTTGACTTTGACCACATGTGCTAGACTTCACATTGCTACACAGAGCTAAGGAGCCCTCATGCTCAGTGTCACTTTGGGACTTGCAATCTTTGTTATTGAAGAATGTAGCGGATAAGTGGCATTAGGAATGAGTGAATGAATGAATGAATGTGCATTTGGGGCAATTTGCAAAGTTAAACTGCAATCCAGCAGTGTCTTCCTAGAGTTCCTAGAACCGGGACTACCTGTATACTAGGTGAAATGTTAGCTGTGACTTTTGATGTGTGCTGTGGATTTTTCCTTTCCATGAAAGTTTGGTTTAATACTGCTGTGACAAGATTGGAGGAACAACAGAAAAAGAGAAAGCAAGCTACTTGTCTGCAATATTCAAGACATGTCAAAACATTCAAGACAAGTCAAAATGAGATGCTCAGAGTAGCACCCCCCTTTTATCCCACATCAGAGCTAAATTACAAAACATCCCACTTCCATAGGACAACCTTAAGTAACCTCTCCTCTTCCAATTGTGTCCCAACCTGTCATTTGTCTGCCTGAGTCGAGTCACCTCCTCTGTCCTTTCTCTCTAGAATTGGTAGAATATGAGGCATCTTCTACCAGGGAAGATATTCTAACCTCCTCTTTTGAAGACAGTATTGAAGCTTTTCTCAGCAGATAATCTTCTTACCTGGCCATGAATGCAAATGCACTATACAGTGTAGCTTACCAGACAAAGCTGTTGTAAGAATCATAAAATCTCTCTTCTCCAGATAGCAGAGGTAAGACCTCTGAAGGTCAGTTGAGCATTTCAGGTCTATTTTGGGTAACAGCACAAGAAGAAAAAGCATTTCACTGTTGGCTCCATGAAATAAAGTTGGGCACTATATCTGACCAAATTACTTCAGTTTTTTTGCCCATGGTGTAACAGCAAGGCAACAAATATTAATTCTTATGATGTACCTGACAAAAAGCCCCACCATGTGTGAATTTTGTTTTATTGACCTCAGGAAGCATTGTAGAGATTAGTCAAGAATGGTTCTTGCAATTGTGCTTAGGTACTAATAGTGGTAAAAACTCCCCAAATTCCAGAAACAGATGATGTTTTAGAGAATACATTGTCTAGAGTACACAAGCCTGGATCTGCCTTTCATTTATTCCCTTACTATTGTTATTTGCCATTCTTCTTAGCTGAATATTTAGTACTACTATGTGTAGCTACAGAGTGTTAAGATCAATGCTGTGTGTGTAGCCAAAGGCATTAAATAGCACTTGTCAACAGCATTGAACCACCAGCACAGGAAGAGCAAGATCAAACTAAAACCAACCCCTCAAGTCCCCCCCAAACCAAAACTGTAAAATAGGAACAAATGACCTAGATGGCTGAGAGGCTGAATATTTTAGAACAAATTTGTTAAAGATGCAGTCATGGGCCTTACTACAGTCTACAAATTAGTCACCAGAACATTCCCAATTGGCATAGAAATGTGAGTGTTTTGGAGCTGGAGGACTCTGAATGTCTCATTGTGCATTTGGGTATGAACCTTTTCTAGGCTAACAAATGACTAAGGCTGGCTCAAGTGCTTTGGGAAAGAATTATTTTTTTTTTTTACAAATATGAGAAAGACAGAAATGGTTCAGTGGTTGCAGCACCAAATTCTGACATTATTTTATATCCATTTAAGCATGACCACAGACCTCCTTTGTGATGTTAGTCAGACCCTTAGGGCCTTGGTTCTTTCTACTTTACAGGAGAGTTGCAAAAAGAAATCCATAAGCACAGGGCAGGTGCTCAAGAATGACAGAATCAGGAGCTATTGGGAGCAAAGGAGATAGATAGCTCCCTGTAAAACAGGGCTGCTGGGGTTTCAGAGTTTTTTTTCTTCTTTGCCAAGCTTGCAGTGGAGTAGGACATACCAAGTACTGTGATCACCAGAGCTGACAGAGAGGACTTAGTCTAGGTTTGCTTTTTCAGAGCTAGTGCTGTTTCACACAGTAAGAGCCAGAATAATCAGTGGAAGCCATTATCATCAGTCAACTGTTTACAGAACCTGCAGGTTTCATATTTGGGAATAGAAACTACCTGAAACCTACTTCATATATGAAATGGTACCTTTTTTAATGGATAGAAGGGTTTGACAAATTCTCTTGGGCTTTAACATTTCTGCCCACTAGGCACACATGGGAGAAGCCAGCCAGCTCAGGCTGAGGACCTTATGCATCTCTGCCCCACCAGAGCAGCTTGTTTTTCCCCCATTCTCCCTGTGAAACATTGATCAATCTCCCTCCCTGTGATGCTTATTTACCCAGCTTTCTCTGAACATGGTCCTAAGGCACTAATTTCTACTGTCTCCCAGGAAATAGAAATGTTAAAAGCAAAGTACTACAAGAGTGGCATCGTTTGTGTTTTATATTGAGAAAATCTTTTTCAGATTCTTGTAACAGCAGCCCTGTTGGCAGCCTTATGCCCTGGGCTTTGCAAAGGGAAATCTCTCATTTGCCCAGACAGCAGAAAAAGCATGGCAAAATCTTTCCTGCTGTGCTTGGAAGAAGCAGCTGCTGAGTATTAAGGGATACATATTGGCAATGTGTTCCCTTGTCAAATAGCACAGAACTGTTTCCCGGCTGGCAAAACCCTCTGGGCAGCCCAGTGGCTTTCCCAGTTGCCAATCCAGTTGCCAATTCCTCCCAGTCTCCTACCTTTAGAAGAGCCACAAAATCCTCTCTTTACTCTGACCCTGCTATTAAACACACAAACGGGTCTCACCCTTATGAGTCTCCACCAGACCACATTTCCCCATGCTCCTATTGGGAATGACCTCAGCCCCCATGTGATGGCACCTTTTGCCCTCCCATCTTTTCCTTATTTACGCTAAATGCTTGTGAGTCAGCTGCCACTTTTTCTCTGCTGTGATGGCATCCTGATGGGATGACTCCAAAATCGGAGGCCTGGGACTAGTCCTCCCTTCCCGCTCATCATCAGATTCAGCTGGCATGAGATCCTGGATGTGTTCATTGAATAGGATGCCAAGGTAGTGAGAGAATAAGACAAATAAAAATCCTCTTTCCTCTACTGCTTCCATATTGTAGATGAAAAACTGCAAAGCTCTCAGCTGTTATGCCCAATGCTTTCTGTGGTTATATACAAAACCAAACACAGAGTGATATTTATATAACCTTCTAGGCTAAGGTTTTGCATGCCTAATGCCTAATGCTGTGTGACTGGTAGCTTCAAAGGAGCTGGAGGTCCCCTCTTTTTTTAATGCTCAGTCCTCCATATACAACCATGTTGAATTTAAATGACAAAATTGTACCCGTTTTTCCTGCCAGAGCACGCTGAGCCAGCATCTTAATCAAAGGGAGACCAACTGGAAATACTGTAAGAAGCAATCATTACCAGTAAACTGAAATCAGTGAATCTCTGGCAGTTTATAATGGATAAGAATCTGCCTTTAGCAATAGAGAAAGCCTTAAAGCTGGTCTAAGTGGTCCAGTAAGACACAGCAATCCTTAGCAGTCATAAAGCAGTCATAACGGGCCGAAGCTGAAAGCTCTGGGTTAAGTGGGCATCCTGGGGTCTCACAGGGTGGCACTGCCAGACACAGTAGCCCCTTCGTTGCCGCAGAAGCCCAGAGAGATGAAGCAGGTGGCTGCAACTTCAAGTAGTCATGAAACTGCCCCTCCTTTTGCTGGGTATCGAGAGCTGTAAAGAACAGGGGAATAAGGTAGTGACATGAACCAGGCTGTATCCTAGGAAGACACATGGAAGTCCAGCCAGAAAAGATTTCTGAGTTTTCAAAGACAACTGTAAATTTTCACTATCTCTTGGTGTTACCTTTGGTAATACTCGGAGAAAGCATATTTCTTACTTCCAGCAAAACAGCATGCTTTTATGTCACTGGGATAACAAACATTTCAAATTTATAGAGGTCTTTTTATATCAGCTCTTTACTTAAGTATAAATCACTTTTACTTGTTATAGGGGAAAAAAAAGCATAAATATGACTTGACATTCTTATCACCTACTCAGTTCCCAACCAAAAGATTTACTGCATTGCTCTCTGGGAGACATTCTTATAGTTAAGGGACTCACAGAAAAACTCAGCTGTAAGGTAACCTTATGTATATGAGAGATGTAAGTCAAACTATAGTCATCTCCATAAATCTATAGTATATTAACTGCCAGATTGCAAAGGATGGGTAAGACTCTGCTCTTGTTCACTTGACTTTGACATAACTACCATACAACCCATATTCTCCACAGAACATCATGATGTTTGAGAGGTTTGCAGCCATTTAAATTTACTAGAGAACAGCTTTCTATTCAAACCAGAATCTTTTAAGGCAGTGAATTCTTTGCTGAGATAATATCTTTGGTGTAATTGAAAAATTGATTTGTATTTGGTAAATGTTATTTGCAGCTGTAGTCATTGCAGATTTGCTCTAATTCCTTTTAAGCTGCATGTATATGCAGAAGTACCTTGCTCCCAGGAGACACCAATACCCTGTTTCAGGAGTCACCACTCTTGAAAAAATCACCAGAGATTTTTTCCACTGGGATGTCCCTAGTTTTGTAAGGATATGAGATTACTTCACATTATTCCTGCTCTTGTTTGGAAAGGGTCACATTGCTCATTGGAAAAGCAGCTTGTGAACTCTCTTCGGCATAGGAAATTTGGTTGTGACTAGTCTTAAGTGGCTTGTGCTAGTGGACACAAAGGCAGCAGCCTGTAACAGATGGCGTACAGCCATTTTGACAATACAGTTGGTAATAAAGCCTCATCCTTTGCAGGTCCTCTGGAAGAAGTTCTGCCCCTGTGTAACTTATTTTGAACTCAGCACTGCATCAACCTTTAACACAGACAAAGAAACAGTAACTTTAGTAATTATTGAAGACAGTCAGTATTGGCAAGTCTTCTTTTTAAGTAAGTCTTAACAGGATTAATTTCACTAAAATGAATGAGTTTGCTATTGATACTAATGACAGTAGGATTATCTCCCTGTACAAATTAACGGTTGCCTATTATGCATATACATACAAAGAATTCATACTATCAAGAGGAAAAACTGTTAAAAATCTATTGATCTTAGCTGAAGAGAAGTATGAATTAGTCACACATGGAGAAAACTTACTTCTGAATCTGTTCATCTGACTCAACCTGTCTTCTTTTTTTTTTGAGCGAGCTGAATTCTTTGCCCTAGAATAAATGGCAGGCTGCTGGGAGGTTTTCTAAATGAGCCCTGGAAATCCTCGTCGGGAGATTGAAAGCTACTTCTTCCTGTGACCTTCCCGACAGGAATTGCCATCCCCAGGTCTGAGGGAGCAAAGTATGCAATGCTTAGAACCATCTTTATTGTGATTTTAATAAAAATCTCTGAAGCCTCGGGTCGAAGAGACACTTCTCTGTGTCGACTTCACTCTGTACACAGTAACCTGCAGCCTAGGAGCCGAATAGCAGATGGGGAGGTGGGAAAAAATAGAGAAGTTAATTCCTGCTTTACCTGCACCAAGAAAAGAAACAAGTCCATTTATGAGTTCCTTGCAAACATTTGTTGGGACTCCATGTTGGATCGTGCTAAGAGCCCTTGTGCAATTGTTCATGTGGCTCTTTTCTATTAGTGATAACAAGACTGTTGCATGAACTTCTTAATTCATTCCTGTCAGTTAGACACACATTTATCTATGCTAGTTTTAATGTAGGAAGAGTGACTATCTTGCTTATCTTTGAACTTGGTCCCTGTCTTGAATGCTGGGGGTTTTCTCACTCTTTCCTGGTTCCCTTTTCTCCTCCTGCATTGATTCTCTGCATTTACTTCTAGTTATGCCAATTACCTGTGTATGAAGCAGATGCTGAATTTGTCATCATTGCAGAATACTTCCAAGGAAGTCTTGCGTTGTTAAGATTTCTATCAAAGGTCACAGTGCAACCTATGCCTTTTGTAGATCTTCTCCCCAGGATGCCATGCCAGGTTTTGAACATAGAGTCTGTTGCTGTTCCTTCCTTTCTCAGCCTAAGTTTACCTTTCCCTATCCCAATGTATTCTCATCAGATGCTTTTGACAAGTCTTTTGACCCACAAGAAAGCATCACTGTCACAGCAAGATGATGCTGACAAGAACTTCCTATTTTGCCTGCTTTCTCAGGAGCATGGCCTTCAGAAGCATCTCAACCAACACATAAGCAGAGCATGTCTTGTACCTTCCCTTAGCCACTGGTGACTCTTCAGTGTCACTGCCCATGAGCTTGTACACATCCACCACTAGCTAAATAATTCAATGGCTGCTGAGGGATATATCAGAAAAAATCAATTAGTCTTCTAAAAAGTGTATATTAATAAAGTGTGTCTATTTATGAAACTGCTTTAATAGGCAGCAGGAGAATTATTGACTCTTCTGCCAAGGGCAACGGGTGCAATTTATACTGCTAACAGAGGATATCACTCACAACTAGAAGAATAAATTGGATATCACCAATGCACTGAATAGCTCTCTTGAAATAGGGGTGAGGATCAGAAGAAAAAAATAATATCCTGATAGTATTAAAGAATCCATCAAAGAGTTTGAGGCTTTTTATTAAAAACTGTAATCAAAACTGGATCCCATTGTGCTCTCAGTGTAGCTTAATGGTTGGCAATGCTTCTCTGACCTCAGCGGCATTGCTAAGAAGGGACTCGGGTTTAGCTAAGCAGTCAGAGGCAGATTTTTTTTAGTCTCACTTACTTAAGAGAAAATTGGGCTGAAGAGAAAAACCTATTTATTTGCCAAGATTGATGAGAAGAGGCTAGAGAAATGAAAGCAATATTCCCTCCTGTGTTCATTTGTATTGCACAACTGCACAGATTAACCATACCATCTACAGAGGCGGTCCCCTCCACATCACGGATATGAGCCATTGCAGTGGCAGGGCACAGGGGAATTTGCCCTCTATGTGCTTGACTGTTTGCCCCGTGCTGCTGTATGACCTCCATTAAGGGGCACCACATACATACCCTTTACCCTTGGATCTGTGCAACTGGGTCAAGTCAGTACCACCCAGCTGGGCTTCCTCAGCAAAGCCAGACTCTCTTGGAAAGACTTGGTTTCTCCCTCATTTTTTGAGGCTTCTCCCTCAGGATGCACATAGCACCCAGAAACAGCATCTTGCTCTCCCAAACTGGGAGCCTGGGTGCCTTCTCCCTGCTTGGTCATGCCTCTCACAGGCTGTGGGTGTGTTCTGGGTGGTCCTGCCATTTCTGCCCCTCCAGGCCTGGGTGCACCTCTGCATCTTGTGCATGGGTGTGAAAATGGTCACCTTGTTGCAGGGTACCGGGGTGGGCCTGCCACAGTTCTGCACCCCAGAGTGACCTGGCCACCACGTTTTGCAGCCATTCTAACTCCTAGGCATCAGTTCCGAGGACGTGCTTCTGGTCATTTCGGGTTTATAACATTTGGACCTGGTTTTCTACTGGGTGAAGGCAGGGTCAGGAGCAGGTTCTGGGGCTAGACATTTCAAGCAGTGCCTTGAGTCACATTGTACTTTGTTTTTCAAAGAATATGGCACAGATGACCTAAACTCAGTCAAAGTGACCATGAAGGATTTGGCACCTTCAACACTACAGACTGAGATGTCTCTGACATTAGGGATGCTCCTATAAGATCAATGAGTCTTCACAGAATTAGGCTAGATATACTGCCCTTTGAAACATTGGCCAAAGCTGAAGTTAAAATTTTTTTCAAGGTTTTTAACTGCTTGGTACAGGCTAGCCTTGTGTAAGGGAAAAATATTCAAGGGAAAAGAAGAGCAAGAAGATGCATGCCATGCTAGGGAGAGATTAGACAAAGTCAGCTCCTTCTCTGAAACTCACTGGGAGCTTTGTAATACTACAGAAGGAGCAGAACCAAGTCTCTAATAAAAAAGCTCAGTACCCCCACCTCTGGAAAAAATCCCAACCATTAGAAATGTCTCACAACAACATTAGACCTCATACAGTTTTCAAATGTTTAAACTTCTGGAAAATGCAACATGTTCCTAGCGAGGCCTCCTCTACACAGTCAATTATTTTTGTTTGAGAAAATGCCACATCTGTATGTGGGAAAGGAAGCTGGAAACATTTACAAGGGCAGTTCTGTCAAATAGCCTCTTGCATGTGCTGAGACTTGATGTGCCAGCTTTAACTTACTGACTCTTCAGAAGTTAAAGAAAATTGTGAAGTGAATGGAGACAAATGAGTTCATTTCAAGGCTCATACAAAAGAGATGTAGTGTATTTGTAGAGTAATCAACATGTTGCTTTTCCGTACAAGTCAGCAGTGTTTGGATTTTTTTCTTGTGCTGCATGTGCAGTTTACTGACTCATTGAATCGTGTTTCCACAGAGGATAGCAATATGCTTGCTTTCCATAGCCACAGAGCTCAGATTTAGCCCAGTTTCCTCCAAGACTTTTCCCTGTCTGTATGATGCAGGAGTGAGGACAGGCATTTAGGAGGGAATTCATCAGGGAAAAAAAGGCACTTACCTAAGATGGTTTTCTCCCTTTGCATGGATTTTCTGATCTTCATGCAACCCAGAGTGCTCATACAATACAGTGCGTGCAGCTGGAACTATAGTTTTTCTGGGGAACTAATGTTGATCTAGCAAAGTTCAAGCTCCTGGGGGGCCCAGGGGGCATGCTGATGTAACCTGCTAGACCAGAACATAGTGCCTTCATGTATTTCATGATTTTATCAGCGCCAGCTAGCACTCTCCCAAGCAATTCCTGGGCATGGCTGGCTGCCAGGTAGGATGCTCCAGGTCCATGCCCAATAGCACTTTGGATACAATCATCCTGTTGTGGAGGATACGAGAATTTACAAAATTTGATGGAGTTTGCTCCATGACATTTGGCCTCATCCTTCAGCAGAGGGGCCACAGACACAGTCTTTGCTTGGGGACTGCCCGAAGGATGTGCGGGAGTGTAGTTTCAGGGCAGTTTGCACTGGTCACAGCCTTGCCTGCCTCCTCCTCCCCAGCTGCACACTCCTGCCTCTCCCCACACCAGCATAAACACTCCCTTGCCTCCACCATGAGCTGGACCAGAGGGCTAATCCAGGCAAAACCTATCACTCTCCAAATGATTAATTTTAGCTATACCAGCTCTCCAAACTGTCTCACCGCAAATGTGTAGGGACCCCCCACCACCTCAAGTAAAGAGTGGGAAGAGAAATGCAACCTCCAGGTCACAGACGTGGCCTAAGCTGTTGTGGAACTGTACCTAAGTTATGAATAAGGTCCCAGTGCTTCTCTACCACTTCCCTTTTCAACGCTGATATGAAAACCAATTGTTTCTCAGTTCTGCTTCAGAAACAAGAAGTGGGTCTTTCAGTTTCTATAAATAAAAAAATGCCCTTCTTACAATAAGACATCATACTCCAAGGTTTAATTCAAAAGGAAGGGTGCCTTTTTCAAGGTTTGAAAGATTAAAGTAATATTTTCATGGATCTTACCACTTGGTGGTTACTATTGAAGCAGGGAACTTATAAAAACTAGTGGCCATAGAAAAATAGATTGTCCTGGGAAGACTGCGTGGTCCCATACAAGAGAATACCTTGTGATGGAGACTGTAAACCCATTTGGCATGCATTGTTCCTTATTCCATATTTGCATATTTGCACAGGGCTTTACCAATGAAACCTCAGTCTCTGTTGCCACATAGGTAATACCGCAGCGTGTCACCGAGCAGCTGAACAGGCAGAGTGGGAAGGTTTCCTGCAGAACCCAGGCAGATTGCTCCAGGGCCCTGCCTACTTTTCTTTGGACTGTCACTGAAAGGGGAGTGTCTTTACAGGATTCACCAAAAGCTTTTCCAGCTAAGAACTTCAAGTGGGTCTAGCAACCCTGCAGGATAACTTCATAGCTTGAACATACCATTCAAATTTTACCCACAAAAGTGAAAGCTTTGAGATTCTTTCCTTGAGAGGAACTTCAGATGATGTCTAGTTGGCAGCCCTCTAGAAGTTAACCTTAGAAGCCCTAAAATCTCCAATTCCACAAGCAGTACATCCGCAAAGCATGCCCATTATTCACTGCTGTGCTACTCCAGCTGAATTTCAAAGCAGCTCTGTAACTGGTGCAAAATCTGACGAATGAAGTGCTAAATCAAGCCCAGCAAGTGGAAGGATTCAATTCTTTTTTAGTTCAAAGCTTTCGCAATTAGGGATAATTACGATCCAACATTTATACTGCTTCTGTTTCAGTTTTCCTGCAGATGAGATTTGGGTTTTGCACACATAATACTGTTTAGTTTCAGTAAATATTTCAGTAATAGTATAAGTGCTCTATTATCATGTAGTAAAAATCTCTTGCAACATTTATTTACTAATAGCTCTGAACTGTTCAGAAATGGCCAAAAAAAAAAAAAAAAAAAAGGCCCAGTCTGGAAATGCATGAATGGGTTTGCAAGAGCACTGTTTGCTTTTTCCCTGTAAGCTTCTATCTCTGCAGGGAAATTTGATTTATGAAGCCTTGAGTCCACGTCTGCTTCAGACCCTGGCCTGTTGCTTAATTTAGCAACAAGGCATCGGCTGTGGATTGGCTGCCCTGGATCAGCACAGTGGTTGGGCTCACTCTCGCTTTCCCTCGTGTAAGGTCACTTTCTCCACAAGCTTGAATGTGCGATGTGTTGCATACAAATGGACAGGAAAAGGCAAAAGCCTGTTATGAAAACTGTCTGGCTTTTTGGTACTCATCAACAGTATTCAGCCTGTTGCAACTGAAATAATACTCCCTTACTCCTCCAGTCTTATACCTTAAATCTCACTTTAACCCCACTCTGTTTCTGCAAGTCTTTCCCCTCCAACCCCCTGTGCTTCTTGTTTGCATTATTATTTTATAGCACCTTTATCCAAGAGACTTTATCTTGCAGATGTTTTGCGTAGAGACAGACCATCTGAGCTGCATACTGTTCAGTCCAATAGAACAAAAGGAAGGTGATAACGACAGCCGGTATAAGTATCATATCATTAAGCACATGTAGTGAGATGCAAGGGACTCTTAAGTCTTATAACTTCACGTGCTGAGTGGCTGGAAGACAGAGGTATATTAGGTAAAAAACAAGTAACAGAAAGCCTGAAGGGTTCAGCACCTAAACTGTAGCTTTATTTTTTCCAGGGCATCTCTCTGTGCTTTCAGAACATCAAGTAAAGTTTCTTCCTATTTTTATCTTCTAGCCCCTTAAGTGTATATTCTTTCTAACCCATGTCAGTTTAGGTCTGGAGTAGCTGCAGTCACTCCTAGGAATCAAACAGGGAATATGGTCCATTGTAAAAACTTGCATTTATCAGATGACAGAGAACAGAGATAAAGCCATTTTTAATGTCCTCTTCCAGCAAGTGCAGGGCTTACATCTCTTTAAAGGTTGCTGACCACTTTGGTTGGATTAAGATTTTGGTTATTGACTTCAAGAGTTGGCCTGTTTGACTCTGCACCTAACGCATAAGCCCATTATTTGCAGGGACAAAAGCTGCATGGAGCTCTACAAGCAAAGCAGAGACATTCTATGGCCATGGGGCAGTCCTTCTGTCAAGCATCAGGCTTATTCAAGCAAAGAAAAAGTCTCAAGAACCTGTTATAATGAAATCTTTCACAGAATCTAAATATAGACATTTCTGTCAGTTCCCTCATTAATAAATCA
Source organism: Haliaeetus albicilla (assembly GCF_947461875.1). Lineage (NCBI taxonomy): Eukaryota > Metazoa > Chordata > Aves > Accipitriformes > Accipitridae > Haliaeetus > Haliaeetus albicilla. The sequence continues at coordinate 34,173,239 of NC_091483.1, read as the reverse complement.
CAAAGAACAAAACACAATTGCTGTTTACACAGAAGTCAAATCAAATCACCTAACCTTTATTTAGCATTAGTTTCTGCTATGACTTTTTCCATAGCTGACCTTTTCTACTCCAAGAGAGATCTTTATAAAGAATAGGCAGGGATGGGGGAAAAAAGAAATGAAATTATCTTGCTGAAGTGATAATTAGGCAAGACAAGGGCCATGAAAATAATGTCTTTTCATGCAGCTTGCAAAGGTCTGTGCACACTCAGTTGCCTTGGGCAATGGGACAAACTACGTGATGCTCAGCCCCTCCTATGGCCCTTCCTGTCCCTGACATCAGCATGGCACTGTCATTAAAACTGTCGTAAAGAAATAGACGGGGCTGATGGGCTGGCTGAGAGAAGCTGTGACAGCTGCTTCATGTGTGTCACTGGGTTTTATCACTCCATTACAGGATAATAATAATGATTAGCCTTGCATTGCTCTCAGAATGGAAAGAGATATTTTTGATGAAAGGAAATAAAAACTTGGTTAGGGCATCATGGCAAGATTTCAAGAAACAACAGCATCCATCAACACAACCCTGAGTAGATTGTCTAATCTGTGTTACAATAACCCCCAGCTGGCAAATGTATGAGACAACCCCCAACCTGAAGGGCTCATAGGTTAAAAGAAACGAGGGGCGTGGTGTGGAGGAGGAAGACATTTGGGGGTGTGTTAATGTGCAGTCCTAACTGCAATACATGCATACATATGTACATTTCATATACAACCATAGGGCAAGCCAGTTGCTAACACAGCCTGCCAGATAGCTCTCACTTGTGGTACACTGCCTGCCCTTTACACGTGCCAGGTTGGTTGCCTGCTCAGCAGGGGAGGTGGCTTCTCATGGAAGTTCTCTGAGCCATGTGGCAGGGACCAAGCCCTTCCTGTTATCTGTATGTGAAACCTGAGTGTCCCAATTTAGCTCCTCTGATTCATTCTGCGATGTTTGTGATGTCCAAACTGCCAGCCTAACTGACTCCCCATCAATTAGCTCCTAGACTGATCAGAAATGTTGGTGGAGTGTACCCAACCATTCCTCTGCAATAACACCCTTCCTGCTTTAGTGGCCGCCTTCAGATTCCTCCTGCTGCCTTCTCCATCTGCTAGAATGCTTACAGATAAGTATAGCTGCAACATCCTTACAATCACTCCTAACAATGCACCAAGGTGTATATAAAACACTCACTTGGCCTCTTCAATAAGGCAATTGAATAAGAGACACTAAATATCTCATTCATAATGTAACCTGTCATGCAGCACCCATTGCCCTGGTTGGCACTGCCCTTCCTTGCATTAAGAGACACACTGTTTGGAGCTAAGGTGTCTTCTCTCAAGAATTTTGCATCAGCCATCACTGAGCATCTGCCTCCTTTTATGAGAATTTCTCTGGTAACTTAGCATTTTTCAGATTGCGCAAAACTGTAAACACAAATGCTGGACAAACTGATCTGTATAAGGAAGCCAGATAACTGCCGAACTACCCCACCAAAGTAAAATGACTATCTAAAGCTTTTTTTTTTTTTCTTTCAGCCCTGAAGTGACCTTCCCAAGCATATTTAGGGAACTATGCCCCTAATTCTTTAACACACCAGCTCCAATCTCTGCCACAGCACCCTGTTGCAGATGACTCGGGATTGTGCGCTGGGGTTAGACATGGATCCATGAAATGGCAGGATCGCATATACATCAACCCCTAGTAGGTAGTCTACATAAGGCAAAAACTATTGCTTTGCTATTTCTTTTCTGCTAGTTATTTCCCTAGTGTAAATGTTAGCAGTCTGTGTGACAGATCTAAATGCCTTCTTTCCAATAATACACCAACACAATCTTTATTTTCTTATTAGTGGCCCTGGAAGGTTGTTAGCTCATGGAGTGCACAGATTGGGCAGTGCATAAGGAAGAGAACTGCAGGAAAAGACAGGGTTTTTTTTCTGGGCTTAAAGCATTAGAAAATGAGTCAAAGGTTCTGGGTCAGTTGCAGGCTTCCTATTTGAAGCTAAGCATTTAACATGAGAGGGATATACAGGGACCTAAATAAAGATTTCACAGATAATGTCAATTTCTGTATTTTCTGAAAGCTAAAAAATTCAGTCCTTGTGCTCATTAATATTGTGTTTTAAGCTTTCAGACAAATGTGAAATGTTCCAGATAGTTATGTTTGGCAACTGCATACACTGGTATGTATTCTCACAGTTCCCTCTCTTCACTCTTTCACTTACAGAGGGAGTAGAGATCTGACTACAAACACACCAACACTAAATGACTTGAAAGTATATGCTGGTACACTGACACATATTTTGTGGCTCTTCTTGGACCAGGGTCTGCCATCATCATTTAATTCAGGGCGTATCGCGCTCAGGAGATGGTCCAAATGTAATTAGGTTTTCCTCTGATTTAAGCATAAGCGGAAACAGACTCATGTCTTTAATGGAGTATTCTTCTCCATGAAGATGAAAACAGAAGTTGTCAGAAAAGCAAGCACTTTAAGCCATATCGTGGGACCATGGTTGCTGATAATTGTTCAAATCAGATTCTCAGCTTTCCTCACACGGTACCAGTGTAGGCTAGTTTTCCCACAACAGTTATCTCTAAGCAAGATTTATTTTTTCCTGCTTTTAGAATTTTGTTTCTTATTTCAGTGAGAAGTTCCTTGAGCATGAAGTATTTTTCTTGTCTCATGAAATGTCAAGATTTCAGGAATCCTATCTGCTGCACATGCAGAAAAAACCTGTGGGCTTTTAAAGACAGTGTCCTGGTTTCAGCTGGGATGTAGTTAACTGTCTTCCTAGTAGCTGGTACAATGCTATGTTTTGAGTTCAGTATGTGAAGAATGTTGATAACACTGATGTTTTCAGTTGTTGCTCAGTAGTGTTTAGACTAGAGTCAAGGATTTTTCAGCTTCTCATGCCCAGCCAGGGCACCTGACCCAAACTGGCCAACAGTGTATTCCATACCATGTGACGTCCCATCTAGTTTAGGAACTGGGAAGTGGGGGGGCAGGGATTCGCCGCTCGGGGACTGGCTGGGTGTCGGTCGGCGGGTGGTGAGCAATTGCCCTGCGCATCATTTGTACATTTCAATCCTTTTATTACTACTGTTGTCATTTTATTAGTGTTATCATCATCATTATTAGTTTCTTCTTTTCTGTTCTATTAAATCGTTCTTATCTCAACCCAGGAGTTTTACTTCTTTTCCTGATTTTCTCCCCCATCCCACTGGATGGGGGGGGGAGTGAGTGAGTGGCTGCATGGTGCTTAGTTGCTGGCTGGGGTTAAACCACGACAGACAGAGTGCTTTTTGGAATAAAACAAAGCCAGTAAAAATAGCGGAGAGAAACACAGACAGCTTTCCGTTTAATCAAATGAGCTCCAAATGGGAGACTGCTCTATGGTGCAAGAGACCCAGCTCTTCCTCTATCAGATTAAAAAGGGACTTGAGGTTTGTTCACCTCCTTTGCTAATCAGTCTGTACTGCTCCTCAGCTGGAGCTCTGCCATGTTCTGTCAGCTAACTCTTCACTGACCACAGAGATCACGAGCAAGATGGACCCTGTGTCCTGTGGTCGTATCACTTGCTGATATGTAGGCCATTTGAACTTCTAGCTCTTATCTTGCCTGATTCAAATCAGGTAGCAGTGATGACTGAATCACCTGGGGTTTTTGATCTTGGGACAACAGACATTGTCTCTGATTCATCACATGTCTGCTGATGGAGTTTTTTCCTTTTGTATAGTAAGTTATTGCTCCAGAAGAACTTTAACCTTTGTCTCCCAGACTCCTACACATATTCCAGGGTTGATACGTCATATAATCCCCCCATATAGGCCATAGCCAGAGAAGTCTACAGAAGGGTTCATTTCCTAGCAAAGCTGACCCACTCCTTTCCAGCCAAGAGAGAACTGTGGGTGGTTTAAGCCATGAAGCTGGTAACTTGTGAGAAGGAGAACATTACAACTTTGGAATATACTAGCAATTCAAGATCCTAGAAAGCCTTGCCTGTGATCCACATGATCAACGTAGGATCTGACTGCACAATCCTGGTATCACTGGAAGCAGAAGCAGTCATTCCTCTGTGGGTGTGCAATGAAATAAAATATATTTTGGGAGTAACCCAAAGATATCAAGTTAATTGCTTAGTGCTACGTCTGTGTGCCATACAGAGGAAGGAAATAGCAATTTCATTAAGCTTTTTGTGCAAACAACACACCTCTTTGTCTTGCTTAGTTCTTAAATGTCAAAATTTTTTGCCTTCTTCATATTTCATTTGTATAAACTGGACTGTCATTTTGCAAAACAGGCACGAGCTTCCATTTTATGATCATTAGCATTAACTGGCACATTCTGGTTTTATTCCTAACAAGACAAAATGTATGTGGTCCTCATAATTTGCCCTTTGGCTTACAAGTTAACAGTATGAAGTGCAAAAATATGGTACTTTACAAGTTCCAGATCGTAACAGTTTTCATAAAGCATCAGCAAAAAAACCTTACAATATTCTGACCTATAATTACTTAAAAAATATAATTTGTGGCAGAAGCGCAGAACATTTTGCAACACAGTGACTGTTTAATACCCGCGGATAAATTCCTTTGGGTATGCTTTGAGAAGCATCATTTTTAGCAGCCAGACTCTCCCACTGGCAAAGAAGGCAGACGGTTCTGTCACAGGGAGATGTGGTGAAGGAGACACAGCAGGCAGCAGAGGGACAGCCTGGACGTTTGGACAGAGTCTGCTTGGTTCAAAAGCAACGTAAACACCACCGTTTTATCCCCTCTTTGCCATCCTCAGTTAAAGGAATGCAGCTCTTGTTTAAATCCCAGCTGCTGCTTGAAGACTCAGTGAACTTTTTTTAACCTTTAGATATAGAGGCACCAGGCATGACCCCCCTGCTTCTTGTCCATGGTGTTCCTCTCCAGCACCAGGTCCTTTGCTATCCTTTCCAGGCCAATTATCTCAGGGTGTCTCTACCTGCCAAAGCTCTTCTCCCCACTCCACTCTGTGCTGCATACCTGCAGTTGTTCCAAGTCTTTGCTGCCTCCATCAAGAGTCCCACTTCGGCCCTTTGCTTGGTTACTCCCGCCAAGGCATTAAAGGGCTTCAAGAGCACCTTAACTTTTGACCAATGCTGACACTCTGTGTTTGTCTTTTACTTCATCTTCCCATGCAATGGCAGCCACACACTATATTTGTTTGGGGAGCTGGAGAAAAGCCTAATGCAAAACTGAAAAAGCTGCCTCAAGGATTCTCAGTGTCTATTAAAGTGGATGGAACCAGGCATCCCTATCTCCTAGACATTTTAAAAACCTGCTTTAAGTGCCTGATCTGTCATGATTTCATGCACTTACACTGTCAAGAACAGCATCAGAAGACAAAATTGAAATGGGTTTCTAACCTGAGAATATTTTTACAGTTTCCAATGTAGGCCTTATGGCATTCAGAGTTGTAACTCCATGGAATATGCTGCAATTTCGCTTTTCCCTGTACTTATGTGATTTCTTACTCCTTAAATCTTCATAACAATTTTTAATGGAAACCACAATTTTTCCACACTTTTGAGCAGGGCTTTATTCATTCATGAAAATGAGAATCTTTTGATGCTTCCTAGGATTAGTCAAAATTTTAAAATATTGCACGTTAATACTACTTGGTTTTGAAATTGTGAATTTTGGTGATAAAAAGACTTTTGCAAAAGTTTATTTGCTAAAAAAACTTCAACTGGCTACAAAGACAGTACTTCAATGGTCAAGCAAAGATGAAAAGAGAAAATGTGCCTTCTTTGACTACCTCTACTAATTGCTGTAGGAAATCTTTAGCAAAGAGCACATGAATGTTGATTTAGAAAACAAAATGTATCTACATGTTTTACCTGTGCATTTAGCACAGTATCACTGCTGGGGTTTGCCTACCTGTTTTCAGAACTGGAGTCTTGTTTGGCAATTTGCCTTTTGCATAATTACCTTACAAGAGAACCTTGAGAAAAAGGCCTAAATTGAATTTTTTTTTCTTTTCATTTTTACTCAAACTAATTCCTAGGCTGTGGTTGCATGATCCTTGATGCCATAGCTGGACAAATAGAAACCAGCTGAAGGAACTTAAACTGGATCAAGACTTTACATGTGATTGTGGCATTTAAAAATATGATTTAAGATTGATAGTTCTTTCAAAATTAGGCTTAATTCATTCCAGCCAAACTAGTTTAAAACAAAATAGTCTCATAGCCAGACACAACAGTTTAACCAAATGAGTAATGTTATGCCTTAACCAGGCTGTTGGTCCACGATAGGTTTTTCTAGGTAGGAAACATGGGTAGAGAGGACCCCCAAAAAATTGGTTATGCAAATCATGGGGCACCTGAATCTTTGTTGTGACCCTTTACAGCCTTTCTTAGCTCGTCCAACCCCCTGCCCTCTGCCAGCTAATCCTGTGCAGTTGCCACCCAGTTTACAGCTGGGCCATAAAAAAAATGACCCAATATATCCAAGGGAGACTGAACTGTAAGGCAGCTCCAGGCCAGAGGCACTCTTTAGGCTAGCTTCACTGTGTTGCAGATCAATACAGGCTCAAGCTCAGTCAAAGCACACCCCCTGCAGCAAGTAGAGCCTACATGACTGGGCAGGTGGGGAGGTGTGGACACCCATCCCTCTGCACACCTGCACAAGCTGTCTGTGGCCCCCCACCAGCCATTTGCTCTCCTTTGGTGCAGCTGAGGCAGAGCCAGGCATCCTGACTTTAGCCAGATGTCATTTCAACAGGCATCTTTTCAGGGATGTTGGGGAATGGAATGAAATGGGGGATTTTGTCTGTTGTTTCTACCGTATTTCACCTCCTTTAGCCCAAGGAACGTGAAGATGTTTTGTGATGTCCTTCATCACTGTGGGCAAATGAAATAGAAGCAACAATGATGTGTCTGACTGCAATTTTAAAAGGAAACTGTGGAATATTTCCAGTCAGATTAATCTTATTGGCTTTTTCTTTCAAAAGCTAGCAGGCAGTGGTCCCTTTTTCATACTTTACTGTGAAAATAGATCACTGCTGAAATATGTAACACTTGGTAGCATTCACCTGCACTAACTCCATAACCCTGGCACTGACAAGCAATACATTAAAACATGATGCTGTATAAGACATTAGATGCTAAATATACATATCCCACATGCAATCTCTGCAACAGGGGCTCCAGCCTTTACATGCCATGAGCTAACACCCAGTTGCCAGCCTCCCTCCCATCTCTAGGCATAATAAGGGATACAAACAAGGGCATATTAGTTTTATAACAGCCTTGTCAGGTGTAAGGCTTAAACTTTGGCTCCACATCAGCTGCCTGTTATTATTCTGGCTTTGCACCAGGGTCTGTTAGAACAGAAGAAAAACCTTTCAGTCCTAAAGGTTCACAGAGAAGGTGGTCTTAGTTTGATCCCATTTTCCTTTTAACATTAATTGCATGTTTAGTTTTGATGGGCAGGGGGCCAAAAAGCAAAATAACAGCTTCCACCACGAGAATGACTAGGGCCAAGCAACAGAATTTAAGGCCATCTTGTTCTTATTGCTTCTGGCAGTGAAAATTCTAGCTCAGTCCTTCTCTCATCATCTTGGATGTGTGTTACAGAATAACCCTGTGCATCTCAAAGTGCAGTATGAAACAAGGGTGTAGATACCCATAGTGCTTGGGACTATCTACACAAATGTAGCAGTTTGTAAATACTGCATTTACCCTCACTGCTGTTCTCTCTCTCTTTCCCTTAGCACTTAAGATGCACCAACCTCAGTTTCCGATCAAGAAAGGGTAGTGAAGACTTGATACACTCATTTTTTATTTGAAAATGTTTGTTCTTACCCTTTGCATGTTCCCACAAACATAACCACTCCACTCTATAAGAGACCAAGCTGTTTTAAAAAGAATATGCAGGAAAAATTAGCATATTTTCATTTGTTTAGCTCTCAGCAGAAAAGGGATTTGGTTTCCAGTTGGGAGCTGCATGTGGTATGATACAAACTGATACCAGTACTGAGTTCTTCACACTTCAAAAAGAGTTAGGCTTAAGTCCATACCTTGATGTGACCCCAGTTATAGAGAGGAACCCTGATACAAGACAGCTCAGGAAAACAGACCATGAGGGAAAGGATGGTGGGCAGGAGAAGGGAATAAAACTTGTCAGTAGTATAATACGGCTATAGTTCCTCCTCCCCAAAACTGACCTGAGTCTCCCAGAGTCTGTTGTGTTTGCTTGATGAGAACTAGAAGATGCTCTGTCATTGCCCTGCTCGTGCTTGTTTTACAACATGCCGAGATCCCTTTGCTCACCGATCAGCTCACCATGATGCTCAAGTGGGAGGTCTGGAGGACCCTATGCCTCCACCTGTGTCTTCAAAACAGGACACAGCTGGACCATTTGTGAAAGGCCTGAGTTCACCTTGGTGTGCCACAACCACACCCCCTAATGCAGGCAGGAATAAGCTCTTTTAGAGTTGCTTTTTTCCTTCTCAGCATATTTTGGATATGCTTATTACAGGATAAGCTCTTTTCCCTGCCACAAGCATTATAATAATTTAATCAGCAGTCATCTACTGTATAATTTCCTTCCTTCCACCAACGCTATCATCCTTAGGTCCAAAGTCATTAGAAAAGCAATTAACCACAAACTTAATTTAGCTAACTAAAATGGGATAAAGTACTTCTATTTGTTTGTATTTGTTACTGCAACAGTAGTAACAATTTTGCTCATTTGTTTTTGCAATGACTTAAGAGGAAACAAACAAGTTCTTTCAAATGTGTAATAAATACCTAGAGAAAAATAACAATAATTACACATTCAATGTCAAATAAGTATTAGTCCCCATATCCTGTATTTCATGTTCTTAAGGTGTTCCCATTTTTAGAGACTGTTTTTAAAATGTGGATAAGTGGTTGATGGCATTTTTTTTTCTTCTGTGCATGAATGGCCTATGGACAACTATTGAGTTTTCAGCTGTAAATGCAAATGTAAACCTACCCCAGCTTACAGTTTGAATAAGTCCTATTTGTTCCACCTGCTCTGTGTTTGCAAAGTGTGATTCAATCCCCTCTATTAAATGACACTGTTTAGGTTCTCTGGTTGTCTGGTAAAAACACTGAAAGGGGAAGAAAAAGAAAGTGATTCCAAGGCAGCCAAAGATCTTTCTCCTGGTTAAATATGTAGGCAAACCACTGCCTGCCCAAAAGGTTTATAGAGTTTTTGAACAACACATTCAGAGAATAGAAGGAAAACAACAGGGGTCTTGATCCCCGTGAAACATCTTTCATCTATGGGAGAATGGACAGGGGAAGGTTTGGGGGCCTGCTTCTACATTTTCTGGGGAGCTCCAGGTCTTTGGTTTTTCCTGTCCACTCTACCAGGGAGAGTACATTTCTTTTTCACACCAAGAGTAAGCTTGCTTATCCAGCGTGCTGAGCCTCCCAGGCTGCTTGCAGTATACAGTCAGGGACTGAAGGCATTCCCTGTGGGACTAGGTATCTTAGCATAGGTGCATTTTGCAGGCTGAGAAGTCCTGGTAGAAGAGGGGGACAGAATGTTGAAAAATTAGTCCCGAACTGGTGAGGCGCAACATTAAATAAAGCACTTACATGCTGGAGACAGGAATGTAGTGGCAAGCTTTGAAAGAAAATAATGAATTGCATGGTATTTTGTGGGAGGAACAGTTTTCTTTCTGGCTGTGCTTGTATGACATCCGTCTCTTGTCAGATGATCTGTAATACCACAATATGGCTATATGGGAGCAGTGCCAAGGTTGGCAGAAGGGGGTCTAACATGCAGAGCATGGATCCTGCTCTGAACCTGCCCCAGGTTCCCTGAGGTTTTGATTAATGCTCATCCCAAAGTGTTTCATCAGTTTGTTTACCTTTTCAGCTTGGTGCTGCTAATATTATTGCCACAGCACTGTATATCTTGAGCTGAACACGTCTCCAGTTCTTCTAGCACATCAGTTTGAATTATGGAAATCTCAGTTACTTTAGAGAATTTGTCTTGGGGCAGAGCGCCTGTTTATTTGAAATGCTGCTGAATCTACACTTGGTCCACATTAGGGTTGCACAACTAATAAAAAAAAAAATACATGCAAATTGCTCTAAATGCCAGTTTACTTGGAAGCATAAATTAAATCTGGATACATGCATTGACAGATTGATAGGGTCTGCTGCAGGAAAGAATAACTTTCGTTTTGTGGTGGTATTTGCTTATGAATCTACTGGGAGACCATTTCTTTGTAGCACAGTCTCTGCCAGCAGCCTTGTGAAGTGAAGTTTTGACATTCCCAATGTTCTTCATTTTTCTGGTCAAGTGCAGAGACCAGCCAGGACTTGGGAGACCGAGTTTCTGTTTCTAGCTCTGTAGCAGGCAGACCTAGACACAACCTCAGCCGACTGCAGCCAGATCATCTGCAGAAGCGAGCAAATTCTACTTCCCTTCCCCTCCTCTTTGTCTGATGTGACTTTAAATGTTTGGAGTTAGGAGCAGCCTCCAAAGGTACATCCATGCTGCATTGTTGCAGTAGAGTGGGGAGGGAGATGATAGCCAGGTTGTCGTGAACAAGCTATGTCAAGCAGCCCAGCTGAGACAGTGCCAAGTCACACACCCTGCTCAGCGCTGTGAAGCCAGAAGCACAGTGAGCTCCTACGGCTAACTAGTTGCCAGCAAGGATCTCATCGAGCTTGTTTTTATGTACATTATGCAGTGCGCACACAACTTTCCTATATTTCTGCAGCCCAGTATCACAAAGGGCTGATGTTTTACAGCGGCTTTGTGGTGTGGGGAGCAAGTTACTCCAGAATATCATGGTCTGCTTTAATTTATTTGAGGTCACGTTCAAGCAATGTGGACAAGCTACAGTTTCTCTCATCAACATGAGCAAGAGAGGGAGCAGTTTAAAGGCTTTGAAGGCTGAAGAAAAAGAGCGTATAAGCAGTTACCCCCTTACCTGGCAGCTGTTGTAATGGCAGGTAAAAAATGACTGTCCTCAGCAAGCCCCTTTCCCAGAACTCAGAACCATGCCCCAACCCCAAAGTAGCCCATAATAATAAAAAAACCCCTAAAACCCCCAAACACCCAGAGTTCATTTTCAGTCACCTAATTCTGGCGCTCTTTTCATCTCAGAAACATATAGGAAGAACCAGGAATGTTCCTTCACAAACCCCTTGCTTCCACAACAGCCAGCATTAAAGCAAGGAAGGCAATGGGAAGAGACGTAGTAAAAATTTCCTGCAGGAAGCCATCCCACCGACTGAAGTGGTGCTCCCCACTTCACTCCCTGGAGCTTGTTTCTTCTGACAGTATACCGTATGGCTTAGCAACTCTGCAAATGGTGAGACAAGTGTGCCGCGGAGCAAAAAAATATTTCCTCATAGCCATGTCAGGCTGTCACTCCTCTGCCTCCCACACTGTTAGGAGATGCTAGACTCTCTCAGCCATCTGGTGCAGGATTTAAGACTTCCTGCTGATAACCCTGGCCAATCCTGGCATTGCTGTGCACTTGGTGTCTGAAGCTGAGACAGGTTTTGAAGTGTTTGTACGAAGCTGGAAAAGCAGTGGAGAGGCTGGAGGAAAATGAGTGGGAAGGTGTGAGGTGGAAACAAGACGCGCTGGTGATGCAGGAGGCCTCAGCACACTTTTCCCTTCTGTAGGGGATAAAGGAAAGGGCTTTGCCCTGAGACTTTAGCTGTCATGGGACAAAGCCATGGGAGAATAAGGTGGTAGATGTCATGCTCCTCTTTATTCCCTGCTGGGGAATGGAAATGCAGACAGATTTCCAGAGAAACACAAGGACTTGAAGACCTTTGGATGAGGAAGGGCTTGAGAAACCATCTGCCTCAGTTTCCTCTGCCAGGTCCTCACCACTGGATGGTACTGACGTGTGACAGTTGGGAAGCTAAAGGAATTCTTCTGTGGTGTATTTAGACCAGCATACCAGTGAATGGCATCAGAACCAAGCTGTACCTGCGTAGTTTGCACAGGCAAGAGAGGAAGTTGTTGCTGCTCTTGTGGCTCTCCCTGCTGCAATCTGCTCTGACCCCAAGTTATGCTGGTTTGCTAATGCAAAGAGCTGTAAGGCAGGTGTTAGACTACTTTGTTTATGCACTTTTTTTTCATCCTGCTGGCATTCAGGAATCTATCCCATGGAATAAATGATTGATTTGGCCATGTTAGAAGATGTAATTCTTCCCACAGACTCAGTGCTAGCGGTGCTAGCAAAAGCACGGAACACCCCTTTCCCCAACAGATACGCAACAGCCACCGCCACCCTAGATCAGGCTCTGTGATCCCAAACTGCCTACTCATCGCTGTGCACGTGCCCCCCTCATAGTCACTGGAACAAGTTCTTAGCTGGTCTTAGAAAGCCCTGCAGATCCCAGAAAGCCATACAGAGTTTTTTTAGTATTATTAAAAAAAAAAAAAAAAAAGTGCCACAACTTCAACAGGTCCCACAAGCATGCAGCTCCTGGTTGGGCTGGGGTGGGTGTGTTAGACTATCATTAGCCAACACGAATACCCCAAATATATATTGCCTTGAGTGACACATGGACTGGACTTTCTTCTGAACACTATTACTTAGCAGATACAATTTTCATGCAAAGCGACTTGACTTCTTCCTGGTGGGAATGATAGGATGTTAAACAGTTATTTATTTAGTTATCAGTATCTGAATTTTGGGAAGATATAGCTCCAGGTAGAGGAAGAAATATCTTAGAGCTTATAGAAAAACTTGAAGTTAACCGGTTTTAAACAACTCTCTCAAGTATTTCCTGTAATATTTGCAGTGTGTGTAGTGGATGTAATAGTACTACCACAGGACTCCAAAGAGAAATATCCCATCTTTCCACAGGCCATCATGCAATTGCTTGAAAATAAGCAGATGGAGGTATTATTTTCTATTTCCCAGTGAAATGTTGATGAAATTATTTACAGTCTTCCCACAGTTCCAGTTATTTTCCTGTGTGTCCTCACAGGCTCTCTCCACATGTAAGGCATTTTATTCCTGTATCTCCACACAGAGGGAAGAGCTTATCAGCACAAGCTGGCACAGCCCCATTGTCTTTAGTTATCTGCAGTGACTTAGGTCGCAGTAGCTGAGGATGCATGCAGGTCCCACACTAGATGCATCTTTGCACCACCCAACTGCCTGCCCTTGGCAGTCAACTAAAGAGTGCCCATTAATTTGAATGCTATTTCAGACTCTAACAAACCTACTACCTCGGTCCTATTCAGGGCAACATCGCATGGACTTCAATGTGAATTCAATTCCTGAATAAGGAACAAATAATATCTGCCCCATTAAAGCTGCAGTTAGAGCAGCTCTGAGAGAAGTACACAAAAAAATTAACAGCACAGAGATATTAGGGCTGCATGATGTGACAAAGCTATAAGATGCAGTATAAAGTCTCCTTAGGCATGAATCAGGTCTACAACATGAGCAACCCAAGTCTTTCTCCAGACCAGCCTCTTCACACAAGAAGCAACAAAAGGTTGCTTTTAAAGGTATCCTTGGAAAACCATGAGAGGGAGTCAATAGATAAAAAAATGTGTTTTGCCTTTCATTGCTGCTGTTCCATCTATTTTCATATTTCTTTTAGAACTCAGTTAGCTGTTGCTAGAAAAATAACAACAACAATAGTATGCTGTCCTTTACTACCTTCAACCTCATCTCGTGCCTGCTGGTTAAGGCCAGAGGATCCAAAATCAGGTGTGGAATTGATCAAAGTGCAAACTTCATATCTGAACAGATTCAGGTCTAGGCAGCAGAGCTGGTTCTGGCCCAGGTATCCACCACAGAAGTGCTGCATTAATAGATCAGCCAGTAGTTACACACCGAAAATCCAAAATCTCTTTCTGCATAACATCCCAAATTGGAAGAATAAAGAACTTGACTCTTCCAAAAGAGCATCTGCTTCTTAGAGCTTGGCGTGAAACAGAACCCATATGAGTTTTGCACTAGAAGAAGAGTAAGGACAATCATTTCAGTAGAGAGGAAAAGAAGACATCCTTTCTGTGACATGAAAATTCATTTTATTACTTCCTACAGTTAATGTATAGGGAGTAGCTACCCTATCATAATAAGTAAGAATAAATATAGAGAAACATTTCTCTGTATGTGAGATCTGCAGATCGCTATGCTCAGTCTTTTTGTTAGGCTACATTTCTTGCTAATATTCTTCCACCTCAATAGTCATTTGCCAGTTTGGCCAGCAAATGAAAAAAATCAGCTATACACTCAGCACCTTTAAAAGTCACCCGCTTAGCCAAAGATATTTGCATTACAAAACAGAGTGTTGTGAGTGTTCTAACATTATGCCTCTAATGCTGTAACAAGCACTTGCATATTATTATCAGCTGAAGAATAATTCAAGATTATAGAAAAGCCTTCAGATCTTGCAGAATCACATCTTTGGAGATGAACTTATAAAAAAACCTCCATGATTTACAGACATGAAAGAGAAACCTGGTGATTTCAGCTCATTTTTGCATTGTGAGACCTTGGCTGCACTGAATTCCCTAAATATCTTTTTATTGACTTTAGAAGGGACAGGGTCTCTTTTGTTGATATTTTGTATTTCTTAAAATTAAAACCCCTGACTCCCTGTGCTGGGATGAAAACCCCTGGAATCCAGGGTAGGTGGTAAAAGCAGACTGCTCATTATTTCCCAGTGAGCCTCAGTCCCAGCTTCCATTCCCAAGCACTCTCCAGTACAGTGGCAGGTCAGACCCTGACCCAGAAATCCTTATTCATGCCCACTTTGGACTAGCTACCTTTTTTTCCTCCAAAAACTAAAAATATGTCTAGATATAAGTGCATTTGCTTTCTCATTTTTTTTCTGGAACTAGGTTTTATTATTTTTGAGAGCAGAAAGAAGATCAAGAATTATCTGAACTTCAAAGAAAAATCTGACATTTCCTTTAAAGAACTTCCATATCCTAACAATCCATGGAGACAGTGCTTTTACAGATGTGGTTTTGGGTCAACACGTTCTCACTCTTCATCTTCCTGTGCATATAAAAGCTCACTGCTTGACAGGCAGCTCAGTACCTATAAATGGCTATTTGTTATTTATGGTGATTATTAAGTGTCCATGTTTTCAGATCTATTACGTATGCAGTGATGTAAGGCTTCTATTTTAAAGATAATATTTATTTATCATACCAGAAGTGGCCAATGTCTGGAAAGGTTATATCGGTAAAGTAAACATGAAGCACTACTGAACAAAGTATAGCCTAAATGGTCTGTTTGCATTCAGTATTGAATTTTTAATCTCATTTCCCCATTTTGTTACAAACAGTAAGGGGAAAAACCGATACAGAATCCATAGGAAAAAAATCCAGAGCACTGTACACTGCATATGAGAAAAAAGGTCTTCCTCATATCCTTCTGCTTTGTTATTGACAACAGTTTGTTCCCTGCCAATAATGGTAAGAGCAACAGGGCTTGCTTTGAGTACTTTTTTTCCTGTTTGTAGCCTAGCAAGTTTATTAGGGGTGAAAGAAAAAGATGGGAAGGAGGACAGGAAGGAAAAGAGGCCTTTATGGTGTGCAGGTTGCACATTATATAATAAATATTTAACACCCTGGTACCCCATAAAGTCTGTGTTCCCAGGCAGCTCCGCTCTCTTGGGATGCAGCCAACAGATAAGGGAAAGTAGTCCACGTTCAAGTCTCTTCTTACTACAGCCCGGAAGGTCAGAGTAAATGAGAATTGGAAAAGCCAGGCAAAGGGTAGAGAAAAAGGTAACAAGAGGTTAGCTGATCTAGAAAGGCACGGGAAATCAAACTTAATTTCTGAGTCCTCCATTGACTTAGTGGAAGCTATCTGAAAAAGAGTCCTATTTTCTCAGAAGGCATATGAAAAGAGAGCTACAAGCCATGCTGACCATGTCAGGCAGTTAGAAGATTAAAATGCTCACGTGATTAAGGTCAGGAGAAAACACTGTGTGCATCTAGTCTAGCATCGTTCATAAGACTGGCCTGAGAACTTAATCCAGTGATTTCTACATCAGGCCCAACAGCTTTTATGTTATCCATGATAAGACTTCTAGAAGACCATCTGATCTGGTTTAAACATCCATTTGATGGAGAATCTGTCAACTTCTTGTGCAATTCCTCCCTTGCAAGAATATCCTCATTTCAGTAAATGTCCATCTGCTCCTTCCCTTTTTGACAAAATGTGTACATTTAGCTATGTGATTACTAGGTCTCATTATTTGTGATTCTTTGAATCCACTCCAGGTTTCTAAAGCCTTTCCAGATGATCCTAGAGGGACCCAAGTCTGTGTGTACAGCTATAGAAACATTTTCGTCTTCCACTCTGCCACTGGTTTTATCCCTAAATCTTCGTGTGTTTAGGGCAGCTGCTGTGACAGTAGTCTTAAAAAAAAGAAAAGTCTTAAGTTGTATTATTGAGGTTAAAATCAATGGAAAGCCATAATTTTTGTATGGTTTCTGTAATGACACAAGGAAGATAAAAGTGGCAGCTTGCAATAGGAAGCTCAGGAAAGTGAAGGTAGGGCAAAAACCTGAAATGAAGATTTACCAAAATCTCTATACAAAGCAAACTTACTTGATTTCATGCACCTCAGTTGACACAACCCTCTTAGCCTCATTTTTCCAACGAGAGTCCAGCAGCCAGACCCACAAACATTTTTATAAACAGTGAAAGCACAAAGTAAAGAAGAACAAGGCAAATCAGAACTGACTACTATTGATTTTGTGATAAAGGCTCCATGGAGACCAGCTGTTAATTACCTTTCCAGAGGAGAGACTTGTTTAGCTTGGAGCCAGGGTTGGGTTTTTTTCCCTCTTTCCTCTCAGGTACAATAGACTGCACTGCTAGGATTAGCATAGGATTTAAACTATAAATGTGCATTGGGACCGAGTTGTGATTATTCATCCATTTTATTATGGTACTGCTAAAGACCAGGCAAGAATGAGGCAATACACAAAATAGACACTCCCTGTCCCAGCCACTTTGCCGGTGAGCAACCTTTCCAGCAGAATTTAGCATCACTTTCTTTCCTTTCTAGTCAAAGTTATGCCAAAGCAGCACGCATCTGTCCATCTTGTTTTCCTTTCTGCTGCTGCATTTACATACATTAATGACTTAACCCTGCCAGATACAGAGTTCTCTTGATGCCCACTGCCTTCAGTGTGGGGGCAGAGGGGGGACACAGTGCTGTGTCACTGTGCTTAGCTTCTTTCCGAGTAAAACCACCGAGCCCCGGCTGTACGATCTGAGCTGTGCATGGTGGAAGACTAGCAAGTAGGGGCAAATGAGGCTTGAAAACCATCTGTTTGCTCGCCAGAGCCTGACATGGGCTGATTCAGTCCATGACATGGCTGCTGCAGTGTATGCTGGCCTGCCTGGGTGATGTGAGCTGTTACTTATGGCAATAACAGGTGCAAAGCTTCCTGACAGAAGTGTTGTTTTTAAATCCTTGAGTCCCTTTAATAACCCAGAAAGGTGGCAGGCTGAGCTCTCCAAAGCCATAGACCTGCTTTGTACATGCAACCTGGGCAATTACAGATGCAAAACAAAGTGTGCAAGCGAAGTCGCGCTGTTCCTCGCTTCTCAGAATTACTGGGGATAGTGCACAGAAAGCAGGGGCATACAGAACAGGACGATGACATCATTAAACTTTGCAAACACACATGTTTTTCCCCGAAAACCTTTCTGCTGTTGCTAAGACTGATGTACTTTTGCTGGAAGTCCTGGTGAAAAGATCTTCCAGTTTTTTGAGCCACCTTGAGAAAGGAGATGAAAGAACAGGGACTTTGGTGGCCACAGAGCACAAAGAAGATGAGCACTGAAATGACTAAATTTGTACAAAATCTGCCTATACAGGACTTAGGTGGTGCCTGGAAAGACAGCCCATAGCTGCTTTCCCATTACCAGTACTCACACCATCACTGTCTGTGGCATAAGGAAAAAAGCTATAGCAGATGCAGCTCTATACAACCAGACAGAAATAGACCATATAGGAAAATGCATGACTCCCTTTAAGTTACAAGCTGTAAGCACAAATGGAAATATGGTTTTGACCCAAAGGGAAGACTATGTGCAGTGAATCTTGGGAGTCTTCAAACACTGCAACTGCTCAAAGTAGACAGACTCTTTGGTTAGTTGCTCTCCTCCTGCCCTAGCATGTGTTTCTTTATTTTCTTTGGGCTTGTATAGCAGCACAACTAGTGCAAATTAAGTGAACAGTGTAAACTAGAAACAATCAGCACTATGATCTTGGTTCACACTTGAGCTTGCGCATAAAACAGTCTCTCTACCTTAACAAGCTGCCACTCACAAGGAAGCCAGCGCAATCACAAATTAACAATCTCTGCTTGGTTTTGATTCCAGATCTATGGCGCCTTGAGATATATTACATCTAAAAATACTCTGTGTTAAGATCCCCCACATGCTTCAAGTACGGTGTTCTAGAAACTATCTATAATATTTCACACATTAAAGAACAGCAGTGGCCTTGGTGAAGAACAGTTTGCTCATTTGTATTTATACGGGCTCCCAGCCTAGCAAAGCAGCCAAGGTGACTTTGGGAGGAAAACGCTGCTGGAGTACAGCTGGTGCAATCTGGGCCCACAACTTTCTGTGCATGTCAAAAGTAATTTGAATATTCATTATCTTTTGATGAGCGCTGTGTGGTCAAGGGAAATGTACTTTCCCCTTTGGTGTATATCTCAGTTTGCTCAGCCTTCTGTAAATCTCCTGTGCTCTGTATCAGTGTGGGTAAAATTTGGTCCATTTATTGTATGGATTAGGTCCTTTCCCCCAGATTACTGTGTTTCTAACTGTAAACAAAATATTTGGGGAGACAGCCTGCTGGGGAGTTTGCTGGGGGCAAATACATAATTGTTAACTGTTTAATTAGGACCAGTCCATAGGACTTTTCTAGGAGATAGAAGGAGTCGCTTGCTCACGGGGGTGGAGTGGCAGAGGTACCAACCAAGGTTAGAAATAAATCCAAGAAATTCTGGCGTCAGAATCTGTCCTCAGCTGAGGTTAAAAACCTGCAGCTCTTCTGTCCTGAGGAAGATGTGTATTGTAGGAAGGTGAGACGTGAAGCAGTTTGTGATCCACTCCTAAAAATGAGGCAGAAGCTTCAGAATAAAGAGACAGGACTCACCAGATGAGCAAACCACTGCAAGTGAATTTGGTGCTGGAGAGGTCATGTTACTGCAAGCTGGATGTGCTTGGTCCGACTGCTTTCCTGTAGTAACTCAAGGAGCAGCTTGGCTTGTAGCTCTATAGGAAGCATCCTGCCTCTCTCTCTCAGGGCTACTGTTACAGGACAGCAATGCCACTTAGTGGCTTCATGAAAGCTGTTTTCTCATGAAAAAAAATGCTTGTGTTAGAGAGCAAGGGACTTCACTGAATAGCAGCTCACTGCTGAATCCTGAGCATACGGTTACATTATGGTAAAAGAAAAACCCCAGCATGCTGCAGAATAAGAAGAATCAGTGACCACTCAAATTTTCGTTCTTCACCTTTTCCAGCTCTTACATAAGGCATAATGTTCAGCAGGACGTGCCCCATCCCTGTATGAGTGCCCACAGCAGACAGCCCAAAGCCCACGTGCCCTGGGAGGCTGATGGACGAGACAAGGCTTTGGACACTAAAGCCCACCTTGCCTTAAGAAGGAGCTCCAGCGTAACAGTGGAATTAGAGCAATTAACCACAATTAAGCAAGAAAAGCGTTCTCAGGAGACAACCAGAGGCTGTCTGGCTGTCACCATCTGCTGAGCATGTTCATTCCCAGATTTGTCAAGGTGCTGAGCCATCTAGAGGAATTCAATACGCATTTTTCCGTGCCTCTCCAAAGAGCTCCTGGCTCCGCTGGCGCTGGCTGGCAAAGCTTGCGCAGGGTCGCTGCCGAAGGACCCAAGCAGCGAGCCCTGCTCCTGGGCCAAAAGCACTTCTGGCAGCCCCTGTGTCTCACGGCCCTGCTCCAACACAGCAACAAGGCACAGCACCAAGTGTATTTGCACAAGTTGTACTAAATGCCTTTAAAATGCGCTGGCTTGACAGTTTGAATGTGCCTGTCATGGTTTCTTTACTGCTATAGTTTACATCCAGGTCCAATTTATGGAAATAAGGGCACATCTCTACCAAAATACCAGGCTGCTGCTGGCAGAGATACCTGTTACTAGATGAAACAAGGGCTTAGTCTCTTTTTTGCCTTGCCACGTACAGCATCAAAAAGGGAACCACTGTAATTTCCAGCTACCAGTGACTACAGGCAGAGAGGGGCTTCATGGCTTTCAGTGTGAGGCAATTACAGAGCAGACTAATGCTAACTAACATGAAATGGAAGCTGTAGCCTACAAACGGAGGCACCGGGTATATGGTGGGTGGATGTTGCTATTGACTGAAAAGGGTTATTTAATCTTTAAAAAAGTTAAGTTGCTGCAAAATCTTGCCTTCATTCCTTTCCTGCTCAACAACACCTCAGGCTTCATCTGCACCCTGAACTGGCCAGCTCAGATGGACATCCTCAGCTCTGTCCTGCCTGGTCTGCCTGTCCTGGCACATGTCTCCCTCCTCTGACTGACAGCCATCCAAAGTTGATGGCCTGCCTGTGGCTTTCCTTTGCATTGCCAGAATAACCCTGTGCTCTCAGCCCTCCACAACTCCTTTAAGCATCCTAATGCCTATGCGATCCTGACCAGCAGAGAGATGAACCATAAATAAATAGAAAAAATGAAGTCCGTCCTATTTTCCCTAGGAAAAATGCAGTAATTCCCCAGGTTCTTACCAGTTTGAAATCATCAGATCACACTTCTATAGCCTACTTCCTTTTTGACTTGTCTCCAGTTTGGTGCCCTCTGCTGCTGATTTTCTCCTGACCGACCGGGGGGCACTGCTGTGTGACTCCCAGAAAAAGGGTTGGTTTCTTCTGGCAGGAGGTGGCTGTTACCAAGTGACTATCAGAGTGCAATGTTTGTTATCGGAGCCGTCACCTCGCACCGTTTGGAGTCTAGGTACAAAAAAAAAAGAGTGCAAATTAAGTGTTATTGCTACAAGAAGTAGCAATCCATTAACATAATTTCATTCTGTGCTTTTAAATTAGCATGTGTTCTGGAGGCCACTTGGTAAGCTTTACTCTGCTTTTTGAGAAGTCATCAAAGGTTACCAGCTGCAAGATTGATCTGATGGTGAGCTAGGGACAGCTGGTGCAGATAAAATAAGAAAGAATTTAAAGCTTCACCTGTCACTTGAAATGTTCTTTACTGGAAGTTTAAGTGGGCTTTACTGGAAGTTTTAAACCTTCTCGACTCCTGGTGTTGAAAATATTTGCTCTGTTCTTAGAGGCTGAAATGCTGAAAATTGAAGCACCAAAGGAACATAGCAAAATTGTCCTCACACTTGGCTTTTCAGCTGGTTTAGGTGGTGACCTTCAGACATGGTGCCTCCAAAAGTTAAATATCAAGGGCAATATTATTAAGCAGATTTAGATTTCACAAGAAAAACTAACAATAGCAGCTTGAAGGCATTACTTGTCTCGTCTCCTGTGGTGCAATAGTTTAGAAACTGCAGCTCTGCTGTAGCTATAGGAGGAGCCCAAATAAGCGGAGTCCTTTCTTTCCTGACATGAACTCCTGAAATGTCAATAGAGTTGCACTGATCTGCCCCAACTAAGGATCACCCATGACATTTTTATTTAACAAATGGCAAGCATTCCTGTTACAGAAACAAATACATGGGTTGTACCTGAATTGAAAGGTTCAGGTGAATTTTGTCAATATTCACCTCCGCCTATTAAACAAAAAATAAAATACTGGAGTGAAAGATGTTAGCAAAACCCTTCAGAGGTTATATCTTATTTCATATTTATGGAAGAAAGAAACAGCTTTACCTTTGCTCCATTGTTGGTTATCTGGAGCTTTTAGTCTACATGTCATTGCATTGATGAGAGGCAGCTGCACAGACTGCTCTTTTCTGATGCTTCACTATTTGGTTAGCAAGTTCACAGCAAATCTAGAGAGCTCTTCCATGTCACACTTTCAAAGAGGAAGATGACCTTTCAGATCCAGAATGAATTTACTTTCTCCTGGTTATCCAGCAGGTGAGGTCAGGGTCTCCCAGGCTTGCACTTGTGGAGGCAGACAGCCCCACTGTGCCCAAATGCTCTAGACACTGGGCTGAGATCTGTTTCTGACTGTCATTAACTTGCTGAGTAACTCTTAGAGAAGTCACTTTCCTTCTGTGTTTTTATCCATGTCCTGAGCATGTAGGGGCATACAGGACGCAGGGTGGAAATGAGATTTCACTGCATTTTCTTTCCTTCTGGGACTTCCACAATGTACTCAGAATGACTGATTTTTTTTATTTTTTTTTTCCCCAGTGAACAGTACAAACCCTTGTCCTCTCAACCTGCCCAGTTCCTCATCTCAACATTCACAGAAGAACAGAAATAATTATTTCAGGGAATAAGTGATTACCTTAGAAACACTGCTTAGGCACTGAAGCTCTTCATATTTTATTCTAATCCCATAGTACCTGAGGCCTGCAGAACAAAGCAGAGCGTGTTTTAAGGTATAAAGGATTAAAGTAGGCAAGTACTCCAACCATATCATTTCAGAACCAAAAGGCAGATAGTCTATACACACATTCAGCTGAATTCAGCCCTGAAAAAGATGATACAGTTCCTCTGACTGTAGCTATTTCTGCCTTCCCCAAGCCAAAGACAGTTGTGCTTATTCACTACAGTAGACTAGTAAAGCGGGTTCAGTCAGTGCCTGGTAAGAAACAGCACCACTAACTTGAAAGTCAAATTAGTAGACAAAGATAATATATATACACATTCTGATATATGATATATTTATCCAAATTAGCCTGTGTTCTATGAGAGAAGAATAAGTAGAATGGAGGGACTGTGTGTAGGGAAACAAGAAATTAAAATGTGGCTAAATAACTGGGTAAATGCAGCTGAGTAGCTGATTCCCTTCTAGAGAAGGGAACAGAAGGGACAAAAAGTCAAGTCTCAAGCCCTGGAATATAAAATTTGTGCCCAAAGACATGGCAATTAGCAGACTGGTAGTCAGGATCACATGTCAGATCAAATCTGTGCTATTTTAGTTGGCCAGTTGCTACCTTGCTGGGTGTCTACAGGCAGGTAAGCAGAACCATATGCAAATAACAGAAGCAAGTCTTGCAGAGGGAAGAGGGCTTATGCCTCAGGTCTGGAGTTTGCTTGCAGAAGCTCAGCTCCAATACATCTGATACAACCTTCCCCCCAAATCACATTGCTTTTGCTTCATCCTGTATTGGAGTCCCACACATTTTCTTATCTCACAGGAATGTAGGAAAGTAAATTAGTCACCTAGGCTAAGAAAAAGTGTGCAGCACTAGTCCAGGTGCTAACGTAGTAACACGTGGGCCAGGATGCCTGCGTGGGTAGCAGATGTCCTTAAGGCTGGTGAGCTAGACAGATACTGCAGTGGGGGGGTGGGAGGAAGAAGGGGGGGATTTACAGATGTGTAGATAGGAAGCAGGTGGTGATACCATTTAAGACAGCTGGTTATCAGCAGGTAGCATTATAACCTTTCTTTTTTTCTTTTTTTCTCCCCTCTGCTCGGCAGCTCAGAGCTAAGCTTGCAAGCCCATTCCTGCTGTGACACAGAGGAACAAGGACCAGCCCAGCTTCCCCCCCCAGCTCTACGTACGGCAGTGCACTATCCCCAGTAGCAGTTCTTGCTGTCCTGAGCTGGAGGAGACTCTGAGGAAATTGCTTCTCATTTCAGCTGGTGCTTTTCCAGAAAGGAAGTTTCATAAAAAGCAATTACCCGTGGAATTTCTTCCTTTAGCTGAGGGCTTGGCAGACAAATTAATAACTGAGGCAAGATTAGGCTGCTAAATGCCTAATGGCCCGCTGCTTCATTTGTGAGACTGTGTTGTGCAATTCCCTACCAACCATAGTATTCTTTGCTCACTTGCAAGTACTTTTTTAGAGCAGTTTGGGCAAATGTATATTCTACAAGGTGTTAAAGGGCCCGGTTTAATAGCAGTTTGTAAGAATTCTCCCGTTTTTCCTCCAGTAAAATGTAGTCATTCTTGTCCAGATTTTGATCAGTGTTGGTTAGGGCTTTCAAAGCTCTACTCTGAGTAGGGCAGCATCTCTGCCTCCTGCAGTTAGGTCTGTCTGATGATTCACGCTATACGTTTGCTGTGTGACTCAAAGAATGAACTCTTGTACATTCCTTAACATTTTTACATTCACCAGTCAAGCCCAGAAATCCTTCCTGCCTTGTGTTCCCACTGCAACAACTTCCATATGCTATCCTCTGCAAGCACTGTTGTCACGTGTGTTGTCTTTGCCTATTCTTTTTGAGATTATTATTGTTATTATTTTATTATTATTATCATCATCATCATCATCATTATTATTACGTAGATTGGCACCTAGAAGCCCAGATAGAGATAAGGGCTCCAACATGCTGACTAGTGTACAAACATGCAAGACATCATGGACCTTGAGGGTTTTCAGGCTGAACAGACTGCGGAGATAAAGGATGGGGCAAGCAGCAGTGAAAAAGGCATTATTCAATGCAATGAAAAGGATTGCCAGTAAAGCCAGGAATAGTGACCAAGCTTCCCAAATCCCCATCCATGGTCCTATCCCCTTGGTCAAACTTCCTTTGGCTGATATGAAAGAGTCTTTCCTGCTTTGAGTCTTGCCTCATGGAAGAAAATCATAGGAAGTCATCGTAACAGCAACAACATGAAGATTACAGAAGAAGACTGTCCCTCGAGAGAAACTGGGGCAACTGCATAAAGTAAATTGCATGTTCTAGCCTGGAACATCTGTTTTCATGTCCTGATCTCTCCAGAAGACATTAAGATTTTTATATCTCTATTGCAGTTGTCTTCATGCACTGAATTGTGGCCCTCTAGTAGAGGCATACTCATGTTTCCTCTTATGCAGGTCTGCTGTTTAAATCAAATAACATGGAGGAATGTATTTCATACACATGCACCCCCAAGCATTGCTCAGTCGCTGCTTCAAATTCCCTTCCCTCTATAGACTGTAGCTGAACACTAACAACATGTAGGGGAATGACAAAAGACAAATGGACCAGAGCTTACTCCCACTAACAAGAGCAGGCTTAACTTCCCTAACACAAGGTTTTGGTTGAAGTAATCCAGCTTTCACCATAAAGAGTATATGTTTTACCATGGTCACCTTGTAGCTGTTCTCTTACATGTGTTCCCTTTGTATTCATGTAATCAGTCTGTTTGGCAGATGAAAAATTAGTATGACGTGGGTCCTTTGCAGACAGCTGGGAACAGTGACACTCCTTTGTCATGAGCATCTCTGCACAGAGAGGGCTGGATCACTACACCAAACAGGACTTTCTAAAGAAGTGGATTAAAAGCTTAAAGTAGCAGCACAAGCGGTGTAAAAGAAAACATCCCTTCAGTTGGTGGTGATCAGAGAAGAAAAAGGTGTAAAGCAAGAAGTTTTAAAGCAATTTAAATAAAATAATTGGTTTAAGAAATTGTTGGTGTGCCTGGAAATATCTATGCCCACACATAAATGTGCAACTTTCTCAAGGCCTCAGTGCAGTTGCAGAGACGAGGACAGAACTTTTGCTTTCCACAAATTGCAGAGTGCTTGACCTGAGACACATCCATGTGCTATGGATTGCCCTCCCATCAGAAAGGGGAACATGGAAGCAGTGACAGATGGAGGTCTGCAAATATATGCTTATTTCTTTAGTGTATTATAGCTATGTAAGGTTTGATCTTAGGTTTAGGTTCCTCAATTCCAGTCCTTTTCTTTTAACCTTTTTCTCATGCTTCCACTTCCAAGAGGAATACCAGCACTACAGGTTAAAAAAAAAAAAAAAAAAAAATCCTCATTTCCATTCCAATATATACTTCCATATATTTCTATTTCTGTGGACAAAAAGCCTGTTATGACATATATGTAAGCAGGGAAACTAGAAGACAGGCCCTGAGTCTCTAGAAGTGCATTTTAACAAGCATGAAATGTAGCCATCACTCATTCTGGAAGCTAGATTCAATGCCCCACTCCTTCGAACGTGCAAGAAGTTTTGTTCACGTATCTTCTTTTAAGAAACATTCCCTTTCCTCAGAAGAACTGGTCATTACTACTGGCAGTCAGTACCTTCAAACATCTATGGTTTTCTGAAGTCTGGCTACTTTTGGATAGACCTGAAATCTTTTTAAGAGTCGTATGGCTGCTAATGTTCACACTGATGGTTCAACCCAGAGAAAGAACCTGTGAATATAACCAAATATGGTATTAGTGACAGTGTAGCATGCACCATTTTTTTTTGGCAGCAGTTGCACTTGTCTTATGAGATTACCGACAGCAGCTCAGCAATTTCAACATGAATGGCACAGTTACAGCTGGGAGACAATATATAAACATATTCTGAACCGTTCCTGCCTGTGGAGAGAGACATTTTGTCACAAACTTAACAATAAAACCTCTCCTTCCAGGAACCAACTCAGTCCTGGTTTTGCTTTATGACAAGATCTGCCAGCACCTGCACATTAGAGGTCAGGGCTGAATTTGGTTAAGGAAAAAACAAACCAAAAAAGAAAGAAGACAGAATCACTTTTGAAAATTTGAAAACTTTCAGAAAGATCACTAGAGTTATAAAAATAATAGTGTGTGTAGAATTCCTTATAATTCATGCCTGGGATGTAGACAGTGAATCAGTGCCCAAATTTACATTCCCCAAGACACAGAAGGGACTATGCTGTGGGTTTTCAATAGCTGCTTATTTTTGCCAACTGCCTTTCAAACACCATCTTGTTTAAAGACACAGGAATCATATATAGTCATTATAATTAAAGCTCTGAAGGATGAAGTCTAAGGAAGGCTTTGGAAGCTATCACCGCTTCAAAAGATGTGATTTCACCCTACCACAGGGTGTGGACAGGAGAAATCCTGGCTTGCTTTGTAACACCAAGCAATCAACGCTTGCACTTCATCTAAGCTACAGATGAGCTCGTGGTGGACCCGTCCTCTTTAGAAAGTGTCTTCCAAGGCTGACAATGTGTTGTGCTCCTTCACAGCCTGCCCTCAAAGCTAAGCAGCATGTGTCCTAACGTGAAACAGCTGAAAGCACTGCTCTTGCTAGTGGCACTTCCCTCCTAACACTGCAGGTGTCACTGTAAAATAGAAAAACAGATGCTGTTCTGGTGGGTTTGCAGGGGGGATGTACACAGCTAGGGTTTACGTGAAAATATTTGTCCTCTGGTGATAGATTAGAAGCTATACTCTATTCTAGTACTGCTGCTTGAACTGTATTTTGCAGTCATGGTTCTCATAGGATGAACAAAATGTTGATGTTATAAAGACAGATTTTTCCCTCTCCTATGATGTTGCCATTTGTTAGACAATGGCATAGAATTCCTGGTCTGCAAAACCAAAGCATTGCTTTGTCCAAGCGTAGTGGAGTGGTGATGGTTCAGTGGTGTAAAAAAGCAATTTGTTTCTGTCTCCATGGGGATATGATTGCCCATGAAGTTGTATCTTTCAGGGACACCTAAGTAATTCTGTGCAGAAGGAGGTTCAAATGCTTTAATTAGTGTGGGTATGTCCAGTCCACCAAGCTATTAGGACAATAAATCCTAAATTAGGACTGCAAATCCACAGCAGGCTCTTGTCTAGTAAATGTGAGAGGTATCTTAACTTTGCTGTAGCACACATCCGTAAGACAGGAAGATTGTCTCCTGTCTCAAAGGTTCATTGTTAGCAAAAATGTATTAAAGAATACGAATCACTTTTAGATATTTTAGTTGTGAGGGTCAGCTCAGACACCAAGTGAGATTCACCTCTCACTCAGGAATATCAGTTTTTGTTTGTTGTCTCACTATGTTCTTGCTGTATGATGGGAAGCCACTGCATGAAGGCCAAAAAACCCCAGCCTGCCACATTCCCCCATTGCAAGAAAAAAAAATCTAATTTATCCACAATCAACCTTATCTGTACTGTAGTATTATCACTGCCCACAGCCCCAGATCTGCCATGCACGATTGAATTATGAGCCACAGAAACTGTCTATTCCAAGTGTGGGTTGATAGGAGCCACAGATCTGAACTGAAGCATTTCCCTTCTCACATCATACAACCACCCCTCTTATATTTGCCTTCTCTTTTCTAGATGGCTCTTTTAATTTCTGCTTGCAAAGCCATGCACAAGCATGGTTGCTAGTGAAAATCAATAGCGGGGGGGGGGGCAGTTCTTGGGTTTTTTGGGGGGGATTGCATTAATTGCAAGTATTTATGCCTTTGAAACTTCTCTAGGGATATATTTTAGTACATAAATGACAAATGACTCATATAACTTTAAGCTCTAGCTCTGGCTCCTATAACTGCTGCTGGCAGCAGGTACCACAGAGAGATAGGATTAGGAGCACTTATGTTTTAGCCATTAAATTGCCTTTATTCCATTTGTTCTTTTTCTTCTAACATGATCATGTTCTTTGCAATCTTATGGGTAACAAAAGCTATAGGAGGTATTAAAGCAGCGGGTCTATCTTTTGCCCCGGGTGTGCTTGTGCTGCTCTCGCTAATGTCTATGGGGATACTGTGCCTGTATCCTGGGCAGAAACTTAGTCTTCAGGAGAGCTAATGAGCTTGAATTCAGCCCAGAGGTGAAGTTGTGTCTGTGTCAGCTATAGTCCCACTTAGCTGCCTTTGGGGAAAACGCAGACAGACCTCTCCTAGCTATGTGCTACCATACCCTTTCTCTTGCTGCTAATAGTTGGCATGGAAGCAAAGAAAATCTGGTCTGAAAGAGCCAGTCCACCTCCAGCCTCAAGTCAGGAACAGCTGTACCTGTGTCACTGTGTCTTGCATTTGTCTTGCAATGTAAAACTGGTCCCATGCCCCAGTTATAGCCAATGCTATCCTGCTATATGCTAGTGATAACTGCTGCCTAGATAGGAATAATCACTTCTTTTTGTTGAATAGCATCATGTTTTTCCAGGCCATTGCTCCAAGTTGTCAAGATAATTTTGACCCACTAATGAGATCTTCTAAACCCCATTTTCAGATCTTTCCAGATTGTTGGTTTTTGTTTTGTTTTTTTTTTTTTAAATGTGTTACATATTGTCTCTGTTACAGAAAATACAGACAAGAACCAGATGTAAGGCAGAGCCTGGCAGAATCCTGCTTGGTGCAGCCTTTCACTTCAGTGATGAACCCACTGGTAAATATTCCCCTCTGCAGAGTTTCCCAAAGAGTTGTTATGTTTTGTGGTGCTTTCCCTAGGTGGCTACTGATAATGTCACATGAGGCAGTCAAAAGCCTTATTGTCTCTGATATCTCTCAATGGAAATTCAGTTAGAGCAGCAGATAAAGTAAAAGTTATGCATAAGCAACTTCCATGCATCCCACGTGAAAATTTCACATCTTTATGTCCAAACTAAATGCAACCATGGTAGGAAAATGCTGGATTCAGTGCACTGTCATAAGGAAGGGGACTGGTGGACTTTCCATCCCAGCAATACTCTAGTGGGATAACCCAATAAAATTGCAAGGTGTCAGATGGTGACATTTGCAGCACCTTTAAATACTGAAAATTTCCCCCTCCCTTTGTAATTTTCTATCTTTCTCTAAGCTCAGGGAAGTTCTAGGAATCCATTCAAGCAATTCTAATTAAGCACTCGAAGACAGGGAAAGTAGGGTGGCCTAATTTTCAAAGGTGCTGAGTGTCCCTGGGTTCCTGTAGAGAACCTAAGCAGGTTATAGGCATCTAACTACAGGGAATGAAATGTAAAAGCGTTGGCCCACAAGTGGAGTTCTGTGCTTGTGGCAGGGAAAACAGCTAGCACAGAACATTGCACAGAGAGCCTTTCCCTGTGGTTAAATCACACTGCTTCACTGCATCCAGATCTCTGGAAAGAAATCTAAATGCTACAGTCAAGGCTACCTTAGCTGCAGAGTAATCTCCTAAAACAAAGGATGGGCTGCAGTCAGGTTTCAGGCACTTGTGAGCTCGTCAAGATCACTGCTTCTCTCTCAGACATGTAAAACTTCATCAGATAATTTCCAAGCCGTCTCTTTTGTTCTGAGTGCGTGCCTGTCATTTCTGTGTACAGCGATTCTTGTCTGACAGCCAAGTCTTTAAACAAGAGAGAAACCCCCAAAACATTAATTATTACTCCTCCATGCATACTTTGAATTGGGAGCTGCTGAGCCAACTCTGACCTTCTAGCAAGCAGAAGATGATACTAGGGATCTCTGCCGGGTCCTGAGACAGAGCACAGGAGCCCAGCTTTTGTCGGTTGCCAGGTCAGATGGATCTAAACAGGTCTAAAGGCAGACATAATGTGGAAGGCATGGGACAGGGTATAGGGACCTAAGCTGTGGCAAGTGTTTTCACGTACCAGTAGATGGTGATCTTATCATTAACTGTCAGCACACACAGATATCTTCAAAGACATCTTCTTCACTTGGTGCTCTGGTACCAATGTGAACCCCGCTCACTGTGCACCATCCTTAGCCCAGCCTCTCACAATCCCAGCAGCGCAGGGTAGAGGCAGGGGGTTTCTCTACTGACACAAAGACTCACTCCCTAGCACTATGCACCTGGAAACCCTACCCACTTGACAGCACCACCAGTCGCTGCAGACTTGACTGAAACCCAGTTGATCATTTTGGCTTTTCATCTCTTGCTGCCACAGTTCCCAACCTGTGGAGCAGAGGTAACAATGCTTACACACTTCTCAGGTGTAGTGTTAAGGCCTCCAAGCAATAGTGTTGCTCTCCCACTCGGCAAGGGAGAAGCTGGTCAGCCTTCCCAGCTGGCAGCACTGCAGCTGGTCTGCAGCGCGGACCCACCAGGATTACATGCCAGTTCTGCCATTTCTGTTGAAATAATACATGTGATGAGAATGAAAGATTTCAGAATGCTCGCCCAAGCAAGTTTTAAGTAACTTGCAGTCTGTCAGGTGTTCCCAGGGTATTTTCACTGCAGTTCTTGAGGCTCTACCAGCTCTGTGGCCAAGCCATCTCTTCACAGTTACAGCGTGCCTCTTCCCACCAATGTATAGTGGAGAATAAGTGGAAGAGCAGCTCTGTTCTGTCCCTCAGAGAAGGCTTTATTAATACATCTGGCCACCAATAATGATTTTATTAATTTTGTCATTGATCTTCATGGAAAGTTGGTCCATCAGGCCTAAGTGAAAATGGAGAACTCTATTTAGCACTTCCGAAAGGCTGACCTAGAGTGGTAGGTCCTTTGATATGGGAAGGCATGAGCTATAATGGACATACAATAAGACAGGTTTCTTTTATTTTTCCACATTTCTTTTACTGCAACTACAGTAAGGCCTCCTTACCTAACTTAGCCATTCTCAGACCAAGCTGAGCTAACACTGCTGACTGAGCAATTAGGGTCTAAGAGAATTCCCTCTTGCTCTTCCTAATGCATTTTGTTTCCTCTCAGACAACCAAACTTTTACATATTGTGTGGTAGTTGCAGGAAGAGAGGATAAAGCTGTACCACAGTACTCAGTTCTTGATATGTGTAAATGCACACCTTCCTGAACTCAGTTAGGGATTGGAGCCTCTGAGAAATGGTGCTGTAAAAAGAGCATCATTAATATCAGCTGCTTTCCTGCTGTTTAGAGGTACTAGCAGCATTTCAAACTGCCTTTTTTTTTTTTTTTTACTGTTCTTCCTTATTTATCTCTAAGGTAAACACTCTTAGATAAGAGATACTTCATTTCCAGTTTCTAGTAAGGAGCACCCTCTTAGTAACCACTCTCAGAGGAAAAAGAAGAGTTGATAATGAACTCATGATGATGAATTAAAAAGCTAGAATAACAGTGGCAAAGACTAGGCTGGAAAGACCAGGCTTTGCTCTCTGGTGCTTACACATTTTGTTGATAGTGACTCTGAGTGCTCAGCCCACAGAGCTACTGCTAGCACCTTTGCCAAAATTCATCATGGAGTATGCCTCTGAATTGGCTCAAAGGCACTCTTGTAACACATTTTTCAAATGGGTATAGTTAATCTTAAAGTTACAAAACTGTTCCTGTGAGGCATTTTGAAGTTTTCTTAATCATGTGGCAGCTGGACCACACTGGCTAGATGTAAAGCTGAGTAAATATATGTTTGATGGAAGACATTTTAAAAAGCTATTGGAGTCTTTTTTAAGGATGATGCAAGAAACTCCAGAAAATGTGACCTTTTCAAATGACATAAACCACCGTTTTAATTGTGCAAGTATATTAGAGACATATATTGGTATTAGTGTATTAGTATTAGTATATTAGAGATTAGTATTAGTATATTAGTGTATATTAGGCCATATCAGATAAGATATCCTGGGGTGAGCAAGATCCTAGCTGTCTAGGAAAGTGATATCAGTACCCATTTAAGTGTCTTTATTTAGGAAAACCCAAAAGGATATTTGCTAGAATATCAACATCTCTATGCTTTCCATTTCTCAGGTTGGGCAGTGATTATTCACAGCTATTTAGCCCAATATTAGCTTCTGCAACCTGAGCTATGACTGTGCTCCAGTAAAATCTGGACCACTGGTCTTCTGCCACTGAACTGCTCAGCAGTCAGTACAACAAGGATGCCGAAGCTGCTGGGTTAGGGGAATAATTTCACTTGTCAGCTGTGCGTGAGGGTAATAACAGGGTGTGCGCAGGATCTGGAAAGAACATGTCTGTGAACCTGCAGGAAAAGAGACAACGTGCAGCCAAAGTGTATTGTGCCAATATTTAAATAATATATCTACGTGGGACAAAAGTTCTCACCTCTCCCGGTATTTCACATGATTCTATTGCTATTACCAGGAACATGGAAAACTGTTGTTGCTGTTTTTCCACACTTCAAAGAAAATGGCAGGCAGATTTTAACCTTTGACTTGTCCTGGCTAGTATTTTAGGTTAACAGACAGATTCTCAGAGAATGATAAAGGTGCATACTGATTTTTTTATAATTCCTGTGCAGGGATCCCTTCCACTACTAGTGTGGCTAAAGCATGCCACTCCAAATACTGTAGCCATCTAATATAATCTTCTGTTCCCTTTACTCCTGCACTGCTGGACAAATAGATAGATTATTTTAATTTGTTTTATTTTTGATGATGTGTCATTCCTAGATATTACGGTAGAAATTTTTTGATAATTTCAATTTACATTTAACTCATCTTAAGTAGCATATTCTTATAAGCCTGTGAAATGGCAATTTTTAGAGATTGCCTTTTAGTTCACTGCTATTATTACTATATTATTATTCTTACTTAGGTTGTCACCTAGAAGCCCAGATGGATATGCTAAAATAATTTATTAGATTGTCTTTTTTTGACTTACAGCACTAGAAGTCAGTCGTAAATTGTATGCATTAGCAAGTTGAAGAAATGAATGTAAAACTGAATGTTAAATATGAGTATATATACTATGCAATTCCCTTCAGGTCACAAACTTCAAAATTAATTATTTTCACCATATATTTGGTGCTTCCAATCTCCTGAAATGACAGCCTTGGTTTCTAACCAGGGTTTTGGAGCAACCAAATAAATTCCAGGGGTATAAGGTAAGTAGCTCTTTCGTATTCCTGAATTACTTTTGATCCCTACAGTTCAACAAGAATTTAGGCTCTCCAATGGAGTGCTAGGAAATTTCTGCAGTCAGAGAAAGTTCATTCTCTATTTCCATCTCAGCCCCTATTCTAACAAGAGTTAGTGAAAAATACATGAAAGGAATATATAAAATCCAGAAATTGTGGATGACAGCCATTCTTATGTGCCCATATTAGAATTATTTATTGATATCATATGGTAGGTTTGAAAGCAAGAGAAAGAGAAAAGGAGAAAGAGAACAGGGTGGTTTTTTTAAGAGATCTGAGGCGGCATAAATCTTTTCATGAAGGAAAATGGAAAGCTCGTGCTTCTCTTTCTGGTACCCTCAATGGGTCCTCACCCATTTGGAAAACCTGTATCTACTGAAAATGTCAGTAAGTAGCTGCTTCTATTTCATCTGAGACAGCTGAGACTTCACTACTGCACTCTGAAAATGAACATCTGCAATGCTGTAGAAAGAGGTGCAAAACTGAAGAAAGGTTTTCTTTGCTATTAGCTCTCAGAAAACCCCCTCCTGTTATCTGGGAAAACACCTAGGGCTGCTTCTTAAACACAGATCAACCCTCTGCATCTTAGTGTGTTGTACGGTCACCTGACTAAAATCCAATTCCTTTGATCGCTCTTGAGTGAATGTCCTAAACATGAATTTTCCATGTTCTTTCACTGGACTGGGGACTTTGTTATCCTTTGTACAGCAAAATGCTGCTAATTCCAGCCCTGATCCTGCAAAACACTTAAACACATGCTTAAACTTATCTGCACATGTGCCTTGCTGCAGAGAAGCCAGTGCTCAGCAGTTTTCAGGTCCATTATCTGGAGGGAAAGGGGTTTGAAATATTCCGTGAGAATTACAGAAAACAAAATTCTTTCAAGTGGACCAACACAGAGGAAAATATTTTCTTTTGTTTTCTTGGGCAGGAAGGAATGGAGTGGAAAGATAGTAAAATCTAAGGGTGCTTGACTCAAAAGTTATGTCAGAGCTGTCAGTCTGTTTTCTGTGTTAGCAGTGATTACGAACAGCCTGCTGAAAGAAGAGTGGCTGGTGCAAAGAATTGGAGCAGATTTAACTCAGCCATTTTCCTCGTGTTTCATTAACACAATACTGAATTCATGCTGGACTGGGAAAGATCAATAAGAATGACAACAAGGGTCAAACATGAAGTGAAGAGGAAGTATGTTGCCCTGGCATGGATGGTAATTACTCTATGCAACATGCATCAGATCTGCATCTCAGTTTTTGTACAGCCTGTCTTTGTGCTCAGCAGGTAATGAATCACCACCATTCCTGGTAGCCAACTGACACTAGAAGAGGAAAGTGATTGCCTGGTCTTGAGCTCTGTGGACATGTTCCATGGAAATAAAGGTGTACTCTAGTTAATTTTTTACTCTGAAACCATAACACAGTTTAAAAAACTGAATTAATTTATACCAATCTGGCTAGATTCTCTGCATCTCTAGGGGACACAGGAGTCCTGCAAGACCTCATCCAGAAGCTGTTCCTATTCCTCACCGGCACAGCAAACTTAGGACATACATTCAGGTAATAAAGTATCCTGCACTGTGACCTTATCTTTCTCTCTATATTCAGATTCAGCCCACAGCTATTTGAAAAGCAGGAAACTGTAAGAATAGTAGAAAAGGAGAATTCACACACACAATTTATTTTTCGCATCTTATCGAGGCCAAGAAAGTGGTACCTTTTCCAACAGGATTGGAT
Organism: Haliaeetus albicilla; assembly: GCF_947461875.1. Taxonomy (NCBI): domain Eukaryota; kingdom Metazoa; phylum Chordata; class Aves; order Accipitriformes; family Accipitridae; genus Haliaeetus; species Haliaeetus albicilla. The sequence continues at coordinate 34,137,893 of NC_091483.1, read as the reverse complement.
AGTTGTTTCAGAAGTGCTCAGAAATGTGAATCTTTCCTCAGAATCTGTATAAGCAAATATACAGATAAACCTGATATACAGGTTTACCTGATATACAGGGAAATATGCAAGAATAAATATTACAGAAGAAAAAGATTAAATAGATTATAGAGAAATATTACTCAGACATTATTTAGGAATGTACTAGTTTACTGCACTAGAAAATTTAGTTGAATAAGAAGGACGTATTTTTTTTCTGTCTACTGTGTGTAGAAGTACATAATTTTGTCCAGTTTCATTATGGGAGGTAATTGCTCTCCCATTCATATACACAGGCATGTACCAACAGAATGTCATATTAATCTCTGCCTCTCTTTTCTCCCAGGGTAGAATTATTGATTGTGAGCTTTTCTTTTGATATTTTTTTAAATGAAGTAGAGGTTGCCTTACTGATTTAGAAAGGTACATGGATTTACTTTCCTTGTTTTGTAACCTTGGTTTAAAAACACCGAATTAAAGAAATTTTTTTCATACCCTCCTAAGGTAGGTAGAGGTGAGATACCAATTTAAAGACCTTAGTATTACACACAGAGTTGCAGACAGCATTTAGTATTAAGGGCTGTAGTTTCCCTAAATCAATTATAATAATGCCTCTACTACTGAAATATAAATAAAAAACATTTCTAATACACTAATAATATTTAATGAAGGACTATATCTACAAAAGCATTTAGAAACTTTAGTACTGCCTAAAGGCCCAGTGTAAAGTTGAAAAGTTAACTCTTCATTCTCCTGCTTGTTTGCCACATGACTTCTGGAGGTATGTAAAGTTTCTGCAGATCAGGGTTTTCACCAGTGAAATCCCAGTGCAATAAAGACTCTGAAGTGCAGAGCAGTGAGGTCCCCTGAATCCACAACTAGATGTTTCCTTTCCATCTCCCTAGTCTTTAGTGTACAAACCGGCATGTATTCTGACAACCTAAGTTTTATACTAAGGCAGTATGATGATCCTCCTGCAACACCTTGCTCTTTCAGCTACTGACTTAATAGACTGGGCTGCCAGAAGCTCAGCTTCATCTCCTTCCCTTTCTTGAGGCAGTTTTACTCTGTCTATTTCCCTATCACACCCTATAGCAAAACTGTCTTCTCTTGGTGTTGCATTTTGTACATGGTAATTAGACAGTCATTGGACAGAAAGACTTACCATGTTCATTACTTATTCAGGCATTAGGCAGGACATAGGAATTAGACGGTGACAGCAAGTTACAGTGCCAGGAATGAATCATGTTTCATAGTAACTCTGCATCAACAAGGAATCCAGTTGCAGAATATATCCTTCTCATCCCAGCCCAATGGGAATGCAGCAGCCAGTTGGTTACAAAGTCATTCTTGCTCTCCCCAACCAATTAAAAAAAATAAATCAGTGCTATTCAGCAACTTCAGAAGTTGCCAAAAATCTTGAAGGTTCAGCACTTGAAGGACTACATTAGATACAACTTTTTGCATTCTCAATAATTTCCCTTTGAAAGTCAAGTTTTCATCTTGTACTGAATTGGCACAGCTTCACTTGGTTTTCTCACTATTAAATGTTGCTGTTATCAAAAAAGGTTTGTTAAAAATATTGGTTAGCACAACTGCATACAAAAAGCAATGAGAAAGAAATGATTTCTCCTTGAAGTGAATGCTGCCTGTGAACTCGAGGATTTGATCGTTTTGGCTATAATTAATCTAGTGCAGAGATAGAAGGGCTAAATCATAGTCCTTCTTCATGCTTTCTTTCCATTAAATGAAAGCGAATAGCTATTGACCTTTTGCCAGCAGCTAAAACAAAGTGGTCTGTTCAGCCCACTGTTTATATGTAGGGGAGAAAAGAAGTGCCCTATAAAACATGCCCACTAGCAAGCCCCTCTATTTGAAGACTATTGCCAACTTCTGCCTTTAAATGCTAAGCTTATCCAAAGCCCCTACAGTGACAGGACTCTTTCGCTAAGTTGAGTAAAGTTTGGAGCTGGCTCTAATGATTGTACCAGTAAAATAATATCCAGCTTCTGGGATTTGGAGTCTCAGCTTTGGGGCCTATTCCTGTGGGTAGGTGAAAGAATGAAGATGTGAGCTGTCAATTGGATGGTCCAACCCCTCCAGGGCAGCTGGAGGAGTTCTGAACTGTGGGAGCTGGAGACACACACCAGACACAGATGCAAACTGCAGGTGGGAATGGTACCTATACAAGCAGGTGTGCCCCTGCATCCTCTTTCAATAGAAAGGACAGCCTGAAGGAGAGACTTGGGGTGCAGAGGGTGGCTCATGACTCTGTTATTTTAGTCCTTGATTTATACATTAGAGGACCCAGGATCTCATAACTTAGTTACAGAGAATGATTTCATTCCTCATTTCTTTTTCCCTCTGCATTTCTATGCTAGACATATCCATGACTGAAATACATGTGTGGTTTTACATTCATTAAGCATTCTCTACTAGTTTACTAGGAATTTCTCTTTGACTTATGGAAGGGTTTTGATTTCTTTATTTACCTTTGTTTTCCTTGACAGGAGGAGAGGACTAAATGCAGCTGTCACGATATTGCTGCAAAATTAAGAAACGAGTTTGCCCTGTGGACACATCTACCTAAAAACTGAGTATCATGTAAAGGAATAGCATAACTGGTTTTCTACACTAACAAAGAGCAGAGCTCTGTTAGGCCAGCAGCTGATCAACACTTAAGCTGTAAGTTAGACATAAGATTTTAAGGAAAAAATCCCCGTTCCCTCCTGCCCACAAAGTAAAAAAATCAGGGCATATGGATCAAATTTTGCAAAAGATGATGGTGATTTTTGGTAGTGTTGAAAATTAGTGGTTTATATGAAATTATTTATCTGCTTCTACATTAACTTAAATGATGAATGCACTTTCGGCAAGATCTGTGGAGACAAGGCAGGTAGGGCTCATAGAAAATCTCTCACAGCATCTTCCCTTCCTTTGATCTCTAATGAAGAAATCACTACAAGTTTGGGATTCCTGACAGAAAAGTTCATGTCAGAACCTATGTAAAATTTATTGTGCAGAGCCCTGGGGGCCCTTTAAGATACTGAAAAAGTTGGGAGATGGTATAGGAATGGGGATGTGGTGTGTTAGGTTTACAATTTGTACTTTCTTTTCAGATCTTACAGTTTTGCTAAAAATATAACCATAGGCCATTTCGTACAATTCCCAAGTCACTGTAGTGTTACATTGGGGGGGTGTGTATACACAAGGTATATGCATATATATTATAAAAAAAACCCAAACAAACAACAAACAAACCCCTCTATATACTGTCTATATATGTACATCTAAAATGAAAATTTGTATGGGAAAGTTACATTCCAAAATAAGAAACAGAAGGAAAATAAATGGGGAAAGAAGTCTATTCATTGTAGGCAAACATGTTAGCTTTCAATTTTTAAAGGCTGGCTGATTGCTCAAAAGGAAATCTAGACACACAGTGATGTCGCTAAACCATAACCTCTCTGAAGTACCTGGAAAATGAACAAAAATTCTGCACTACAACTTAAATAAGAGGCATATCAAATACTCATCTAAACTAAGACCCAAGTGTCTCAAAACAGGTTGTTCTCAGTCAGCATGTGTTACACATTTATATCTGATAACTACAGTATTACTCTCTTACTTTTACAAGCTGTGAGAAGTTCCTGTTTCTAAAACTGAATGAGATGCAATCCTTTCCATTTTGTCCACCAGAATTATCAGCTAAATCATGGAATATTACTTTTCAAAGTTTTATCTGTGGAAGCTCATTGAAGGCTATGCTTCATGTGAGCGACAACATGCAGGCAAACTGTAGTTAATATCTACGTGTGGTCAGCAGCAAAATAAATTTGGCAGGCAGTGAAAGAAATTCATACCTGTTCTGAAGAGCTGACAGACAAAATATGACCCATTTCATAATCACTAAAAAGCATTTTCCCCAAAACACATCTCCCTGTAGATCATTGGGAAAAGCTGTGGCAAGCTGCAGTTCTGAGTGACAGATAAAAGTGTGAGAACAGGTGCTGTGCTGTAATGACCAGTATTATCACTCAGAAGGGTGAATTACTATTTGATGCTCTCACTCGATGCATCTCAAAACATTTTTAAAAAAGCTAGAGAGTAATTTACTGTCATTCTCTAGCAAATTGCTAATGGACCCAAGAATAGCTTAAATTCATTTATCTGAGTTAATAATCACATGACAGTAGAGAAAGAAACATAATTTAGAATACACTTTTTTTTCCAGATGGCTAACTCCCATTTGTTGGTAATGATGGAGAGATAATAATGCCAGAACAGAACAAATAGGAATTCAAAGAACTAAGCACCATATTTACAGACATCAGCAAGAAAGACAGATTGGTGTAAAATAGCAAACTATTCTGTCCATTTTCACAAGCCGTTTTAAGAGAGATTTTCATTCCTACTTCTCATTGAGATACATCTATAGAGCAAATGGTACTTCTTTTTATAAAGCAAAATTATGCACGGCTGGTTGCCATCTCTGGATTTTGTTTTCTGTCACTCCATTTCATAGCCTTAGCCCTGAGCCAGGGGTGGTGGCAATCCACATTCATCAGCCTCCTCCAGAGGCTTTATTTACTGCCATTTGTCTGCTTTTCCCCTCCTTTTTCTTTGCTCCCTGGAAAGCTATGTGAGCTAAATCCTGCTCCCAGTCCTAGTTCTGTAACTCTACAGTTGCCTGCTGGAGAGACAATTTAAAATTCCTGCGCAGTTGTGGCAATCTACCCCCCTCTGCTTGTCTGAGTATGGTTATGAAAAATGGTGCAAACCCCTAAATGAACAAGTAACAAGCACCGAGTCCTTTATTAGACTCTAGAGGTTTTCATGGACTTCTTTCCCTGCAGGTCAAAATCCCACGTGACTCCATTGCCTTTTCCTTTTTCTTTTTTCCAGTGCTGATCTGGTGCTGTAAGTGTTGTAGACACAGCAGGAGGCTCCTTTGAAGACAGGAGGCTCAGCTGATGAGCAGTTTAACAACATGTGAGCTTTTTCACTGACACAGGACACTGTACCGGCCCAAACACATGGCACTTTAATCATTAATTACCTGACTATGCCAGCAACTTTCAAGGTTATTTTGGGCTTTGCTCAAATGTTAGAGCAGCTTTTCCACTGATGAATTTACATCTCTGCCACAATTTCATTGTTGGGAACCTCTGCAAAGGGCTACAATGGGAGACACAGTTGTCAACTTACCGCAGTCCAGTCACTGAGGTCACTGCGTAAGGTAAGAAACTAGGACTTGCAGTACTTCATTTTCCCCTCATGCCATCTCTGCCTCGGTAGCAGCAAAATTCCATGGGACTTCAGCTGTGTCTTGCTGGTGTCCTCACAATGTCTTCTCCTGATCTGGGACTCGGGTGTTAAGCCTGGAGATAAAAAAGTTTTGAAAGTCCATCAGCTTCACCACATCTAGTACTGAATCTGGATTTAATGCTAAACCTAAATAGCACGGACACTCTTGCCAACTTACTGGCATCATGTCATACCAATAGTTTGTGCATGGTAAGGATCTCCTGAGTTTTGTGTGTGTATGTAATTTCTTTCTTGCTTTCTGACTGAGTCACAGCACAAGGCAGTTTAATTATAAACAACACTGATATTACTTGAACAAGTAATTTAGCTTTTAAAGCCTCCCGCACTGAGGTGTGAGGTACAAGCTCACAGCTTCTGTTGGTGAACAAAATCAGTCATGGGTCATGCAAGTTCCTCTCCCCAGTAGCACCACATCAACCACAGCCTGGAATTACCTGGAGAGCCTGGACACTTGTGACAGCTTGCCAAACACAGAGGCTTGAACAGATGGCTCTGAGATGATGAAGCAGAAGTCAGGGTTGCAAGTATTGCTTGGGGTGCATTTAGATTAAATTGCCTATTGGCTTCTTGACAAAGGCCAGTTTTCTCTCTGGATTCCTCAAACACAAAGAAATATACTATGCAGCGATCTATGAGAGTGAAAACCAGTAAGCTAGGACTTCATTAGGAGACATCACTGTCTCAAGACTGTGTCCTCAAGTCACTGTCTCAAGACAGTCATCTTAAAGGGCTGTAGAAAGTTCTTTCTGTGTAAACCATCTGCTTAATTGGGCTATTACCAGTCTGATGCTTCTGCACTGGCAGGGCTCTCTGGTGGATGTGGCATAACATACTGTCAGTGAACAGCAATAGATTAACATTGTACTTAGTTAATAACAGTAGCATGTACAGGATTATAGATGCATATTTTTCCAATATAAGTTTTCAGGGGAAAGACAGGAGAACATCTTAGCCTGATGTGACCCATCACTGTGTCAAATTTTCAGGAAATTGCTGTTACAGTTCCCAGTCTATGTAATTTTACGTAATTATTATCAAAATGTGACTTGGTATTAGGTACACATTTTACCTCACTACTGAAGTGTGGGCATAGCTATAAACTGTGTGCCTGTTTTTTTCGCTGGATACTGTGACCTAACAATGTTAAAAAAAAAAAAATCCCAAACAAAAACATCTGCTGCCCTGTTAAAGAAATCCAAACCTATTTGAAAACAGCCTGAGCCATAGTAATTGATAACTTGTAGCATTTCAGTCATTTTGAGTTTCTTAGGGGCCTCAGTCCAGTTAGTGCCATTTTAATACAGGCATCCATTATATCTGGTTCATTCCTGTTGGGTACCACTGGTCTTCTAGGAAGCTTGTAACCCTGTGAATCAGGTCAGGAAAACTGAACATCATGGAAATCAGAAACTCTGTTTTAAGCTGTTTACAAACAGTGTTGCTGAAGGGTGACAAAACTCATTAAAATCTTCCACGTTTCTTTCTCACAGCCGTTATAAGAAGTAATAAAGGGAATCCAGGTAAGAGCATACAGTTTGGTTCTCTGCCTCAGCTGCTGAGCATCACTGAGCCATGTCGAAGCTCTGACAGGCTGTTGCCATTTGAATGAACACTCCCATTAGCAGCCAATATCATAGAAATGGCAGAGATTTCTCTACTGAAATCTCTTCAGTAGGAGTGACATAAAAGCCATCAAACTGTCTGTCAGGGTCACTCTTTTCAGGATATGTTTCTGGTTATTAAAGGTGTCTCAGAAGAAACAATCTCCCTCTTTCCTGTCCACCTCTGATCAACCATAGCATTTCTGAAATTCCTTGAGAGAATTAAGCCATGGCATGCTGCTCATAGCAGCTACTCTTGGGCCATGCTTTATCCACTCTGCTGGGAGAGGCTTCTATGGAAATGCAGATCCATCCTTGCTTTTGCTTAAGTCAGAAAATTCCTATTACACTGAATTGGTCTATAAACACCATCCAAAGCATTTCTGTCAGTTCACAACCTCATGCTCTACCAAAAACCTCAGAAATACTGACCAGGCAAAAGCGAGTCACGTCTCACAGCTATGGCATGAGACTTTCCTTAGTCCTATTTTTAAATAGCTCCATCATGTGATATACTTATAGACAGATCAAATGGTGATCTTTACACAGGAATTAAATTTTAACATGGATTCCCATCCTAAGCATTAGCAATGGTTGTCCAAAAGAAATTAAGTCACACTGAATACAGATCTCTGTTGTCAGTTATGCAGCTGTTTCAAAAGTTAGTAAAAAATCTAAAATTGTTACAAGTAGGTGAAAAAACTCAAATTTATTACCAGGTCATGGGATACAATGTCAATGATAACTCTGATAATCCCTGCCATATTCAGTGTTTTAGAGGTATTAGATGCTCTTGGCTGTTCCCCGTTCATGAAGGTCTCACTTTACTTCACAAATAATACATATTTATTTATTTTCCCACCTGGCAGCAGGATTTTCAGTACCCCACACTACTAAATGTTATATTTTGGTCACACTAATTTCCCTTCTGGACCAGATTTCCAGCATAATATCAAATATAAAACTGCCTAGTAACAGTGCAGGAAAACCTCTCCTGGCTGGCAAAAGAACATTGCGGCAGCTTGTCCACATGATCTTCCTTATTTCTGTAACTGAGGAAATTCATCGTCTTGACAGGCACACTCGAGAGAAGATCTATAGTTTCTCTTCCAGTCATGTATCTGTGGAGCATGAAGAATCGTAGAGTGGTTTGGGTTGGAAGGGACCTTTAAAGGTCATCTAGTCCAACCACTGCAATGAGCAGGGACATCTTCAACTAGATCAGGTTGCTCAGAGCCCCGTCCAACCTGACCTTGAATGTTTCCAGGGATGGGGCATCTACCATCTCTCTGAGCAACCTGTTCCAGTATTTTGCCACCCTCATCGTAAAAAATTTCTTCCTTATATCTAGTCTAAATCTACCCTATTTTAGTTTAAAACCATTACCCCTTGTCCTATTGCAACAGGCCCTGCTAAAAAGTCAGCCCCCATCTTTCTTATAAGCCCCCTTTAAGTACTGAAAGGCCGCTATAAAGTCTCCCTGGAGCCTTCTCTTCTCCAGGCTGAACAACCCCAACTCTCTCAGCCTTCCCTCATAGTATAGGTGTTCCATCCCTCTGATCATTTTTGTGGCCCTCCTCTGGACCCACTCCAACAGATCTGTGTCTTTCTTGTACTGAGGACCCCAGAGCTGAATGCAGTACTCCAAGTGGGGTCTCACCAGCATGGAGTAGAGGGCCAGAATCACCTCCCTTGACCTGCTGACCATGCTTCTTGTTATGCAGCCCAGGATACAGTTGGCTTTCTGGGCTATGAGTGCGCTTTGCTGGCTCATGTTCAGTTTTTCATCCACCAGTACCCCCAAGTCCTTATTTGCAGGGCTGCTCTCACCCCCTTCATTCCCCAGCCTGTATTGATACTGGGGGTTACACCAATCCAGATGCAGGACCTTGCACTTGGCCTTTTTGAACCTTATGATGTTCACATGGGTCCACTTCTCAAGCTTGTCCAGGTCCTTCTGAATGGCATTGCAACCCTCAGGCATGTCAATTGCACCACTTAGCTTGGTGTCATCTGCAAATTTGCTGAGGGTGCACTCTATCCCACTGTCTATGTCATTGATGAAGATATTAAACAGTAACGGTCCCAATACAAACCCCTAAGGGACACCACTCATCCCTGAGCTCCACCCAGACATCGAGCTGTTGACCACTACTCTCTGGATGCGACCATCCAGCCAATTCCTTCTCCACTGAACAGTCCACCTGTCAAATCCACCTCTCTCCAATTTAGAGAGAAGGACATTGTTAGGGACTGTGTCAACGGCCTTACAGAAGTCCAGATGGATGACATCTGTAGCTCTTCCCTTGTCCACTGATGTACTCACTCCGTTATAGAAGGCCACTAGGTTGGTCAGGCAAGACCTGCCCTTGGTGAAGCTCTGCTGGTTGTCTTGAATCATCTCCTGCTTTGATTTAAGACCAGCCAGCAACAAAGCACCATGAAGCCGCTCACTCACTCCTCCCCCTTGGTAGGATAGGGAGGAGAAAATATAATGAAAAGCTCATCAGTTGAGACAAGGACAGGGAGGGATCACTCACCAATTAAGGTCACATGCAAAAGACAGGTTCAACTTGGGAAAAACCAAAATCAATTTAATTTACTACAAATGAAATCAAAACAAGGATAATAGGAAGTAAACCCAAATCTTTAATCACCTTCCTCCCACCCCTCCCTCCTTCCCAGCTCAACTCCACTCCTGATTTTCTCTACCTCCTCCCCACCAGCAGCGCAGCGGGATGGGGAATGGGGGTTGGGGTCAGTTCATCACACCTTGTCTCTACTGCTCCTTCCTCCTCAGGGGGAGGACTCCTCGCTCTTCCCCTGCTCCAGCATGGGGTCCCTCCCATGGGAGACAGTTCTCCACGAACTTCTCCAATGTGAGTCCTTCTCATGGGCTGCAGTTCTTCACAAACTGCTCCAGCATGGGTCCTTTCCGTGGGCTGATCTTCAGTCACAGACTGCTCCAGTGCGGGCTTTCCCATGCAGTCACGGCCATCCTGGGGGGCATCCACCTGCTCCGGTGTGGGGTCCTCCACAGGCTGCAGGTGGGCATCTGCTCCCCCACTCCCCTCCATGGGTTGGGGGGACACAGCCTGCCATCTCACCAGGGGCTGCAGGGGCATCCCCTCCTCCGGCGCACCTCCTCCCCTCCTTCTTCACTGACCTCAGTATCTCCATAGCTGCTCCTCTCACATTCCAATCTCCTCCACTGCTGCAGGTTCCCCTTCTTAAATCTGTTCTCCCAGAGGCGCTACCACTGTCACTGATGGGCTCGACCTTGGCCAGAGTCGGGTCCGACTTGGAGCCGGGGAAGCTTCTAGCAGCTTCTCACAGGTGCCACCCCTGCAGCCCCTCCCCAACTACCAAAACCCTGCCACACAAACACAATACACCTCCCTGTCCTCCATGTGCCTTGGCATAGCTTCTAGGAGGATCTGCTCCATGATCTTCCCAGGCAGAGAAGTGAAGCTGACAGGTCAGCAGTTCCCAGGGTCCTCCTTTCTACCCTTTTTAAAAATGGGTGCAGTGTTTCCATTTTTCCAGTCACCAGGGACTTCACCTGACTGCCATGACTTTTCAAATATCATGGAGAGTGGCTTGGCCACTACATCAGCCAATCCTCTCAGGACTCTGGGATGCATCTTGTCAGGTCCCATAGACTTATGTACGTTCAGATTCCTCAGGTTGTCTCAAACCTCATTTTCTCTTACAAGGGGAGGGACTTTGTTCCCCCAGTCCCTGCCTTGAGTTCCATCCACTTGAGAGGTGTGGGAAGAGAGATTGCCAGTGAAGACTGAGGCAAAAAAGTTGTTGTGTACCTCAGCCTTCTCCTCATCTGTTGTTACTAGTTATGTTCATTGAGGGGGGTATGCTTTCTTTGACCTTCTTTTTCTGGCTGACATACTTACAGAAGCCCTTATTATTATGCTTTGTGTCCCTTCCCAAGTTCAGCTCCAGCCACTCCTTGGCCTTTCTGACCCCACCCCTGCACAATGGGGTCCTTGCTTCCACTGCCTGTGCATTTCCTTCTTGCCCTTTTGTTTGACCAGCAGGTCTTGACTCAGCCATGCTGGTCTCTTGCCTTTCTTTCCTGATTTCTTACACATGGGGATCAAGAGCTCTTGTGGTGTATGGAAAGTGTCCTTAAAGATCTGCCAGCTCTGTTTTGCTTCTTTGACCCAAAGGGCAGTTTTCCAGGGGGCATCCCATTGACCAATTCCTTGAACAGCTGGAAGTTTGCTTTCCTAAAATTCAGGGTCCTGACGTTACTCTTCTCCTTTCCTATATCCCTCAGGGCTGCAAACTCCAGCAGTGCATTGTCACTGCAGCCCAGGCTGCCTCCAATCTTAATGCTGCTTGCATTTGTGACCAACAGGTCCAGTATCTCATCCCCTCTTGTAGGGTTATTACCTGGCCTAAGAAGTTACCATTGATGCACTCCAGGAGTCTCCTGGATTGCCTACAGCTCACTGTGCTACTTTTCCAGCAGATGACAGGGTGGTTGAAGTCCCCCAGCAGGATGAGAGCCTGTGAGTACGATGCCTCCTGTAGCAAGAACGCTTCAATAGGCTCCTCTTGAACAGGTGGGCTATTGTAGACACCAACCACAAGGTTGCTTTTGTTGCCTTGGTCTCTAATTCTTACCCATAAGCTTTCAACTTGTTCATGGCTATTCTTCAGAGGCAGCTCTTCACAATCTATCCATTTCCTGCTGTGGACAGCAACCCCTCCACCCCTCCTTCCTCACATGTCCCTTCTGAACAGCATGTAGCCATTGATAGCTGCACTTCTGTCATGGGATTTGTCTCACCAAGTTTCAGTAATAGCAACTAGGTCATAGCTTTCTAGCAGCACAGTAGCTTCCGACTCCTCCTGTTTGTTACCGATGCTGCATGCATTGGTGTAGAGGCACTTCAGCTGGGCTATCAGCTGTGTCATCTTTTTAGAGGAACACACCTTAGTTCCTTTCAGGTAGTCCACTGGTGCTTCCCTGTTGGCTCCTATTACCTCAGGAGCTCCTGGCTCCTCTCTGTAAGACTCTAGGTGTGCTCCAGAGTACCCAGCATGTTGCAGAGCAACAGGGTGAAGGCCCTTGCTAGCACCCCATTCCCTCTAGCACGCTGTTCCCGAGTGTCATCCCAGAGCTTCTCATGGGAGAGCCTGATGTTATCCCCTTCCCTAGTTTAGTTTAAAGTCTATTTTAAAGCTCTGTCAGTCAGCCCCACTAGCTCATGAGCAAAGACCCTCTTCCCCCTTTGAGAAAGATGAATCCCATCTGACACCAGCAGGCCTGGTGCCAAGTGGACCATCCAGTTTATTGAAAAACCTGAAATTCTGGCAGTGACACCAGCCACAGAGCCACTAATGGTATTAATAGACTGGGTCCATCTGCTTCTTCCAATAGCACTGCCTGCAACTGGAAGGATAGAGGAAAACATTACCTGTGCCCCAGATCCCCCTACCAACTGTCCCAAGGCCCTGAAGTCTCTTTTGATCACCCTTGGACTATGTGTTGCAGCTTCATCACCACCCACATGGAAAAGCAATAATGGGTAATAGTCTGAGGGCTGTACCACGCTAGGAAGTGTCCTAGTGATGTCCTTAACCTGAGCCCCAGGGAGGCAGCAGACTTCCCTAAGAGGAGGGTCTGCCTGCCATATTGGACCCTCTGTTCCCCTCAGAAGGGAGTCGCCTGCAACTATAACCCATCTTTTTTCCTTGTGGAGGTGGCCGTGATATGGGGTGTAGGCCTTTTGAACCTTGTCAACACCTTTGGTGTAGATAGACTGTCATCCACATCATCCATTGACTGGCCTTCTACATCCAGAGCCTCATACCTGTTGTATAAAGGCACCTGGGAAGGCAAGGTAGGCAAGGAGGGGGTTCGCCTGCCACCCTGAGCATCGACTTACCTCCATTCATTCCTTTCCTTTAAGTTACTGGCTTCTGCCTGGTGCGGGGAGGATACAGGATTCCCTTGATCTCATTTTTTTTCTGGTGGATGTTCCTGTTTCTGTCTCAGGGACGGTAGAGTCTGGTTCCACCAGTCTCTCTCAGACTCCCTGATGCTCCTCAACCTGTCCACCTTCTCTCAAAGCTCTGCCACCAAGCTGAGCAAATAATCTACTTGGTCACACCTCACACAAGTATTCTCGCTACTGCCATCAGTTACTGGTGAAAGGCTCTGGCACACCCTGCAGCCTGAGACCTGGATGGCTGCGTGATATCATGGGAGCTCTGTCTGGGTTGCCATATCCATTCTGGTGAGTGCAGAGGACATGGCTTTCTGCTGGTGGTTAACATAGCTAAGCACCTTGTGGAAGGGTGGTGACCACCAACTGAAGGAACCTTTTGAGCTGGCAGGGTGACGATACCCTGCCTGTGCCAACATGCCGTGCCATGCCCCGGTCCCTCGTGCTCCCTGGTCCCTCGTGCTCCTCAGTTTTTATAGGTGTGGGGAGGGAGGCTGCAGTTGCTCTGGCAATGGCCAGGCCTCGCCAGCCGCTCTGGTGAGAGCTGCTGGCTGCTGGCAGGTCCCTCCCTGCCTCAGGAACACCTCTGTGGGGTACGCCAGGATCTGCTGCGCACTGGGCTGACACCGGGGCAGCTCACCTCGGCGACTGACATGTATTAGGCACAAAGCTCACACAAATTTATGGTTATTATCTGACATTCAAAGAAAAAGGCAGCAGAACAGGCTGTAGATCTGACGGCATACAGATAATTTTCTTTCTTCTGCTTTCTGCTCTGGGTGAACACTCTGAAGTGTTCTAAAGCAAAATGTTTTCGCCAGCACCTGACATGTCTCCTCCACTGATATGTGACAAAGCAAAACACTTTGCACGGCTGCTTTTCTCTGATTCTAGAAATGAGTCAATATTTTATTAATCTGAAGAATGTCTTTATGCTCCTCAGAAATGACCTACCAATTGATTATCCTGCCTTCTCTAAAGATATTCAGTCACTCACAAGCTTACCTTTTTTTTTACACCAGAAGCCCTACATTTCCTGAAGTTAGAATACATGAATACATTAGGAATTGAAATAATTCAATATTGTGTTTTGACAGAGTATTTTGTAGTCACAATTATGGTAACCTTTGATTACCTGCTGAACATGCTTGTCAAACAGACTCACTTACAGGTGCTTGGAAAGTACAAGGGGGACTGCAACCTGCTCGAGGAAGGCTGTTGTTCAATGTACAGTTACAAACAAAACAACCCAGACAAGCAGCCTGGCAAACGAGATGACACTGAATATTAGAAAACAGTGTGATGATATTGATGTAACTCGAGGCAAAGTGCTTCCAGTTGGAGTGGCACCATCTGACACTGATATTGAACCAAGCTTGAAAGGGGCACTGCAAATCATCGCAGATCTAGAAAAGCTCTTGCATGAAAAGAGGTTAAGAAACAGCCTAGGAATATCTTGTGGAAGGCAGGGGACAAGGAAGAAAATACAATTGCCACAAAACTTCCATTACCCCATTCACAACCCCAAAACAAGAGGCCAGCCAATAAAGGCGGTAAGAGGGGGTGAGTGAGAACTGATAAAACAAAACACTTTTCTGTGCTACACATGGCTGCAGAGCAGATCTCTACCCCACACCAAGACCTTCCAGAAAAGGCTGAGAACACACACAAATTTCAACAAAATCCACATTCATACTGGGCAAGGGATAAGAGCCTTTGGTTTCTGTCTGCAACACGTCTCTGACTACACCGTATTTGTTTGCTGTGATGATTTCTAGTGGTGGTTTTTTTTGGAAATCCCAAGAACTTCCAGACAGTATGGATGATCTGACCTAGGAGGGTAATTCCTCTGACTTCAGCACTTTTTCAGAGCAAATTGTCCTGTGGGTTTTCTAATAGGCACCTGTTCAGCACACAAAATCCATGCAGAAAACTGCATGACACCTCTCTGCAAGCACTTGCTCCAGCTGTGTTCTTGTACCCTTGCACATTTAGTGAAGACATCTGGATTACACTGTTATACAACAGGTGCAAGTCTTCTCTGTCATTCAGGGTGGTGGTGCACTCTAAATATATGTGCTGTTTATGGATGAACAGTGGGTTCATAAAGTAACTCAGATTTTTACTGAAAATGCTTTTAGAAACTGATTTCACACGGTAAACAATATAATTTGTGCAATATTTAAAACATGTGTATAGCAGAATCTTCACCTCCCTTCTTCCTTGTATATGTGAGTTTTTTACAGCCCAGAAAAGGCCAGATCCTGCCCAGATTTTTTTCTGTTATTTAAAGTGCAGTTTCTGTTGGTTACCCTGTTATCATGGGGCACATTCATGCTGTTCTCTGTCCACACTGGAAACAACTATTGCATTATACTTGAACTGCCCAGGCAACTTTCAGCCAAACATAAATATTTCTGCTACTGAGCCTTGTGAGAATTGCCATGTTTTAGTCAAGGCTCAGAAAACACCTGACTGAGCAGGGCTTTCATGCCTTCAATGGAAAATTTGGGGGTTTCTACTCTTGAACATATCCAGACTCTTCTGAGCACATCAGTTCCAAAACTTGCAGCTGTCCCCAAAGCCCCAGATGGGCTCTGTGAGCTGAAGACATGACATGTGTCTCGCTAACATCCACGCTGCTCTACACAGTGACATGCAGGCCAGCCCTTAAGCACCATGAATCCCCTAGGATGTTACAGCCATATGGAATTGATGGGCACCTTTAAGTGGACAGCTGCTCCGCTGAAAAAACTCTCACGTCATCTCTCCCTGCTTTATTCAGGGTGTTGCTAGAGAAGAGGTTTTTGCAGAAAGGAAGGAGGGGCACATGTGTCCATAATGCACAGTGAGTATCCTAAACCACAAGTGTTTACAGGGCTGGAGCTGCAACTTTCAAACAATCCCAGAGGGAGGACTTAGGTCATGTTTTCACCAGAACTCCAGAAAAAATCCATGGACATGCTCAGCTTGTACAAAACATCAGTTCAGGCAGGGCTGGCTGGGCAGTGATCAAGGGAACTTAATTTCTCTTAAAAAAGTATCTTCCTTGAAACTGTACTTAGTGAAACTGTACTGATTTGGCAAAACATTGTCTGAGGACAATACAAGGAAAAGAATTCTGACAATACTGTAACATGCCATTTTTCATAATAGCCCCCATTTCATAAGAATTTAGTTCTAGGTGTTTTATTTAGCATTTTCCAATTGTATAGCCGAATACAGACTGTTAGATTAACTCTGTTTCAGAGTTATTTTTCTGTTTAGTATGAAACTTAATTTGGAAATATGAAAACCCACAGCCAGTCAGACTTTCCATTCTCTGCCTCACTTCTACCCAGATGATTTGTGTAATGTTTTTCTAAGCTACCAGCTTTCCTTACATTGATTGGTGAAAACAAGAATTTATAGAAATCATCCTTGTCATAGTTGATAGAAATTACTGTGCATAAGGTGCTTAAAAGCCTCTGAAAAATCTGACTCCAAGTCTCTATGGTGTAATGTGGAGATACGTGTAGATAAGATTAATGAACACAAGTTGAGTAGTGAGAAAAACATAATTAGACTGCTTCTGATGCTTATCAGAGTGGAAGGAGACATGAATAAAAAGCAGGCATTCAATCAGAGTGGAGAGACGTGCTCATAGCTGTACGCCTGTTGTAAGCAGACCTTCTCTAGTTCCTTTATGAAGCTGTTTGTCTGGAGATGCACTGTGCAGCACAGTGAAAAGCCATGGCCAAAGGAGGCATGTACGGAGCACACCGCTGCTCCCCCTGGTGCCGTGCAAACGCACAGCACTTCAGTGGTGGGGCTGTCATACAGCAATTAATCAAAACAGAGGTATATTCCTGCCTATGCTTCCCTCTCCCATGGAGTGTGCTTGGAAAGAGAATATGGGAGCTGCAGTATGGTCATGAACTATTGTCCTTTTGACTCGCTGATGGCACCCTTGGGAGTTAGTGTGAAGCTGAATGTCGGGTAAGCTGATTTCCCCAGGTGGCACCACAGTGTGCCACACAGTTTGCATCATGATTTTCAGGGCTTTTTTCAGAAACATTTTGGAAGAGGGGGGAAAAAACATTAAAGTTTTCTTCCACTCTGAAAACATCCATCTATCTTGTCAGCCAGGGACAGCCCATAAGACAAAGGGGAACAGCAGATTCAGGATCTTGAAAGGACTCTCAATTACGTGGCAGAGTAAGGTTAGTTTTCAACACAGGACAGAAGAGTGGACTGCAGACTCTATCGACTACAAGGATAGTCCCAGCTGAGTATGTGACCCAGTATGTAAAAGCTAGTTTTGATAGCTTTTTTAGTGTGACAGTGACCAAGCACTCGCACAGGTTGCCCAGAGAGGTTGTGGAGTCTCCATCACTGGAGATACTCAAAAGCTGTCTGGACGTGGTCCTAGGCAGCCTGCTCTAGGTGGTCCTGCGCGAGCAGGGGGGGTTGGGCCAGATGACCTCCAGGTGTCCCTTCCAGTTTCAGCCACTCTGTGATTTGTTGTTTAGCCAGATTATTACTGTTATTACTGTGTCCACTTGCTGTTTCTCTGTAAATAGCACAGCAGAAGCTCCTTCCAAACTCTGTGCTGTCTGCTCACATCTGAAGCTGCCCCTAAAGCAGGGAGAATCTCTGGCTCAGTAAGGTTATCATGAAACCATGACCTCAGAGGCAGCTTATAGCTAATATCATAAGACTGCATTTGATCTAACAGGCTCCTCACTCATGGGGAAAGGAGATAGATAGTATTTTCACTGTATTTTCACTGAGTAACTGTACAAAGCCAAAAGCAAAAATTTATACTAGGTAGAACCACTCAAGAAGCCTGATAACAGCATTTCAAATAGATTTCATATAAAGCAGTTGAGGAAAAATAGATATTATTTTCTTACTGTGCATTCTTTTCTACTATTGCAGACTAAATACCTGTAACTGCATCTGTCCCATGTATACTATAAACACCTGTATCAACATTGCAACACACACCCTGGTTACATGAAAAAGCATTTTTGTATGCTTACCATTTTAAAAAGGCTTTCAGGGCATGGTGTCACCTTGTAGCTCCAGGTGAGACAAACAGGGTGGCCCACAGTTGGCAGCCGGGTTTGGCTGCTCATTCCCATCACCATTATGGCTATAAGCGAGAAGTAAAAATAGCCTAAGATGGCTCACACAGATCCTATGAAATTGTTATTCACCCTTTTGTATAAGGCATCTGTTTTAATTACAAGGTAATTACAAGTACTCAAGCAGTTTTATGTCCTTTAGTTCCACTTCGAGGTTTATACCGTTTTACCAAGAGTTGTAAGGCTTGTTGGCTTCATGGTCAAGCTCAGCTTGATAGATGGAAAGAAGTCTGAGCACTTGAAATGCACTTTAATGCCACACAACCACCATGCACAGAAGCACCCCGCTCCCGGAGCACCCGCGGAGCTCATGCTGGTGGTGCCAAATGTAGGTATATGTTGACACACAACGGCTGGGCAGTTTAAGTGCCGCTAAGAAATGCCTCATCTTAGCAAGGGACCAGACCACACACCAAGTGTCCCTCTGGCAGTGTTTCATGAGCAAGATTCCCCTGAGATGTGAAGAAATGCTGAGCAGTTTAGGCCATCTCACACTGGTAGCTGGAGGTGGACCTTGAGGTTGAACACCAGCCCATTCCCTCAGGTCCTTTCTCTTTCCCTCTTTCCATTGACTGAAAACTGCCATTTAACTTCTTAAACTCTTCATCCTGTCAGATGTATCTAGAACAGCTCCAGGAACTGCCACAGCAAATGCAGCCTTAAATGCTGTTTTGGGTTTGTGTGGTGGGGTTTTGGTAGCGGGGGAGGGGCTGCAGGGGTGGCTCCTGTGAGAAGCTGCTAGAAGCTTCCCCGGCTCCAAGTTGGACCCAACTCTGGCCCAGGCCGAGCCTGTCAGTGACAGTGGTAGCAGCTCTGGGAGAACAGATTTAAGAAGGGGAACCTGCAGTGATTAAGGGGATTGGAATGTGAGAGGAACCCCTCTGCAGACACTGAGGTCAGTGAGGAAGGAGGGGAGGAGGTGTGCCGGAGGAGGGGATGCCCCTGCAGCCCCTGGTGAGATGGCAGGCTGTGTCCCCCCAACCCATGGAGGGGAGTGGGGGAGCAGATGCCCACCTGCAGCCTGGGGAGGACCCCAGGCCGGAGTAGGTGGATGCCCCCCAGGATGGCCGTGACTGCATGGGAAAGCCCGCACTGGAGCAGTCTGTGACTGAAGATGGGCCTGCGGAAAGGACCCATGCCAGGGAATTTGGTGAAAGACTGCAGCCCATGGGAGGGATGCCACAGTGGAGCAGGGGAAGAGTGAGGAGTCCTCCCCCTGAGGAGGAAGGAGCAGCAGAGACAAGGTGTGATGAACTGACCCCAACGCCCATTCCCCATCCCCCTGCGCCACTGAGGGGAGGAGGTAGAGAACTGGGAGCGGGGTTGAGCCGGGAAGTGGGGGGGTGTGGGGAAGGTGTTTTAAGATTTGGTTTTACTTCTCATTATCCTTGTTTTGATTTCATTTTAGTAAATTAAATTGATTTTGTTTTTTCCCCCAAGTTGAGTCTGGTTTTTGGCCGTGACCATAACTGGTGAGTGATCCCTCCCAGTCCTTGTCTCAACCCACAAGCTTTTCTTTACATTTTCTCCTCCTCATTCCACCGGGGTCGGGGGGGGGGAATAAGTGAGCTGCTTTGTGGTGCTTTGTTACTGGCTGGGTTTAAACCATGACAAACACCCAGGCAATAAACATCTGGAAAATGTATAGCAGCACCCCTGATTTCTACTGCACAGCTGTAGATTTAAACACTAATTCCCCCTCACAGAGACCTGCAAAGCTGAACAGGGTAGAGGCAAGTGTTTCTTTCCCTGATACAGGAAGTAAAACAGACAAGTAGTGAGGAGGACTGCAGAAAGATGAACACGTTGCACTCTCTCAGCTTTCTGTGGTATTAGGTGCTGCAGAGTAGGATGGCTAAAGGTGTTACTGCTCAGCTAATGCGCTTTCAAAAGGCTATATCAAATACTTAGACTTTTTATTCTTCCTAGATACAGCTTGTTTCTTTGAAGACAGCATGGCTCAGTTCAGCTGTGGTGTGTAATTACAGTGGCCTCAGTGAGGTTGCAACCTCCTTACAACCAGGCTAAAATTGCTCCTTCATTCCACATTTCCTTTCTCCTGAACAGCCGTAGCTCCATTGTCCTGCCTTTTAACTCTTGTACCAAACCAGCAATTGCTGCATAAAGTGTTTTTGTTGTCCTTTTGCAAGGGGTGACCTTCCTTTTCCCTTGGCACAAGTCCCCAGATGGAAGTGTAGTCTTTCACAGCTGAGTGACTTCCAATACACAGGCAAAACCAGAGTGAAAACCTTAGCATTGCTATTAAAGCTGCTCTCTATAAACAATTACTTGTCTTAATAGGGATTAATATAAGAACTAATCCATTATTGAAAGAAAGTGAAACCATTGCAAAGCCTGTCTTGCAGTTGTAATTTCCTTCTGCAAATAGAGCTGTGTGACCAAGTCAGGCACTCTTCACCAACAAGGTTATCAACAGAGTGAGAGTGCAGAAACGAGCTATACTAGTATTCATGGGAAGAAAACCTGTTTGTTTGTTTTAATTATTAAGACTGCAAATAGATGCTGACACACAGAAAACATGCTATAAGGGTTTTGGTGGCTTGTTAGCAATAGAAAGTTTACATAAGACTTCAAATAAAGGAAAAATGACTAGTGTGTGCTAGAACAAATCAGAATAAGCTAGGTAACAACTTTTATTTGGTGAATTTTAATGTACAGACAGTTCATTAGGAGCCGCAACAATACAGAACCAACTACTCAGATATGCACTAGCATAATCAGCTAGATTAAATGCAACCTTGTGAACCACTAATAAGATTACATTTCAGTGAGCTAATCAATGCAATATTGTGATTACATGGAGTTAAAATAGATTATTAGAATAGAAATAAGGCTAGCCATTTAGATGGAATTAACAGTCTGCCTTTTCTCATTTTTACATTTCCTAAAATTCAAGCTTAGTGGTAACAGCTTTACAAAATCTTTTCTTTGTTATGTTCTATCTGTTTATTTGCCATTCGCTAGGATAGCTTTGTTCAGCCAAGCGGAGGGATTAGTAGAAATCTCATGCTCTGTTGTAATGTGTGAAAAAGTGACAACATCTGGAGAGATCTATGTCTCATTTTGCTAAGGGGCAGCAGCCATACAAAGATGCTAATAACTGAGCAGCTCAGTCAGAGCCTTCTTTAAACGCTGAGTTTTGGACCCTGCAATGTGTCCAACTTGATGTTCTGATGACAGTGCTGGCCTGCTCTGTTTCAGAGTTGCCTCTGTCTCACCCGCCTTGAGACAGAGGCTGCTCACCTTCCTCAGCTTCTCCATGGAGCTCAAAAAATAGCTCTGCGCTTCTTAAGTGATTTGCAGTTTAGCATGGCATTTGCTCTGAACTCAGTAAGTCCTACTGAGCTGTGTAGTTTCCATGAAGAGCCTGCATGTGGCCAGTCATGGCATTGCTACCGTAGATGCAGAACTTTGCCAGTCATACACACCATCTACTACAGGAGCACCTATGTATGCTGAGCACTTGGAATAGGCAAATACAACCCATATGATGCAGTATCAAACACTTAGTAATAATTGTTAGGTTATATGATAAAAGCTCATCTGCACAACTGCAAAGGCCCACAGAGATCGTCCCCAAATCTGCTCCTTGTTACCTCCCCCAGCCAGCTGTCTCCTGGCTGCCTGCTGCTATATGCCCTTTGAGCAGCTTTTTATCTGCCTTATATTTTTTCTATTAAATCTTGTCTCCCTCAGTTGAAATAGTATTTTTTTCTGGTGGTACGAAATAAAATACTGTGCTTCAGTGTAAGTAGATGAAAATGATTCTACTTTCTCATCTTAAATAATCATACGTCTCATGGATCTAGAGGTTAGTTTGCTTCAATCTGCCATCTACCACTGCACAATGCTATTTTTCTCTGTCAGGTTTCAGAATTTTGTGCATTCTGAGGTCAGATGACAGGATCCAATGTTTGCACAACTCATTTTTTAATCTTTCTCAAAAACCAGTTATTCATTTGTTATTCAATGGTGATGTTATTTATGGCACCTCAATTTGGTGTTTATTTAAAATAAAAAATAAAATCTTTGATACCTTGAGCCAGAGCTCTGGGATGGAGAGTAACCTGTTTCCCTGTTTTTTTTTTAACCTTTAGGACCTGTTTTCCTGTGTCTTTTTTTGACCTTTAGAACCATCTTCTTTATCTAGTTTCATTGCTCAACTATTTATTTCTATAGGCCAGAGTAGCCTCTGCTGCAATCTTCATTGAAAACTGATGCAAACCGAATCTTCATTGAAAACTGGTGCAAACTGTGCTGAACTTAATCCCATTCTCTCTACATGACTGTCCCATTTCTTCTTTTCTTTTTTTCTCAACAAAACTTTGTTCTAATTTCCTTTGCATGGTCAATATCTGCCTAAGCAGCAGTAATTTTTACTTTATCGTTATTCTATAATCTCCTAATATCCTTTTTAATATCCCCCTACTGCAAGCCTTATTATCCTTTTTACTGAAATAAATAGCAATTACAATATTATTACTAAATTTTAATATATAAAGAGAATAAGCAAATACAATTTAAATAAAATGTAAATGCTATTTTCAAGCAGATCAGTGTGAAATGCTTGCTGGCATCAGCCTGGTTTTCTCCATATTGCCAATCTCCTTCCAACCAAGAGTTCAGGTTAGGAATGCTCTCCCTGTCTACAGATGGTCAAAGTTTCTGTAATTGTTCCTCAAAGCAGAATGGTTGGTATGGCTTTCTTTGCTCTGCTTGAACATATATTTAAATTTATGTTAAACAAAGGGAGTTGCTGGGTTTCCTGGAAAATTACAGATACTCAATATATACTGTGAGCAAAATACATACTTTTCGATATATACCCAGCAAGCAACTTCAAGGTGGAATAAAACACTGGCTGTTAGAGGCATATTGAGATCATTTGGTTGTTCTCTGGTGAACTCTGCGTAATAACTGCAGAGGAAAATAGCACATTTACAGAAAATAATGGTGTTAAATTGATGCTCTCTGAAGAGCTACAAAAGATCTGACAAAAGGTGGCTAAGCCATTGAAATGCAATTTTTCTTTCCTTTTATCAGTTCAAAATGTAAATTGCACTTTTTTAGCTTTACATTTGTGACATATCTTTTGCCTTGGAATGTAATTTGTTTAGGAGGTAGTTAACTTCTGTGTTAAAACCAGAAATTTAAGTCTCAGTTTGAACTGATCTATTTACGTGATATATTTACATCCAAGGTTGGGCTAATTTACTTATTTTTCACTTGCTCAAGCATTTTAGGTAATTTTAGTCTCTGTCTAAAGATTACTTAAAGATTCCTCTTATTTTTTTTTATGTAAGCTTTTTTCCCAGCCATTTATGTTAAGGTTAGAAGAGCCTTTGTAACCTCTATTGCTTAATCAAAATACATTAAAAAAGGAAAATGCCTAGGATTTCCTGCATTCTCTCCTGTTTTTCAAGCAATGACGAACACCCCAGGTAACTCCCTCCTGTTGATCCAACTACAACGTAGTGACGGTAGGGCACAGCTTGAGTACAAGACCATACCAGCAACTGTGGAAGCATGATATGGAAAAAAACAAGGAAGAATTGAGTCCGTACCCCAGTTCTGTCTGTTTTCAATTTGAGTGATATAGAGTTTTTCCACTTATCATTGTCGGGCCTGGTAGCCCAAATGCACAAGTTCACGCACTTAGACAAAATTACATCT
This sequence comes from Haliaeetus albicilla, assembly GCF_947461875.1. Lineage (NCBI taxonomy): Eukaryota > Metazoa > Chordata > Aves > Accipitriformes > Accipitridae > Haliaeetus > Haliaeetus albicilla. The sequence continues at coordinate 34,114,148 of NC_091483.1, read as the reverse complement.
GCAGAAAGCTCGAGAGACTTCGCTGTGGAATAGTCTGTCATAGTACGAATATGAAGAGGGCAACAAGCATGGGTACCAAATGAGCTTGCTATTTTGTTTCTTGCTTCTGAATAATGGAAAGCAATCACAAAAGCACTTCTGGTTTTCTATGGATGAAAAATGAATCAGGTATCATATCAGAATAGACATGATCAACTCCAGCAGGGTCTGCTACCACAAGTTTGTCACCAGCATATGTGGCTGGCAGGCAAGTACGGTAGTGCTGGGGAAGAATAGGACAACAACTTTCTACACAGAAACAGCAACTATTTCTTGTTACACCCATTTCTTTTTGTTTCAGTGCAGTCTTCTGAGCAAGTATTTGGAAATTTATTTTTCTCAGAAATGGCCCAGAAATAGCAGATCACTCCTTCAAAGATGAAAAGAAACAATTCTTTACAATGCTGCATCTACCAGTGGTATGAAGAATGGTTTATACATCAACAAATGCCACCTTTTTTTTTTTTTTAAATAGATTCTAAAGAAATCAAGGTTAGAAGGTTTACCCGAATTTGTCAGCTGCACATTGCCTCATACTCTGTCCCAGGCTACAGGCATTTTTGTTTCCTTTTCTTCTCCACTCTTAACTTCCTTTGAATAACCCCTTCCACTCTCCTATCTCTGCACACAGATTTTCTTTCTCAGTATTTTCCCTGTATTTTTGCTTAATGTTTTACATACCTGTAGGCAACCTATGAGGAAAAAACCTGAAAGAGCATAGCTTATTTGGCTAACAAAACGAAAGCTAGAAAAGGGTAGGATTTTTCCTCAGGAACATTGCAGAATGGTAACTACTGCAAATGGAGAACGCTGTTTAAACTAGTGGACTGTACTGGCAGCAAAACAAACAGGTACCAATCAGTTAAAAATGCATTTCTCTTGGTTATTTTGAGCGTTCAGTGCTGGGACTGATCTTTCAGAATAGTCTTCCAACAGGAGCGTGAAGATAAGCCACCAGAGCTGTATTCAAATAGGGCTTACTGCCACTATAGAAAAAAATGGTTTGGCATGGACAGTTATAACATGAAGTGACTGGAGGTCCTCTCTGGATCTATAAGCTCACATTACCAGTTGGCCAACCCCTCTTTCTGTGCTGGAGTTTCCTCTGTACATGAAAATATATGCATTCAAACAAGAAAGACAAATAAAAGCCCCCGCACTTGCATTTCTCTGTGTGATCTTAGAGTGACCACATCCACTATCCACAGAACTCGTGGCATAGAAAGTGGAACTGGTGGTATCCCTTCAATGTAGCAACACTTTTTTTCCCCTAGGTCTCCTTTTCAAAAAATCGAAAAGTGCATGAATTAAACCACTAGACTAAACTGCAACAGACAGTAACACATAGGTTATGTGACAAAGTCAAAATGCTGTCGGCGTTACCTTACGAATTCCTCTCTTTTTGTGAGGCTCAGAACACCTGTGAATCAGTTGCTAATAGAAGATAATTAACTCCTAATTAACACTTAGACCTATCACATTCAATTTTATGTAATTTCACATTTTATAGTTTTCCCAGCTTACCCTCCTCTGATCCTTTCTGTAATGAATGAACAACTTTGCCTAACTCTTTGCTACTATCAAGGGAAGTGTCTGCGAGGTGAGATGCTGGATGACGATGCTCTCCTGCAGCCTGCGTCTTAGACACATCCTGTTGACTGTTGTGGATACCAGGGTGACTCTTGCTAGGGCTGTATTTCTTCAGGCACACAGACACACAAAACCACCTTTCATAATATATTTTCAATGAACTTCAGATTAAGGCAAGAGCAGCCCAAAACTGTGAAGAGCTCTGAGGACACAGTAGGGCCTTGACTGAACATATGTGAGCAACCGGTGTTGTAATTAATGGCAACTAACCCAGCAGAAAAAAAGATGAGGTATGAGTTCAGAGCTATGCACATATTACATCTGAGGGATGTTTCTTTTTTGTTCCACATCTACCAGTCCAGCACTTCTCTGGCTTCTTAGGTGTCACACACGTATGTGAAGTAGAAAGCCCCTGAAAAGCCCCTGTATATGAAAACACACCCACCCCCACGTGGTCAGAAGGCAGAAAGAGCCCTTTTCTCTCTTCACTACCAACCACTTCATCCAGCAGCAGTTGAACACACATTTAATTTTTTGTTAAAGTTACATTACCTTTGGAATTGTGTAGAGCTCCTAAATGGGTCATTTTGAAGATGACTGAAGGTCACATATTTTAGTTGATGACTGGAACATGCTGGAAGAGTCCATATGCTAAGTGTCAAAGCAGGCTCTGAAACATAAATTTAGTTTGAACATTTGCTTTTTACTGAGAACATACGTTTGGGGAGAAGCCCTGAGGCTAAATTCCACCTTATCTTTAGATTTGCATGCTTTTATACATTCAGACAAACAAACCATAAATTCTCTAGGTAAGGAAAAAGTCCTCACTATTAGACTAGAATATTAAACATGAGTCTTGGTTAATTGGTACCTAAGGATACAGCTCAAGGTTAGTCTTATCAGTGTATGCATACTTCTGCCTATTGTCTCATCTTATTAACATGTGCTCTATTTTACATCAGTCATGATGACCGTCAACTTCTACATAAGTTACCACAGTTCAACTGGTGGGTGATGATAAGTTGTGTAATTTCTGATCATATTTTACTCTTGATAATGGTAGCTAATGAGTATTGATCTCATAAGTCCTGTCCCTATTCACTGGCTCAAATTAAACAGCCTTTTGCTTTCACACTGTTTGTCAAAACCTTTCCAACAGGCTTCACACACAAAGGATTTTGCTGCCTTTCTTGAAACAAGTACACCTTTGCTGCAAAGTTAGAATGACCTTGATTTTTTCCTGCTAAGATTACACTCCTTGCAGGCAATGCTTTCATTTGAACAGTTTGTTCTGACTTCTTAAGTGATTTTACAAGGTCTTCTTTATCTCTTCATCCCAGACTAATTCATTATAAATGTCTACAGCCTATCTCTGGCCTTGCCAGTGCTTGTACTACAGTGGCTTGCTCAGCTGCTGCTGCTGCTGGAGCTGCTTCTGCTGCTGTTGCAGTTTGCTGTATTTCAGGCAGCTGTTTCACAACCTCCACATCCCTGGCAATCTTTATCCAGTGATCTGCTGCATCTTGCTGACCACCAGATTAGACAAGCCCCAGGTATGTTAGTCATTTTTTGCTTGGTTCATTGCTGATACAAAATAGCACAGATTAACTTCAGCAGAAACCTTTGGTTCTGGTCATAAAGTAAAAACCTTGCTAGCAGTGTGGTTTTCCTTTCCTATTGATAATCTCCCAGGTCAGATAAGGTGACTGACACCAAGTAAAGGTGACTGACACCCATTAAAGGTGACACTCTCTAAAGAGCTGTCTGCAAACATGGACTTCTACAGTCTAAGGAAGGTAAATGACCTGCTAATTTAAAGGAAGCTATAAACTTTTAGCCCAGCAGTACATTTGAGATAAAAATGTTTCTAGCAAATAGACATCAATGCATTAATATTTACATACCTCCACATTAACAACACAGTAATGCTGCAGCTGTCTTGCAAATATTTCACAAAATCCTTGACATTGGATCAGCCCAATGGCTATGTTTCAGTTCCTTCTCACGCGATGAGGAAACACCCTTGTAATACTGTCATAACATATTCCAGTACTTGTGAGTCAAGATTTCATGGCCTTAAGAGTCAGTTTCCAAAAGCAAATGATGGTGTTCACTCCCATTTCAGTTGCACTGTCTCACAAAGCTGAGCCTCGCAAGGATCCTGTTTCTCTGTGTGCTGTTAAGCTGACAAAGACTTTTAATACAACCAACAGTGTCAGTGATGGTGCGTCACCCAGTTTGATTGTTTTCCCCCAAACTTTACTCAAGGTTACCTCCCAAAGTAAGTGTCCAGATGGGGGAAACTTTCCAAATTTTAACTTCCCTAACAGAATTAACAGTCTGAGTTGCATTTTCCAAAGGAGAGGGAATCAAGCTGGGCTGTGTAGTGACTCAAACATTTTCAGGTAACTATCCTTTGGCTGTATATCAAAGGACGCTTTCAGCCTACCTAGGCAAGCACAGCCATTGAAAGAGGCAGTCCTGCCCTTCTCCCCAATCATTTATTTCCACACTCCTTCCTTGTGCTAGCACAAGCTTTTGTGTGAATATACTGGGGTACTGAACAGGCTGAAAAGTAAACTTCTTTATTGGTTTTGACCCGGCTATTTTTCAGCTTCTCAAGTCTTGCCTGTCACCTGACTGCACAAATACTTGTGCTAGCCCAAAGATGAGGCACGTTTGAGGCCAGAGAAGCTAGACCATTCTTATCTGTGGTAATCTGTGCTGACTTTTTAAGGCCAGATAATCCACTAGTTGTCCTCTGTCAGCAATGCTGTTTCTCCAAGCAAGGGTTGCAGTCCCAGCTCCAAGCCCTGTGCCACACCATGGCACAGTCGTGCAGTAAGGTACATTCCATCTTTGCAAAAGAAAACTGTAGTAAATGTACGAGTAAATGATCTGAGAACAGCAAAATAGTGAGAGTCAAGGGTCTACAAATAGCTCAAACGACAGTTTCTCCTCCCATTAAGATGAGCTTTTTAAATGTGTGTATTTTTGCAGAGTAGCCCTAATCACTTTTTGTGCAGGCCTGGTGTTTTTGCTCTTGAAACATTGCCTAGTGGGAGCCGCTGTTAGGAGACAGTTGAAAAAAGAAAGAGAAAATGGACTTTCTAGTCTCACTCCTGAACAGCTATTTGCTCTGGCTTTGATATGTCTTTTCCATTCCTTGGTGTTCCAGCAGTAAGAGAGCAAAACCCAATTACTCTTAAAGTAAAGCTGTGAAATGAAAAAGGCTGGGAAGGCAATGCAGAGCACAGCAAGCCATCTATGAGAGTACTTTTGGCTCTGCCTGAGGAACACAAGTCCCCTGCCATTTGACTGTTAGGCTCATGATAAACAGCCTCAAGACTGGGCAACTGAGCAACCAAAGCACCTGAAAATGACACGCTGTGGCTACCGTTAAGAGCAGAAAGTGCCTTTCTGTGTGAAATCGCTGTATTTTCTCCTGGAGGAGGTGGAATGAATATGTGCATGGATGCTTCAGTGTTGTGGTTTAACCCCAGCCAGCAACTAAGCACCATGCAGCCGCTCACTCACCCCCCCCCCCCATCCAGTGGGATGGGGGAGAAAATCAGGAAAAGAAGTAAAACTCCTGGGTTGAGATCAGAACGGTTTAATAGAACAGAAAAGAAGAAACTAATAATGATAATGATAACACTAATAAAATGACAACAGTAGTAATAAAAGGATTGAAATGTACAAATGATGCGCAGGGCAATTGCTCACCATCCGCCGACTGACACCCAGCCAGCGAGCGGCTTTCCCCGAGCGGCGAAAACCCTGCCCCCCCCTTCCCAGTTCCTAAACTAGATGGGACGTCACATGGTATGGAATACACTGTTGGCCAGTTTGGGTCAGGTGCCCTGGCTGGGCGTGAGAAGCTGAAAAATCCTTGACTATAGTCTAAACACTACTGAGCAACAACTGAAAACATCAGTGTGTTATCAACATTCTTCACATACTGAACTCAAAACATAGCACTGTACCAGCTACTAGGAAGACAGTTAACTCTATCCCAGCTGAAACCAGGACATTCAGTCACAGCTTAAGTGTCAGTAAAACCAAGAAATGGGAAGGACATTGATTACGGGGGATCCCAGCAGATGGTTTCAGACTGGATGACCAACTCCTACATGTTTTAGGGACCTGACCTGTATGCCGTCTTAATATAAGATGGTACTGGATAGTACAAAATATCTAATGAATATAACCGTAGCTAGTTGTAACCCTACAAGCTTAAGCTGAATTAAGGGGAGGCAATATTGTTTTGCTGAGTCTAATGCTCAACAGTTTAAATGAATTAACTTGCTGAATAAACTACATGCAGGAGTTTTGGTTTTTTTCCTTTATGATTGGCCTCAACTACTAAACCTCTGTAACGTTTGGAGACAGATCTTGAGAAAAGTGCCATAGTGTAAGTCAAGCTATGATGTGCTGGTGACTTCAGCTGGCCCCCTGGAGCCTCCCTAAGCCTGAGATCATCCATTCACTTGGCACATTCACTCTTCATCATGGACAGCATTCACCTTACTCACCTTTAATCATCAAGGTATCTTACAGAAGCCATTTTTCTCGGCATCTTCAGTAGGGAGAAAAATACGGTCTCCAATTAGATATAAACTCCAAGACTGTAAACAGAAATACAGGACAGTGTATCTGCAAATACTTTAAAAATTTCTATTTTTCAGCAGAGGCTGTTTTGTAGTTATACTTCTTTGAAATGTAATACTCTGATTACTAATCCGTCCAACCATGTGCATTTGTGTCTGGTATATTTTTAATGCTTTCCAGTAGAGCCTTTAAGACTTGCAAGTTATGAAATTAAATATAGTTTTGCTCTCTGTTACTTTTCTATAGACTATTGAGTTCACTAACTGCCTTTAAAATAATGCAGGACTTGCAAAATTAAGCAGCACATGTAGGAATTATAGTACTATGTAGATTTCCTGAACAGGCATGGGTCTGCCCTCACTGCTCCATCTATGATTATTTTTATTTATGTGACCAGATTTAATTCTCCAATATGACTTGTTTGTGCCTCTAAGCAGTGAACAGATGTATCTCTCTTTCAAGCCAAAATAAATAATATTGTTCACAGATGATAGTTTCTTCTTAGTTCATTCTAGTCTAGAATGAATCTCTTCCAAGAGTGGTTTTTTTCTGTATTGTTTCCTTACAATACGGCCATCTTCTGTTGTAGCCTTGTGCTTATACAGCTGGTCCAAATGCGGGGTTTCTTTTGTTCTGATTTCCCCAAGGGCGTATGAAACATTGACCATTATTTTAAGCTTGGTCAGCAGTAGGCACACTAAGCATTGTACTAATATGTGTTTACAGGAACTGTAGACAGGTTAAAAGAGAGATGATTTGCTAATGTTATACTTTAAGGAAATCCTTCCAGCTAAACATTACTAGTCATTTTTAACTTTACCATATGTGACATTTTCTGGGGCTCAGATCAATTTTTTTTTTTCATTAATTATGATTTACTAAGCTATATTTTTAAAACATGGTGTTATTTGTTAAGAAGACTCATCAGGCTGACTTTCTAATTAGTGTAATTAATATGCTCAAACTGAAGTGCAATTAACATGGGGAAGATTCTTACTACTCTTTATCTAGAGACAACCATTAGTGAATGTAAAAATACATTTTAGACTTGTAGTTGTACTTCTAACAGGTAGTAATTCTTCAACCCCCGAAGAGTTTTCCCTTCAATCTCAAAGATAAAAGGATGCCTTTAGCAAAAGTAACCAGTTCACTCAGTTACTGGATTTGAGGTCTGAGTCTCTTTTCCATATATCCACAATATCTCAAGAGTGTTTGCTGGTTCTAGTGGTTCCTATAGACATCCTAAAGCTTAACTCATTTCTTTATTTCACCATGCTAAAGTACTGGGCTGTTTGGTTTGGTTTTTTTTCCTTATTTCAGAAGAAATAAAAAATATTCTGATTCCTCTTGGTAGTCAGAATGAGTCACCTATCCTTGTTAAAGACTGAGCATCCTGCAGTCAGATTTTCACAATTCATTTGGGCTCTGTCTCTCTCTGTTGGCGTAGTTTGCCATCATCTGTGATGCACGATCAGAACTGTATAATTTTTGTAGTTGTTCACTTAATTTCTTATGTTATTTATGCCTTTTTATACAGATGAAAACAACCCATAGATGAAAGTAAGGCAATCATTTGTCCCAACATCAAGCACTGCTTCACCAAGTGCTTAAATGATGATTTGCTTATGCATGTCAGCTCACTTTTCCCTATATTTTAGGGAAAAAAACTGGCTTTGGTGATGCAGGAGGAGTGCAGAGACGACCGTCTTCAAAGCCGAACAGAGGAAAAAGATCCTAAAAAGAGGAGGACAGGACAGCAGACACAGCACCAGTTTTGCACCCAAGACCATCACCCTCTGGGCCAAAGCTAATTCTTTTAATCCTCCTAGGAAAGTTATCATCAGCATTTTGGCCACAGTTCCCGAGAGCCCCCCCCGGCACCTTGGCAGGAGGGGGGGTGGCGGGGGCACGCTGGGGTTTGCGAAGGCAGGGCTGGCTGTCAGCGGGGATGGCTCGTCGCCGTAGTGACGACAAGTGACAAAGGTGGGGCTTAAGGGCCATTCTCCCCGGCGCGTCACCAGGTGGCGATGTGACGCCAGCAAAGCCCGGCGCTGCGGGCAGCTGCCCTGCCCGCGAGCGGGTCCCTGCGAGAACTTGCGGATCGTTCAGAAGAGCCTAAGAGGTATTCCCGACACCTGTCCCTCGCTTTATTTTCCTATCTATTTGCTAACACATAACCAGACAAAATTATTACTAAATACAGCATTTTTTCCTGCACACGGCCTCTCTGAATATTTGCATTAACTGTCTGTCGGGACAGTTGAGATGTGACAGCAAGAACATCCACGCCTAAGACTTCCTTCAAAGGAAAGCCACTGTTACATTCAGTCATCCTGAAGTGACTTGCAGCAGTCAGAAATCTTCAGTGCTCTCAGATGAGCTGCTCACATTGTGTCTTGGACCCCCCCCTTCCTCTACCATAGAAGACTTTCAGCGTCTGAGTGCAAAAGGATCAGTCACCTCAAATCATATTCCCTAAGTTTGGAAGGTCTCTCTGCAAGAGCTGTCAGGCCCTTTGAGAAAAAAATGTTTGAATTAAAAAAGGTTAATACAGATTTCACCTGTATCATCTGAAGATGCAATTAATTTTCTGGAGTCTCGCACTGAGACTACTGTAGTTGTGTTATTACTGGTGCCCATCCTTTCTCTCTACCTACATCTCAACAGCTGTTTGCAATTCAGCTTGAACACTCAAGGCTGTTCCTCGCAAGGGAGGTGAGAACAATTTTTCATAATATTTAAAAGGAAATATTCTCTAAGTTAATTATGGGCCCTTTTTTTTTTTGCATTCTGTAAGGCAGCATGGCTCTACAGTACTTTCATAATCATAAGTTGCCTTCAGAACCACATGACTGGTGAAATTTCGGAGTCTCAGAATGAAATGTTTTCATTACGGTCATCTCAGTTTTGCTGGATATCATTAGGCTTTACCACCAAACTGCAAAGCAAAATTCACAAAAGCTGCACAATTTCTAAAGCTGCACTGAAATGGCTTAATATCGAGCACAGCTCTTTGCAAAAATTTTACCTACCATTAGTAAACAGTTGACTGAAAGGGTACATGCAACTTTTCCCGACCTCTCCTGGCCTCTCAAGCCCTGTAATGAATACTTTCTAACGGCAAAGAAGAAGGAAATAAATGAAAAGGGATGAACCGCTCAAACAAAGCAAGTCAGAATTGCAGGGCCCTTGCAGACATGATAACAAGAAAAATGTAGGTAGGTTTATTTTGGCAGGAAGAAGCAGTGACTAATCATGCACAAAGGAAGCCTCTATAAAGTGGGAGTTTGAGATGCAGGTGGGGGAAGAAGTAAGAGGATATCACCAGGAGAAGAACATTAACATTAGCATGACAGAGAACTTATATTTGCAGTCTGTGGCTGGGATTCCCTTCATAATGCTTCAATCTGCATCAGTAGTATTCATCAAACCCAGGAGCTGCCACTATGGGATTTCAGGCAAACTTGTACCTACCTTGAAATCTTACAGAGTTAAAAGAATGAGCAGAGAGCATTACATTAGATGCTGAGAATTTACATTTGACTGAAGACGAGGAGGAGGAGGGAAACAAGCCCATTATCTGCCAAATCTGCAACTGGGGCTGCATTCCCGATTACAGCTCTACTTAAAAGTAAACACAAGCTGTTCTCTAGGTCAACCTCAAAGTAAGTAGCAAGAATCCAGGAGTATTCCACAACGCCTCCTAAAGTTTATCCATGCCAGCACCTGGGAAACCAGCAGGGAAATCCAGCTCCTGGGCATTGAAAATGCCATCATGGAGCTATTATGAAAACACAGACCACAGCAACCTTTTACGTCCTCAAGTTGTGTCACTCCATGTAGGTCTTTCAATGAATTAATTTCTGACTTAGAAGCAGACTTTTGTATGCCTAATGCACTATTATATGCTATGCAGAGGTGGATAAAAGTTGCCAAGTTTATTTTACCCTAAACAAATGAGTTTCATATGCTTAAACAAAAGCAGGAATCACCCCCAAAAGTTCAAACCTATCTGTTTTTTTTAACCTGCAACTGAACAAGCTGTCATTCTTTTAAGAGCAACTGGGCTTAAAACCAAGACCCAGCTATATATTGGCCTGGTGACACAGTGACATCAAAGTGGCTGGCCTGGTGCATGAGCAGCTGAAGGCAAGTTGTCTCTGGATCACCTGTGTAGACCACTAGTAAGATGTTTCCAGGGCCTGGAGATCCCAGAATGGATGAAGAGAGCTTATTCTGTGAGCCCCATCTGTATCTGATGAGCACACATATCACAACCTGCTCTCAGTGCAACCTGAGAACTGACCCAAAATTTTCAGCATTCCCTTGTCTGACATGTAACAGAAATGGCCAGGGGAGGTCTGAATGGAAAAAAAACCCAAACCCCAAACCAAAAACCCCCCAGAAATTCACAAGTGTTAAATAACTGTTGGGAATTAGCTGGACAAACAATACTTCATTTTTTTTTAAATAAAGTGGAGCTGACCTTTTAAGAACTGTCTGGAGGCATTTCAGCTCAGAGAAGCAGCTTGAAAAGATAAAGAATAGGTAAAAGTGTCCCAGGAGAGAGAAGAAAATATTTAGTCTTTTCAGAGCAATTGAAAACCATCTACCAGGTAGTTGTTGTAAAGATAAAGCTAGATACTATGTGATGTACAGCAGACAAGGACACATCACTGAAATGACAGACTGTATATAAGGAATAGAAAAGGGGGGAACTCCCATCTCCCTGTAGATTATTGACTAGTTTCTTGGGGATGGCTATGCTGTATTGCTAGCTTAGATTTGGTCCTTCTATATGCTGGGTGCTGAGCTGGGCACCCCGTGCCTGCACCCGTACAGTGGTCAGAAGCATAAGGCAATCTCATCTGGGAAAGCATACACAGGTGAGGGAATGCATGTAAGGCAGGACTAGATATTCAAGTCCCTGCGTAGACTGTATCAGGCTCATTGGATTTTCTACTGGAAGAGTGTTGCTTCATCTGTGCCTGGAACCAAAATTAAAACTACCAGAAGATGAAATAACAAATACAACCCGAATCTCAGCTATGAAATAACTTGAATTATATGAAAGATGTTGTTCCAGGTTAAATCAATCTGAAGCAGGCTTGCTAGCTGGCTTACTAACATTCTAGTCTGAGAAAGAAAAATGTGTATAATCAAGCATCATCTGAAGAACAGAATATCCAGCAGTTCTACAGTGTGGAGTCAGTAAAATTCTTATCCTTAAGACTACAATTTTGCCTTGAAATTTCTGAAACTATGTTAACACCACCAAAATTATTCAGAACTCAGTCCCATGGCATTTGCAGGACTTTTCTTGACATCAGCAGAGATCAGTACTGTTATATCTCTGAGTCTTATTGTGTAGTATAAACTCAACTTGGCTCTGTAGCCAAATTCTTAACACATGTATTGGCTTTGTGTGGCAAGGTTTTGGGGGGGGGGAGGGTTACAGGGGTGGCTTTTGTAAGAAGCTGCTGGAAGCTTCCCCTGTGTTCGAGAGAGAGCCCATACCAGTCGGCTCTAAGACGGACCCGCCACCGGCCAAGGCCGAGCCAATCAGCAATAGTGGTAACGCCTCTGTGATAACATTTTTAAGAAGGAAAAAAAGCTGGGACAGACAGAAACAGCCGCTGGAGAGAGCAGTGAGAACATGTAAGAGAAACAACCCTGCAGACACCAAGGTCAGTGCAGAAGGAGGGGAGGAGGTGCTCCAGGTGCCTGAGCAGAGATTCCCCTGCAGCCCGTGGTGAAGACCATGATGAGGCAGGCTGTCGCCCTGCAGTCCATGGAGGTCCATGGTGGAGCAGATATCCACCTGCAGCCTGTGGAGGCTCCCACGCCGGAGCAGGTGGGTGCCCAAAGGGGGCTGTGACCCCATGGGAACTCCACGCTGGAGCAGGCTCCTGGCAGAACCTGCGGATCTGTGGAGAGAGGAGCCCACGGAGCAGGTTTTCTGGTGGGACTTGTGACCCTGCGGGGGACCCACGCTGGAGCAGTGTGCTCCTGAAGGACTGCACGCCGTGGAAAGGACCCATGCTGGAGCAGTTTGTGAAGAACTGCAGCCCGTGGGAAGGACCCACGTTGGAGAAGTTCATGGAGGACTGTCTCCCGTGGGTGGGACCCCACGCTGGAGCAGGGGAAGAGTGTGATGAGTCGTCCCTCTGAGGAGGATGAAGCGGCAGAAAATAACGTGTGATAAAATGACCGTAAACCTCATCCCCATCCCCCTGTGCCGCTGGGGGAGTTTGGTAGAGAAATCTGGGAGTGAAGTTGTGCCCGGGAAGAAGGGAGGGGTGGAAGGAAGGTGTTCTGAGATTTGGTTTTATTTCTCATTACCCTACTCTGGTTGATCTGTAATAAATTGAGTTAATTTTCCCCAAGCTGAGTCTGTTTTGCCCATGACAGTAATTGGTGAGTGATCTCTCCTGTCCTTATCTTGACCCACAAGCTCTTTGTTATATTTTCTCTCCCCTGTCCAGCTGAGGAGGGGGAGTGATAGAACGGCTTTGGTGGGCACCTGGCATCCAGCCAGGGTTAACCCATCACAACACAAAAAGAAGGTAAGTTCAGAGACGCATGAATGTATCCTGAGGCTTACAGACATATTCCTCAGCTGTGAAAAAAAAATAGAGAGAAGCTGAAACTGCAGTTCTGCTTACATATTTATAATTTTCAATGGAAAATTTGAATGGGGATCATCCATCCCTGCTGGGCAATTTCTAAGAAAGAATCTGTGTAACTGTGTGGTTGTTACACTCTATATTGTATGCATCTAAATTAAAGTAGGAAACCCTGTAAGTCGTAATCCAAGCCAACTATTAGTCTAATCAGTCTATCGTGCTTATTGTAAGTCGGTAATGAGTTGCTGGAAAGACTTCTCTAGGCTGTATGGAAGGGCCTGGAAAAGATCCAGTCACTTTACACATCTAAGAATGTCACCAGGAAGAGAGGAATTAGATGTACAGTGCTGTTAAAAACAAATGTTCGGATCACTCCCCATGTTTTTTTATTACCCTCTACAACACACAAAGGTGAATAATTTGCTATGGGAACACAGGGACTGCAAGTAGTAACGTTTATCTTGAGAATATTTTTGTCAGACTCCTGCAGCCTAGGCACTGCAAAGGAAAAGCAAAACTAAATCATTCTTCAGAATTACCTTTAAAATCAAAGTCAACCCTGCTAGGCGTAAGTTGGAATTATTCAGAGAAAAGGAGTGAACGCTACTGTGCCATGTTTGGAGGTAACTGGTTTGTTTTATAAATCTCATTGGAAATAAAAAGCTGTGCCTGATATATCTAAGACTGCATAAATGTTCCCAGTTTGTGGCATGCATATTCTGTTCTGATCTAAATAACTTAAAATGCTGTGTACAGAAAGCCTACAAGTAATGCAGAAACATAAGGGAGTCTGTCAGTTCATTCTTGTTCTGTTACTGTGAGATTTTGAATTCTTGAATGCTCTTCTGGGTTCCTGGGTATTCAGTTAATGAATTGAAGGTGCAGAACCTGACGACACTCTGCTCCGGCCTCTAGAGTAATATCCTGAAATCCCTAAACCAGAGCTGGACATGGGGCTCTTAGAAATGCCACTGTTTCCATGAGAGAGCTGGGATGGAGGAGCTGGAAGTTTTGGGCTGCTCTGAGGTGATGTGTATTGCAGGGATGTCCAGGAGACAGATGCCCTGGATCTCCCTTGTTGCTCCGCAGGCTTCGTTGCTGGCAACAAGAATATTATGGTCCCCTGGAGCAGCTGCCGAGTGAGGGAAATATTTTGGTTCAAATATATTTCATTCAGGTGCTTCTGAAATCAAATTTTCTTTGACTTCTGGTTCACAGATTTCTGCCTGAAATAGAAAAAAATCAAATTAAAAGAATCAAATAATGTCTCATAAATAGTGGACCTTGGCTGCGCAGCCACCTCTATGTGGTGCTGTTCTTTAGAATAAAAGCTGATTTGAGGCCATTTCCTATTGCTTTTCTGCTGGTGGATAAATAACAGGGATGCTGGGTATAGCTATATTGCTTTAGTTCCACAAAAATAGCATGAGGTAACTGCAGCCTTAACACCTGTGCAAGAAACAACCCTGCACAATTTTGCCAACATCAATCAATGCAAAAATCTTTAAAACAACATGTGAAGTGGCAGTAGAAAGCACTCTGGCTCTGATTCATCCCTGCTTTCATTCAAATAATGTATTCATTTAAAAAAACATCACCTGCAGCAATCTTCAGCAGAGCAAAGGAGGGAGAGCACTGAATTTACATCAATGGCTGCTAGTTTTCCCTTAGGAAGAGGCTAATTTGGTAAACCTCCACAGGGATCACCAACAGGCATGCTGCTTTCCTTGCCTTTTTAGTCATGCCATATCCCTAAAGAATTTCAGCTTCCTGCTCAGTCACACCTCAAGGAAACTTTGCATCATAGGATCAAAGGTGACTGGGGAGTTGTGTTCCTTCCCACCTTCCCTGAGCAGCACGCTGTGAACCTGCTGCTGCCGCAGCCCAACTGATGGGCATCCTCTTGATTGAAATGACATCTCAGATACCTAAATATTATTTTGCTGTTTAAAGCGCAACTTCTGAGAATGAGGTCAAGCAGGCATATGGAGCAGAGTTCCTCCCTCTCCCACCATGCCTGACACCTACCAATCTCCTTTTGCTCTCTGGACAGCTTAGTGGGCTAGCCTTCATCCTCTAAACAGCAGCTGTGTAGTGGAAATACTTTACCAAAGACTGGCAAAGTAGTCTCTGTTTCAGAGAGGCAGTGTGATTTTTGTTTGCTGTCCTCTCCAGCAGCTCTGCAAAACACCTTTCACCAGCAGGCAGAATCTGGCCAGTTGCAAGACCACAGCACCAGTGCCTCAAAAGAGCTGATGTGCTGAGTGGAGGGTACAAGCCCACCCCCAGCAGTACGCCCAGCCTTTTCCAGAGGTATTTAAGATATAAGCTAGCAGTAGGGCTTTTAACTGAAGGCAAGCTTTGGTCAGTTCAGTGTGTAGAACAATGGATCAGGAAAGTCTCTGGCGGTCCTGGGAAGTTGGATTCCAGACACTTAAACAGTTTCCTAGGATGGTGTCAGTCAGTGCAGTCAGCAGAGGCAACACAATTATGCACTGAGCCTAAGCAGAGGCCAAGACTGGTCTGCCTCTGAAATCACAAAACCAAATTAAAAACAAAACCAGTGACATATGCAGAATGACAGCTCTCCTTCTGCATCCAGCTGGATACTACCATCGCATCTCTTCTTTAATTAAAAAACTGAAACAGTAAGACGTCTCAAAGTTTAGGCTGACTTAACAGGTGGTGAGAGTGGACTAGGAACAGGCTCTATCCGTGAAATGGCTGAGACTGCCCCAATACACTCTGAGGTGCTCAATCTCTCCTTACCAGCTCGGAACACTTGCAACCTAAGGATAGCATGCTCTTCCTCTAGTCAACAAGATAAGAGGTTTCCACTGCTTACACTCAGACAACAGCCTTCCTGATGGGCAAGCACCCTGGCTGGAGATGTTATTTTGAGTATTGATACAACAAAATACTAAATGAAATATGCATCTCTAATTGCTTCAGAAAATTAGTTCCATAGGCATGTTTTGGTATGATTTACTAGATCCATTAAAACACTAGCAAACATTTGTTAAATTGTATGAATTAGAGGTAAAGGAGAGAATTTGCAAATGCATTTTTGCTCAGCTTTGCCTCACTGTTGGCGCAGATGTCCATGGACTATGATTCATTAATACTGTTTTTGGGTTGGATTTACTTTTAAGCCCAGAAGTACACTTTGTGATGCATTTACTCCAGATTTTCTAAGAAAACTGAATCCTGGTGTTCAAGTTACCCTGGCTGTCAGATAGCCTGCAAAATGTTTTTTTTCAAAAGCCTTTGCACAGCTTAGAGTGGTCTTTGTGCTTGTTTACTTCAATACAAAAGGCAGAGCAGAAAACTGGTAATATTACTCTCATATTAAAATGGTTCCTAGAAACAGTTGATGAAATTTAAAGAAAATGAATCAAAGGAGAAATTTCTTTCATATGTTAATCCCTAAACAGTAGCTAATAGGCTGGAATTTACAGAAGAACATAAGCATTCTGCTTATGTTTCAGGATGCTTGCTAAATTTTCTTTACTTACTAACATCACGGGATACAGAAGAGGCTTTGGCGGGGCAGGGGGTATCTATTTCAGGTGAGTAAAAAAAAAATGCTTAAGGGTTCTATTAATAGTTTAATTGAACATCTGGCTCCAATATAATTATGATAATCTTTGCTAAGAAGTTTGCAACTTGTAATGTTTTGATGCAACTTAATTGGTTAAATTCACTATATAATGTGTCTATGTTACACTGAAGGTGAATCCTCCTGATATTTAAGTGCTAGACACTATTACAAACAAATTTGTAATAGTTTGGAAGATTAATTTTAAAAGGTATTCTTCAGAAAAGTTTGTTTCGGGCTTGTCCTAGAGTTCTGGGCCTGAGCTTACTGCAGAAGAAACAATACAACAGAGTGGTTTCTGTCTGAAAAGAAGGTCCTTCCTTCAGGATTTTTAATGCTGATGACATGGAGAGTTGGCTGGAGGAATGAACCTTGCAGCTAGTGATGTTGTGAGTCTTTGCAGCCTCATGTAGAATTCCACCCATGCCAGCATCAGCTGAGAAGAAATACTCTCTTCAAAAGAATGGTTAAATATGTCCAATGTGAATGTAACTGGAAAAAACAAGACACTGATGAACAGAGCTTTGAGCAACTGGAGACATCCATTGCAGTTTTTCTCTTTTACCTCAGGTACTTAGGTTGTATCTGTCGATAGATGGAAAATCACAGTCTTTATATCTACAGCAACATATATCTTGCACAGTCCCTTGGAGACACCTCCATCTAATGGAGATCCTGAAGGGGGAAAATACGGTATAAACGGCATCACTACAAACTCACTTCAGTGAGGCCACAATTCCTCTACAGTTTTCTCTCTGTGACTTGCCAATCAACACCACCTCTGTCAAATTCATATTTTGGATCATATTTATATCTACAATACTAGACCAGATGCACTTTAGCTCACATTATCTTCAGCAAATCAAATTTCTAATCTATTTTGTGAGCTTAGTGGACATCCTTGTTTCATACTCAGCAGCCACATGATCATATTCTCTCAGCTCAGCAAAAGCACACTTTTGCCCTCATGAAACTGCTGAACAGCTGGATGGGAAAGTCTACCTTGGCAGCAAGTCTTGCCATGTTTAATAAAATGGTCCCCACACACCATCCAGAGTACAGACTTGATGTTTCAGTGCTGAAACCAGGAGGAGTTTTATTGTGGACTTAACAGATGTGAAAGTGGAGCCCTGAGCTCAAGCAATAATTCAGGTTGAATCTGACAAATTCTGCTTCTGTCTAGGTTTGCATGCAGGGCAAAAGCGTATTGTTTATTTCCCGAATAGGCTTTAATCGGGAGCTATGCACTAAATACTATCTGCAGTAATTCTCTGTAAGCAGTTCAGTTCAAGTGTTCACATTCCTCACTGGAGATGTTTTGACCAAACAAAGAGATCACCTGGTATATTTTCATGCCCTTGTTACTCTTCAGAATCACATTTCTACTGTTCATATTAATTTTGATGTGCATGCTGTTTCAGAACTGATTTTCATTACATAGATATTCAGCAAAAACTCATGCAAAGTGTGTCGTTGGGGAAAATATTCTAGCTACCAAACGAATTCACTAGAAAGTGCGCAGACTGACTTAACATCACAGGAGGACTTTGAGACCGGCTAAGAGTTGTGCCCACATGGAGACTCTCTAAGCTTGCAAGCAGTGTCGGTGTTCTGTAGAGATCCTCTGTTGTGGGCTGGAAGTCATTCCTAAAGAACACGTGTAAAATGTGAGCAGTTTTCAATTCAGTCTATCTTGAAATATAACCAAAGGTGAGAATAAAGTTGAACAGTATCTACCAAACTGTCCTGCTGTAGAATATGTCCTGTGGTCTCTGCTATCAAAATGAAATATACAGTATGTTTTGCTGTTAAAGTGAGTTTATTATTTAGCAGCCCATGAACACATTCTGCCTTCCACTTAATAAACTGGCTGCCTTTTATGATTAGCAAAAGGAGCTTGTCTTCCCACTTAAAAAACACTGCTAATCAGTGAGCCCAAATAGAAAGGATTGTAAACTGAAATGAGGTATGGGATTGAGTCTACTTCTCAAAGAAAAGAAAAGAAAAGGAAAAGAGAAGTGAAAAATGACCACGGTATTGATATGAGGTCTAACCAAACACATAATTTGTAAGGAAAATTAAGGAACCTTAATATGACACTGTTCTTGTGAACCAGGGCAAATACTGCAGATGGAGAAAATTATGAATTTGAGAATGAAAGCTCTTGGTTGGGAAAAAAAGATAAGAAATTCAGTTTTAAGGAGAATGAATAACACTGTAAATTGCAGCAGGCTTGTCACTATGAAAAGTAGGCGAGTATGTTTAATTAAAAATGCTGCTTTTTCATGTAAGAATACACAGTCTGGGCTGTGTCAACATGCTGCCTGCCTAATCGGAGTAATAAAAGAGCTGGTAGCAGTGAGATAAAGTATAAGCCAAGGCTATGGTTTTTTTTTGTTTGTTTGTTTGTTTTTGTTGTTGTTGTTGTTTTTATTTTAATTGCCTCTCTACCTCATGGTTTTTTTTATTCCCAGGCATTAAATAGCCTCACACTCTTTCTCAGATTTGTAGTAAATTGATCATTCATTTAGGAACTGTAAAGCAACATGAGATTAATCTAGATGACAGAGGGAGTTTCAGCAAAGACATTCCTCTTGAATATTGAGATATGTTGGACCCAAGAAGTTTTGGAGTGCTACTGGTCCAAAAACCTGTGAACTTTTTCCAATTCATTGCAAATTGAGTCTTTGCAGAATGAAAAGGGGCGGGGGGGAGGGGGGCATGACAATTCAGTAAGGCTGTCACATGCAATAGGTACACTGAATGTTTTCCTGATCTTCAGGGGAAGTAAATTTCTACGTTGCACATCTGAGACTCTTACAAACCTTTAAAGCCCTTTTGAGGGAAACAGGACATCACCTGAAGGTCTTTGTCAAATGTTGGAATTGACTCTGATGGGCTTTGGCTCAGAGAAAGCAGATCCTCACTGTACGGAGTATATCCAAACACAGAATCAGTCACACTAGAGGGGGAAAAAAGGGATTAAATTCTAGAACTTAAATGCACACCTCCAGCATATTTTGACATATTTTTCCATCATCTGGGAATTGTCCATAAACCTGAAGAACATAAAAATCAGTCAAGCTCTATTCATTTAGTACCTTTTAAATTTCTCTAATTGGTACATTTGCATGCCAGTGATGCTGCAAATAGTTTCCAAGTTATAGTTACAGTTAGGAAATAAAGAGAAAGATTTAGATTGTTTACAAATTACAGCATCCCTTTTCTGTAAAGTTCAGACTATGCTTTTAGCACTATGATCTAGTTTCTTTTCTGCATGTACCAGCTTGTTAGGAATAAAAAACTAAAATGAAAAATCATAATAATACAATCATGAGCAACTTCATTCTCAAATACAATTACAACAACTCAAAGCTGAAGAGCTGGAGCAAAACAAATTAAACAGTTTAATGACTAAAACTTTTTCACCATTTATACACAAAAAGAAGAGTAGAGAGAAAGAAGTTTTGAAACCTCTGTTCAGTCTCGAGCAAACCATAGTCTGATTTGCCTGTATTTTTTGGCTTATTACATGACCCTAAGTCAGCAGCAGTCCAATGTCAGCACAGATCAGAGTCTTCCAGTGGCAGCGGAATCAAAGGCAGTGTAAAGCTATGTATACGTTCATGTAACATGTTCTCAAATATGAGGTTAAAAAAAAGTAATGTTTTTGGTGACTAAAAGACAGAGAAAACTGCTAAAATACATATATTTTCATGTGCAATTTTGCAAAAATATCCTTTATTTAAAGTGACCAGAATACTTTTTTTTCCCCCTGCAAATTGAGGCCAGCTATTGCTAACCGTGCTGTCTCCCTGTTTTTTTTCCTGCCAGTATTTTCTTCCTGACAACTTCTGTCAAAGAATTACTGAAGAAAGCAATATGGACATATAAAAAATTGCCAGAACTAGGTGTTTAGCTGACGATGAATTTGATTTTCTTTCTGCTCCTAAACAGAATGGACTGAACTTTCTCAGGAAGATGTAGTGTTCAAACAAACAAATATTTATCATTTGATTATCAAGCAACAGTGGCCATTTGTACGTGTTTTCAGGAGAAGCGAGAAATCATCTGCTGTCCGCAACACTCACATGAGTATTGTAACAAGTTATATCTGTGGATATCATAGCACAAGACAGAAATTCAAAAGATATGATATATATTAGTTTTGGCATGCACAGCTAGTGCATTTTCTCACCCCCAAATTAAAAAAAAAAAAAAAAAAAGGAAGATGACCCAGAGAAATTAAGTCAACATCAGTCCCAAGTAAAATCATGGGGAAATTAGTACAAGATTAAACTGATTGACAGTGAAGGATGTGATTAACACCTTTACCACAGTTTTATGCAAAACATCCTGGAGGATCTATGGTTTGTTTAATGGAGAAAACTGTGGGTGTGTAGTGTAGCGTACATAGACCTTGCTCAGGTGCTCCATTTAGCTTTGCAGCACGTTCTGATAAAAACTGGCTCATATAAATGGATTTGACTTGACAGGCTGATAGATTTCAAGAACACAATTTTATTAAAGAACCATAATTGAAATCACATTGTTTCCCGTGATTTTTTGCATGGAAGTATATTAGATCTGATACTACTCAATTGTTTTCACCAGTGATCCAGAAGTACTTTCAAAAACTTTGATGATCGAATTTTCAGATGACAAAGATGGGTAGAATGAAAATACTGAGACAGACAAGCAGTCATACAGAACAACAGAGACAATCTGAGAAGCCAGGCCTGGCCATGAAATTTTCATTTTAACAGGTTTCAGTGCAAAGCACCGTATCTAAACACACAGACTACAGAACAAGCTTAGAAGATGACAGTCTTCATCCTACAGCAGCAACTCAGGGAAGGCTCTGCTGCAACGTCCAGAAATCCTACCCTCAGGTCCCAGTGTCATGCTATAACAGAAAAACATGTCCTGCAGCAGAAAGAGGAGCGTATGACAGTGACATTGAGCTAATCTTAGTAAATCCTTTGCAAAGATTTGAAGCAGATGCAGAAAAGAGTTCCCACAAAGACCTGAGAGACAAAGAATACACCTTGCACTTGAAAGGCTTAAAGAGGACAATCTGTTCAGTGAATATCAAAATGAAGACAGAAAGGTGATGTGATTACAATGTACAAGTACTTCCCTGGAGGAGAACAAGGAGGCCCTGAAGTGCTATTTAATCTAGCAAGGAAAAGCGTAACTTGGATCACTTGATGGAAGCTGAAGCCTGAGAAATTAAAACTGGGAGTAAAATACAACTTTTCATCATGAGAGTGATTAATCACTGAAGCACATTGTGAATGAAGGCAACCAAGTCTCCACCCCTGGATGTCTTCATCAAGACTGGGTGCCCTTCAAGAGCATACATGAATGCAGCAGAGCATTAAGCTCAAACAGTGGCTAACTTGGTGGCATAGCCTCAGCCATAGCCAGGGTAGTACAAGAAGGGCTCTTGCCACTGTTCAGACTTTGAGAAGAGGCCCAAGCTCAGCTCCAGGAGCAGGGATTGTCCTTATGCCTGCTGGTGATGGACTAAGGCACAGCTTTGATTTTTCCCCTCTGACCTAGACCCTGCCCACAGTTCCCTGCCAGCAGCACTCACTCAGAAAGAGCTTTGGAGAGAAGAGTCATGGTCCCACGCAGAGTAGAACTGTGTATGTTCGCCCTGCCTGCCATGTCTTCCTCTCCCTGGCACCTAAAAGGAGGAAAAAATGGATGGCTGTTCACATTGCAACTTTAGCCAGTCACGGCTCCTCTTGGGACCATCCCTCCTACTCTGGTGGCTCAGGTCCAAGAGGACCTCAGAGCTGCTATTTGACTTTAGGGGCCTGAACAGCTTAATATGGCTCCAGTGCTTCATAAACACAGAACAAAAGGCAGCATCCCTCACCCCTGGAAATTAAATAGCACAGATGCAATAGATGCAAATTTATTGGCAAGTGAAAATAAGCATTCCCATATTTCTGTAGTATTCACATGGATCTGCTATAGACGCCAATTAAAACAGCACAACAGCTAACAAATTAAATATGTCAGAAGCATAAGGATAAACATGGCACAGGAAAAGGGGTAGGCACGACAGTGTAAACCCTACTGCATTTCTCAAGGTGAGCAAGAAAAGAAAAACTGCTCGGACACAAAGGTCTCTGAAACAAAGTCCTGCAGTTTGAGCCAGCTGAGGTTGTGTGATTCATGGCGTTAATGATCCTGGCTCTTGAGAAGATCTGGCATCTTGTATGAGAGTTGCAACAGCCAGCTGGACAAGGACCAACTCTGACAGCAAAAGCGTCACGTGCTACAGATGGAAATGATTAATGCTGAGAGAAGGTTCGAGGATTAAATGTGTTTATATTAACCTGCACTGCACTGTTTCAGATTTCTGCCCCTGCATGCCCTTGGCTAATACCTCCTTGACAAGGTTTCCCTGCCTTGTTCTCCAGGGAGAGATGCAGGGGCTAGATCTGATCCTGAATAAACAGTGTCTTAGCAAAAGCATAGTGAGAGTCTCAGGGGTCAGCTTTCAGCCACAGCAGCTCCAGACCTGGCCCTGGCAGTAAGTCAGAACAATCTGGGCTTGTTCTAACCTGTGACAACCAATTAGGACCACTAAGGGACCACTGACCAGCAGAGATTTGGCATCTGTATGAAACCCTTCCCCCTCCCACTCTTACTCATCCTCCAACATGCTTTCTCCTTGGAGTCCTACACTAATAGGGATAAGCTGACGGTCCTCTGAAGGACCACTTTGCTGAATATAAAGGACAAACAGAGGGATCAAGCATGAATGCGTTTTGCTTTTTCAGGAAATCTGCCTGAGGAGCAGAAGGCAGCAACAGCCTCTTTTCCTGCACTGTGAATATTTGTCTGCAGCACAGGAAGAGATTGGGAAAGCTGCCGTCTCTGAAACACCTAGCAGAGTTTTGCTTGCACAAATTCAATTTTTAGTCAGCAGTTCTCTGCTAATGCAGCAATTCTTGCTGTTGTGCCATGCATACTAGTGGGAGTTTGTAGCCTCTATGTATGAGCTGGAGACCAGGAAAAAAATACTCTTGCTACCTTATTCTACTGGAAAAACCACCAAAAGGTAAGAGGCCAGCAAACTCTTTACCCTGGGAAGTAAGGATATTTGTAAATTCATGTTTAATATCTCTATTCTTTTGTTTCACAAAGGCCCAAGTTGTTATCTACTTCAGGCACATAGAAGAAATTCTGCTGACAGTAGAAGAAAGCTTCTGTAAAATAAAAAGGATGCCATGCAATGCCTCCCAAACACCTAGCTCTAGCCTTCATCCATGTCAGTGAAGTTAGCAGGGGCAGCACTGTGTCAGGTTTGCCTGGAATAATGCTTGAAGATGCCTTATGCTATCTCTCCCCATCTTTGACAGCGACTTAGGGCAAGCACACTCATTCCTGAGCCAAGACACAGGACGTGCAAAGACGCCGTGTCCTCCTGGAGATGGCTGAACCCTCAGCTCCTTGCTTCCATATCTCTGCATGAGAACATCCCTGCTCCATACATAGGATTCTATATGATTCAGTGAGAGCTCCAGATGTGACTGGTTAAGAACAGTGATCAGTGATACAGACACTAGTCATTTATATCTCATAATTCCTGAACTTCTAAGCAGATGACAGATCTAATGATATTAGTACTGACGTCTGATTTTTTCCCCTCCACTGGAATTAACCAGGTTCACCAATGCCACTCCAAAGCCAAATCCAGACATATGCCAGAACTGAAATGCCAAGTGGACATGAGGCCTTTCCATAAATGTCATATCAATAAATTTTTCACAATCTGAAGCATGAGAAACCTTAGGCAGGCAACAATTATCCAGAGTGCCAGTGTCTGCTGTAGGCACAGAGCATCCAAGCCTATTGGCAGGTAGGTGACATGCTCTTCCAAGGAGGGCATCACCAAGCTCTTCAACACCTCCCTTTTCTCAGAGACACGCTGAGCACCCAGCTTCACTGGAGAGAGACAAAACCCTGAGTTCCTGGAAGAGAAATTCCGCAGCTATGTTTATACATGACATTTAATATATTACATAAAATCCACTGAGCTTCAATAAATGAAACCCAGTGATCATGGACTTATTAAATATTTTCCTTTACTGTGCGCACAGATTGGTACAACTTATTCCTTCCTTTTCCCAGTGTTATGATACAACAGCATTTGGTAACGCAGGATTGCCTACAAGTACTGTGAAAAGTAAGCATCTGCCATTACCTGATTCCTGGTAATAGTGTAGCACCTGGCTCTTCAAAAAATCTCTCTGAAATAAGCAAAAGAAAAAAGAAAATGTAGGTGTCACTTATCAGTACAATACCCCGAAGGAGCTATTAGAAAGCATTTGGGGCATGAAACGTGCATTTATGACTGTACAGCACCTAGCACAAGAGAATTTTGAATCCTGATTTGGCTGAAACCCATATGCACTGCCACCCTACAATTAATAAAATTATTAACACTAAGAATTAAAACACAAGCTGATGACAAGCCGTTATGGAAATTGCTCTGTGCTGCTCAGACGTGCAGAGACCACCTCTCCATCTCAGCACAGTGAGACCAGGACCAGACCACAAAAGGCAAAAAAAGTCCTTTGTCACCCCATCTCGATCCCAGACAACTGGAGACTGGTGTAAGGAATAAAGCCTGAGGCTTAATATTCTTCCCAACCCCTACTGTCGCATTTACAATTACAGCTGGGGTTTAGCTGACTGCTTTACAGGACACGTCACACAGCGCAACTGTTTTCCCATCTCCCCATGGAGTCGGGAGAGGTGAGGCCGTGTTGCATTTCAAAGCAGGTAATCCAGCAGAAGACATCTGCCCACAGTAGCGAAGGGCAGGACAGGAAACCTTCACACAAGGGCTTTCATGATGCAGCACAGGCAGGCAGCGCAGTTAATGCCAAACAGCCCCCGAATTAGATGTGCTCTTCAGATTTTCCCATGACCGGTTTCCATCTTCCCTGTTGAGCACCTGTGTGGGTGGGGGGGGGTCCTTCATGCATACACCCTTGCTGAGCATAGCTGTCTTCAAGTGACACACATACGCCCTCCTGAACAGCAGCCAATAACTGGGAATGGCATAAAGGAAATGAGCCTATAATTAATTACAAAAATAAATAGGTGTCGTGGTTTCAGCCCAGCCGGTAACAAAGGACTACGCGGCCGCTCGCTCACTCCTCCCGCCCCCCTCCGGTGGGATAGGGGGAAGACGGAGGAGAGGGAAAAAAAACAAACCTGGAATCTCGAGGGTTGAGATAAAGGCAGTTTACTGGAATAACACAAAGAAATTGCAACAACAACAACGGTACTAATGAAAAAGTATACAAAAAAGAGTGATGCACAGTGCAACTGCTCACCACCCGGGACCCGACGCTCTGCCACTTCCCCCACCGAAAAGAAGAGACCACCCCCCGGCCTGTTCCCCATTTATATACTGAGCATGATGTCACATGGTATGGAATAGCTCCTTGGCCAGTTCAGGTCAGCTGCCCCGGCTATGCCCCCCACCTCCCAGGTTCCTGTAAAAAAAAATTAACTCTATCCCAGCTGAACCCAGGACAATAGGTTTTCTTCAAAAATGGAAGGAAGAAAGCCTTGCTTGGTCAGGCATCAGGAAATATAGGTACATTAGTATTTGCACTGATCTTTACCCCCACTAATAACATTTCTAATAGGATAACTATGAAAAGGATGGGAAGAAGAAAAATGAAGCAAACAAACAGGAGGTGGGTAAATACAGTTATTAAACTAAAATCTTTTAAAAGCACAAGCTTGCTGTCTTGAGAGAAACAATGTCCCTCCCATTTCTGGTTTGAAAACAAAAACTGCAATATACCACACAAGACAAACAATTTAAGGACCAAAAGATGAAAAAAGTGCTGTCTTTCATTGAAAATTTATACACCAGCCAAGGCAGGGATGCATCTGGAAGAGTAAGATGATCTACGGACTTCCTTTCATCACGTTACCATCTGGTAACTTCAAATCAGAGCGTGTAGCACCATGCCTGTGTCTGCCTCCACGTTACTGTTGTACCTAAGGGAGGGTGGCAGCTTCTACCAGGTCACGAGTCTTTCCAAGCTCTGTGGCTGACTCCAGCTTACTGAGACACTGGCTGACCCAAAGCCAGCCAAAGCCAAGGAGAATCCTACCCCCGATTTCAATGGATTTTGGAGCAAACCCTGAAATATTTCACATCAAGGCAGTCTTAATCCTGAAATCTTTTTTCCTTTTTTTTTTTTCTGGTGAAAGAATCCAGGCTAACTGAAATGACCATGTCTGTTATTCTCTGGAGAAAATCTTGAGGGACTTGCTTTCAGACACATACCTTATTTGTCAGGCAGTCTGAGAATCTCTTCAAATCACAGTGATTTTCTTTGAGCATTTAACACATGGAAATTTTTCAGTAGAATAAAGCATTATATAGCATAAGAAACAAAGACTTTAGAAATAGCAAACATTTCCACAACAGGTAGGGAAAAAAAAAAGGATTATTAAAGGCAAGATGTCATTTTCCCTTTAAAAACACCACCATCAATAAAATCAGTTCTTCACCCTGCCTGCAAGCTCCCTTAGAGGCATACTCCACCATTTCACATTGGGCTTGGAGTTTTGGCTAAAATGCTAAAAGAAGATTGAAGAGTTACCTGGAGTAAACTAAACAAATTGCAGTACAAAGCCTGGAAGGTATCTAAACACCGTAGGGTCCTTTGAAAAATCCTGTGCTATATTAGAAGAGTGGCAGGCAAGTCTGCTTCTCATTTTATTGCTCTCAATTGTCTAAATATTTAAGGGTCATTGACCAGGAATATTTTTCACCCTGGACCTAACAAACAAGTACCCCTTGGTGGCGATTATACAGAAAAATATCATTCTTGTTAATGAGAATACACTGAATTGTAAGTTAACAAGCAGTGACCATGAGTGTATTAAAACCAGTCTAAATTGATACACATATATTTGCATACTGCAACATGCAGCTGTTTCTCAGCACAAGAATTGCAGTGTATTGCAATACGTGTATTGCAGCGACGGCTGCATTTTCTTTAAACTGTTACTCCTAAGGCCGTATAGATATCCCTCAGTTTCACACAGTAGTAGATTTGCAGCCTATGGGTACTTGACATTCTATATGTAATGTGTATATTTAAAAGAAAAATTCTTTACTTAAAGCAGAGTTCTGCTCAATAAACATGGAGGTATAATTGGTGTATGTGGACAGGGAAGGCTGTAATTTAAGCCCTCTTTAATCTATCAAATCAGTGTATAAGGGCCTTGATATAACATAAAGAGATGCTTAATGTAATAGACTTGTTTCCCTAGAAAAACTCAGGCATTTCCAAAATAACTGAAGCTGAGCATTATGAACAAACTGCTGATGCTGATAAGTTATTGAAGCTTTATAAAAATACAAAAAAACAAAAAAAAAGCCAACAGCAAAATGCATGTTTTTTAAAAGAAAAGAAAGGAAAAGAACGATGCTACTATTCTACCCATTTCAATTGACTAAGATCTCTCTCATGGAAAACACTGGAGAAAAACAGATTCAGAAAGAAGAAATACCAGCAACCAAGACAGAACACTAAGTCAGCTAAAGAGAGAAGTAGGAGCATCATGCCAATGCTTTGAGCAGCAGGCTGTACTCCACACAGGCTTTGTCTGGAAAGTTGATTTGCCATTTATACTTGATAGGCAGCGTTCCAATAGTTGGGCTAATCACATCGTTCTTTGTTTCTAATATTTTCAGGATGTCACACAGGTTGGAAATGTAATACAGTGACCAGTAGCATGCGAAAGGGCTGTAAACCTGAGCTGAAAGGATAAAAAACATTAGTTTCCATCTTTTCTAAACTGAATTCCAGCCAAGGTGCTGTTGGGAACTGGATGATAGTGAGAAATCTGTATTGTATTGACAAGCCAATAGCCAGAATTGAGTTCGTTTACCGACCTGGAACCAAGTTTGGACCTGAGACATCAAATGCTCTATCAGCAAATTTTCAATTGTGCTAGCATTAAAAGTCAATTTTTTATTGCAACTCTCCAGCCCTCTGCACCCTCTCCAGATAGAAATAAACTCTTTAGTCAAAATTGGAAATAGTGATAAAAATGTGTAAAGTGGGAGGAGAACCATAGTGCACCCATAAACAGAATCTGTCTTCAGAAGGGAGACATAAAAAGCTGGGGAAGAAATAATGAATTTTATGGAGGCAATGAGAAAACAAAGATAATTAAAACCAAAACTCTTTACCATCATGATGCCCATGTAATAGCTTCCCTACAGAAAAATAAAGGAACTGTCATCTGAATATCCATGTACGGGGGAAAAAAAAGTTGTATTTCTCTTGGCACCAGAAATGCGTGACAAGTGTTTTTTTTTTAATTCAGATGAGCACCAAAGAGATTCAACCTCAGCTCCTGTAACACTAGGAACATTCTGGTACCATCAATCTCCAGTCACTAAAGAAATATTATGGTAACAATGCCCTGTATGGTACTTCAGCAGTTTCTTTGCCAGCCAGACTGAACAAGTATAAGGACTTCCAAATATTTTGAGTCCATGGAAAAGAATTAGTTGCAGTTTTGTGGAAACTGTTTTTATTGAATGGGTCTTTCCTGTTACTTTTGCAGAACGTGCAATGCCTTTTACAACACTAAGGTCAGGTATAAGAATCTGGTCAGCTGAGAGGTGAACACCTTATAGCCAGGGTAGGTAAAGGGATGACAAAACCTGCCTGCCTGTAGCGAGCAGAGCACTGAGCACCATGAATGACCTCCCTGCCGCATGGTTCGAGCCCACAAGCTCTGGGCAGGACACCTGGCAGAGGCAGGGTCCCTGCCACCTCTGCTGCCTCAGCAGCTTCTCTCTGACTCTGTCAGATGGTATGCTGATCTCTCTAGAGAGGGAAACATTTGACTTGTCTATCTGTTCAGCTAAGCCAGTGACTGTATCAATTAATTTCTGTTTTATTAATCCTTTCCTACAAGTGCTTTTAAGTGGAAACATTGCCTGGCCCACGCAGCAGCTTTCTGCTCACACTGCACTTGCCTAGCTCTTCTACCACCTGAGCTCCAGCACTCATTACCCACCTCAAAACTTCCCCTCCAGTGATATAACTGTACGTCGTGCAGAGATGGAGCTGCCTATTTTGAGAGCTAAAATGCAAGTAACTACCGATAGTTATACTTTTCTTCCTGCCCATTAGGAATATTTCGCAATCTGCAGATCTTACGTGTTTTTAGCTGCAGTTAAAACACTTTTCAGGTATAATATCACACCGTAGCCAAAGAGCTAGTGGACTGAATCCATCCCCTGGCCTTGTGGGCAGTAATGGGTGGAACTGTACCTGCCTCTCCATCGTTCCAGAAACACTTCCAGCTGGAGAGATGCAGGCAACCTCACTCCAACATCCTGCCAACTTCCAATGAGAAACAGAAATGCAGCTGAAAGCACAGGCTGCACATGTAACTACTGCTGTACGGATGCAAAAGATCACATTTCAAGGCTAATCTAAAAACCCCACTGTGCTGCACACGGAAATCTGCCAGTGCTTTAAGAGCAGGAGGCTTCCTGAGAGGTGACTGAGCACCAAAGGGCGATTTCAGAAAATACATCATCACGCATGCCAGGGCGTACTTAAAGATCACTTCCTTTTCTTTTATATTCTGTTATTGTTAATAATGCACCTAAGATTTAAATGCTGCACACAAGGTCTCTGGTGGGAAGCAAAGCCTTTGCTGATAAAACAGTTTAAGCCAACAGTTTCCTTCCCTGCAAGCCCTGTCTGAACTACCAGCTGTGTCTGCCAGAGTAAGCGTTGCCTTAAATAACTCCCTCTCGAGACAGTAAGGTGAGGCTGGCAACCAGACGCATCTTCTTGGAATAAGTTTTAAAAAAAACACAACAACAAAACAACCCAACCCAACAGTCCATTAACAGCTCTGTGGAAGTGGCAAGTCTCAAATAGCCCTTTCTAATTAGCAGGCTGAGCACTTTCGGAAGGTGGAGCTTTACAACTAAGCATTTCAGCTCTGTCCCTGCGTTGCCTATAACTTCATGGCAGGGCCCACCCTTGCCGCTGCTTCTTTACCTCCCCATCTTCTCTGAGCACAGCAGACGTCTGGAGCTGCCTTCCCTCCTTTCTTCCAGCCACCGATTCCCTTCGGTCACGTTTCTGCTGAAAGAGCTCTCGGAGCCTCTGTCGTGCCCTTGGCCTTTTCTGTTGTGCTCACTTCTGTAACTCTTCGTGTCACTGAAATGAAATGCCCCAAACCTACTTTCTGTAGGATCTTTACCACGCTTCATCTTTGCCCCTTTCCTTGTTCTCTCCATGATATAACTGATGACCAAGTCCCTGGAGGTCCCACCTGCCCCCAGCACTGGCACTACACTGTTCCCTCACTTGGCGAAAAAATATACTGCATTTTTCCTCTGAGAAACATGAATTCCTATGATTCTGGTGCACAGTTCAGAAGTACTTCATCCTATTTATTATTTTTAATTAAAGTCTGCAAGACATTAACCTAAAATTTAAGTTTTTGGATGATAACTAGGGCAGGCTGGCTGACATTTTTAAAAATTTTCACATTTTTTTCACATTTTAACTGAATTGTTGGCAAAGGAGATTAAAATGAAAATAAAAACCCCACCAAACCCCCAAATGATCTCTTGGGATTCTTCAGACTCTTAAAGAAGCACTTTTTATGAATTTAGCAATGCAGCTCAGGTTAACATACATACTCCAAACAACTTAAAGTTGATGCAGAATACAACAAAAGCTGTTTCTCACTGTTAAGGACGCCTATAAAACAGTTTATCTGTTTGAGACACCTCAGCCTTTACAAAGAGTTTCTCTGATGGCATCAGCAGAGACAACAAGCCCATCTCCCCCAGACAAACTACTAAAGCTAGCAGATGAACACTAAATTTAAACAGAACTCATTCTTCCTCTCTGGGAAGGATTTGATCAAATCTCTTGATACTGTGTTTGCATCTATAGGCACAGAATTGAATATATACCATTTTCTTGTGCTGCTTTTCCTTTTCTTTAAGGAACAACCCAGGGCTGAGGAAGCATCAGAAACTGAAGTATTATGCAGTCCTTGTCACTGTCAATACTCAAATATTATTTCATACTGTTTTCTTAGCAACTCGTGCTGAGGTTCAGAAACAGTTTGTACATAAGGATTACTAATTAAGTTCAGTCTCATTCTTCAGGCCCACCCCCAGCCTACAGTGTAAAATATAATTGTTTTCTGAATTTAGATGACTAACTAATTGTGTAAGATACCTATCGTTCATCTATGGAGAAGGCAGCACTTAGCTGCAGTTTCTACAAGAGGGTTCCTGCCTTTTGCCCCTTTGCACAGCTCTGTCTCAAGACAGAAGACTATTCTGTGGACAGGGAGATAAACAGGGCTTCTAACTCATGTAGTCCCAAATCACACAGCCTTCAGTCCTGAGGAAATTACTAGCAGGCTTCAATAGCCTACTCTTTAGGAGGACTGCTTACAGTTAGGAGGTAAAGGATGCTTGACCTAGTATTTATACTATGCAGCTGGGAATAAAGGTGCACCTTAAAGAGCTGCCTTAATATAAGTTTTCGTATCTTGGCACTGAGCAAATGCCCTAAAGTCCAAGGAAACAGATGATGACACAGATCTCTTTTTGGAAAAACTTGGCTAGCATAAATATCTTTTCACAGACCAGGTAGTTATCAGCCTCCAGGCTATATTTTACAGCCCTAAAATACCTGCTGTTAACATTCATCCTCTACTAATAATATCAAAGCATCACAAGACAGAAGAAAAGCCCTGCTACATCTTCTCACATTTACCAATTTTCAGGTTGTCGTGGTTTCAGCCCAGCCGGTAACAAAGGACCACGCAGCCGCTCGCTCACTCCTCCCGCCCCCCTCCGGTGGGATAGGGGGAAGACGGAGGAGAGAAAAGAAAAACAAACCTGGAACCTCGAGGGTTGAGATGAAGGCAGTTTACTGGAACAACACAAAGAAATTGCAACAACAACAATGGTACTAATGAACGAGTATACAAAAAGAGTGATGCACAGTGCAACTGCTCACCACCCGGAACCTGACGCTTCCCCCCACCGAAAGTCGAGACCACTCCCCGGCCCGCTCCCCATATATATACTGAGCATGATGTCACATGGTATGGAATAGCTCCTTGGCCAGTTCAGGTCAGCTGCCCCGGCTATGCCCCCCACCTCCCAGGTTCCTGTAAAAATTAACTCTATCCCAGCTGAACCCAGGACATTATCCACCCCTTATTCTATACCATCTACATCATGCCCGGATCTTACATTTTCCAATCGACCACTACCACTTTCCTTGTCTTATATATATAAGTATATGGACCCCCTCCCCCCCGCACACACACACACAGAAATGGTATTCCTTTAGCTTATGGGCTATCCCCTTACTGTGTCCATCGCTTTTATTTAGTCCATGACTTTGGGGCTCCATCTGTTGTAACAGTTCTTCAGGATAAGAGAGATGGTGTGAGATGTTGGGTTGTTGTATGCTGCCTCTGGAACTTGTGGCTAGTACATTTGGTGCAACTCACGCCCTTAGTCTGCAGGTCGAAGATGTTGATCTTGAGGAAATTGCTGGGTGCCAGTTCAAGTTCTATCGCTGTTGTACTTGGCTCAGTCTCAAAGTCCATCCTGCAGTCATTTGGGTAATTCTTACAGTAATACCCTTGATATGGCATATAGACACTATAGATACAATGACATGCATTGGCAGGTTATTTAGCAGTTAGGTATCATACAGCCCAATTCACTGGCTATTCTCTCCCAAAATCAAATCTCCCTGAGGTACACATCGAACTTCTCCATCCTTCTGCATCACCCACCAGGTGTACCCAGGTCCCTGAGCAAAACCAACCCCTTGAATGGGTTTGCCTCTGCTTGAGGGAGGACTAACCCAGACTGTCTTTCCTAACATACTCCTCATGCGCACTACAGGGACTTTATCCCCTTCTACAGTATGTGGAAGTCTTGGTTGGGCGGGGCCAGCCCGATTGGCGGATCCTCTAGTATTAACTAACCAGGTGGCTTTTGTTAAATGTGTATCCCAATGTTTGAAAGTCCCACCCCCCATCGCTCTCAATGTAGTTTTCAGCAGTCCGTTGCATTGTTCGATTTTTCCGGAGGCCGGTGCGTGATAAGGGATGTGATATACCCACTCAATGCCGTGTTCTTTGGCCCAGGTGTCTACGAGGTTGTTTCGGAAGTGAGTCCCGTTGTCTGACTCAATTCTTTCTGGGGTGCTGTGTTGCCATAAAATTTTCTCTTCAAGGCCCAGGATAGTGTTCTGGGCAGTGGCATGGGACACAGGGTATGTTTCCAGCCATCCAGTGGTTGCTTCCACCATTGTAAGCACATGGCACTTGCCTTGGCGTGTTCGTGGGAGTGTGATATAGTCAATCTGCCAGGCCTCCCACTGTTTATATTTCAGCCATCGCCCCCCATGCGACAGGGGTTTTTGCCACTTGGCTTGCTTAATTGCGGCACATGGTTCACATTCGTGGATGACCTGTGCGATAGTGTCCATGGTCAAGTCCACCCCTCGATCTCGAGCCCATCTATATGTTGCATCTCTCCCCTGATGGCCTGAGGTATCGTGGGCCCACTGAGCCATAAATAGCTCACCCCTACGTTGTCAGTCCAGGTCCACCTGAGACACTTCAATCTTGGCGGCCTGATCTGCCTGCTGGTTGTTTTGATGTTCTTCAGTAGCCCAACTCTTGGGTACATGAGCATCTACGTGACGTACTTTTACCACTAGCTAGCTTCTCTATCCGAACAGCGGTATCTTGCTACAGTGCGGCAGCCCAAATGGGTTTACCTCTGCGCTGCCAGTTGCCCTTCTTCCATTGCTGTAGCCACCCCCACAGGGCATTTGCCACCATCCATGAGTCCGTATAGAGATAAGAGCACTGGCCACTTCTCTCTTTCAGCAATATCTAATGCTAGCTGGATGGCTTTCACCTCCGCAAACTGACTCGATTCACCTTCTCCTTCAGCAGTTTCTGCAACTAGTCGTGTAGGACTCCATACAGCAGCCTTCCACCTCCGATGTTTTCCCACGATGCGACAGGACCCATCAGTGAACAGGGCATATTGCCTCTCATTTTCTGTCAGTTTATTATACAGTGGGGCCTCTTCAGCCCGTGTCACCTCCTCCTCTGGCGACATTCCAAAATCTTTGTCTTCTGGCCAGTCCGTGATCACTTCTAAAATTCCTGGGCAACTGGGGTTTCCTATGCGAGCCTGTTGTGTGATCAGTGCAATCCACTTACTCCACGTGGCATCAGTCGCGTGATGTGTAGAGGAAACTTTCCCTTTGAACATCCAGCCCAGCACTGGCAGTCGGGGTGCTAAGAAGAGCTGTGTTTCAGTACCAACCACTTCTGAAGCGGCTCGAACTCCTTCATATGCTGCCAATATCTCTTTTTCAGTTGGAGTATAGCGAGCCTCGGATCCTCGATATCCCCGACTCCAAAACCCCAGGGGTCGGCCTCAGGTCTCTCCAGGTGCTTTCTGCCAAAGGCTCCAGGTAGGGCCATTCTCCCCAGCTGCAGTGTAGAGCACATTTTTAACATCTGGTCCTGTCCGGACTGGCCCAAGAGCTACTGCATGAACAATCTCCCGCTTAATTTGTTCAAAGGCTTGTCGTTGCTCAGGCCCCCATTTAAAATCGTTCTTCTTCTGGGTAACTTGGTAGAGAGGACTTACAATTTGACTGTAATTTGGAATATGCATTCTCCAAAAGCCCACAACACCTAAGAAAGCCTGTGTTTCCTTTTTATTAGTCGGTGAGGACATAGCTGCTATTTTGTTGATCACGTCCGCAGGGATCTGACGACGCCCGTCTTGCCATTTTACTCCTAAGAACTGGATTTCCTGCGCAGGTCTCTTGACCTTACTTTCTTTTATGGCAAAACCAGCCTTCAAAAGGATTTGGATTATTTTCTTCCCTTTCTCAAAAACTTCTTCTGCCGTGTTGCCCCATACGATGATGTCATCAATGTACTGCAGGTGCTCTGGAGCTTCACCTTTTTCTAGTGCAGTCTGGATCAGTCCATGGCAAATGGTGGGGCTGTGTTTCCACCCCTGGGGCAGTCGGTTCCAGGTGTACTGGACACCCCTCCAAGTGAAAGCAAACTGTGGCCTGCACTCCACTGCCAAAGGAATGGAGAAAAATGCATTAGCAATGTCAATTGTGGCATACCACTTAGCTGCCTTTGACTCCATTTCATACTGAAGCTCTAACATATCTGGCGCAGCAGCGCTCAGCGGTGGCGTGACTTCATTCAGCCCACGATAATCTACTGTTAGTCTCCATTCCTGATTAGATTTCCGCATGGGCCATATGGGACTACTAAAGGGTGAGTGAGTCTTGCTGATCACTCCTTGGCTCTCCAATTGGCAAATCAGCTTATGGATGGGGATCAGGGAGTCTCGGT
This sequence comes from Haliaeetus albicilla, assembly GCF_947461875.1. NCBI lineage: Eukaryota > Metazoa > Chordata > Aves > Accipitriformes > Accipitridae > Haliaeetus > Haliaeetus albicilla. Next base: position 34,078,184 of record NC_091483.1, on the reverse strand, counting down.
TGGTGCGATATTGCCACCGGTGCACCGTCGTGGTAGCAATTGGCACCTGTTGTTCTTCAACCTTCAGCAACCCCACAACCGAAGGGTCTTGGGAGAGACCAGGCAGGGTAGACAGCTGTTCAATCTCCTCTGTCTCCAATGCAGCTATACCAAAGGCCCAACGGTACCCTTTTGGGTCCTTGAAATACCCCATCCTGAGATAATCTATACCAAGGATGTACGGGGCCTCTGGGCCAGTTGCAATGGGGTGTTTATGCCACTCATTCCCGGTTAGACTCATTTCAGCTTCCAATACGGTTAGCTCTTGGGATCACCCTGTCACACCAGAGATACAGATGGGTTCTGCCCCTTTATAACTTGATGGCATTAGGGTACATTGTGCACCAGTGTCTACTAGAGCCTTATATTCCTGTGGGTCTGACGTGCCAGGCCATCGAATCCACACTGTCCAGTAGACTCGGTTGTCCCTCTCCTCCACCTGGCTGGAGGCAGGGCCCCTCTAATCCTGGTTAGAATATCTGTTACCCACTTTTTGCACACGTGAATCAGAAGTCCCTTCAAGAGGATCAGAAATGAGATCAGCCCATCTACTGCGCCCGGGGGACTGCTCACGGGAAACTGGAGCAGCAGTTTTCCAAGAAGAATTCTCTTTTCTGGTTGCTTTTTCTCGCAACTCCTGTACCCGTGCATCCAAGACTGAGGTAGGTTTTCCATCCCACTTCCTCATGTCCTCTCCATGGTCACGCAGGTAAAACCACAGGTTAGCCCGTCGTGTGTACTTTCTCTCTTCTCTCTCTTGGGCAGAGGAACGCTTACTCCCAATAACTGCAATGCGGGCCTGTACAGGTGAGGAGGAGGACATATCCACTTTGAATTGCTGGAACTCTCAGGACAATTCCTCTACAGCTGAGACACAGGCCCGTAGGGAGGAAGAGAGACTTTCTTTGTATTGCCGGAGTTGGACAGCCAATTCATCCACCGTTTGTCCACAGCCTTCTTTCCAGGACATTACTGCCAATGAGTTGGCATAGGTTGGTGGTGCACTTCGTAGAAACTTCCGCCACATCGGTTGTGTGCATTGGACTTCATCTGGATCTGTGGGTGACTGCGCATTTTCTGGATCATTATAAATCACCTCCAGCACGGCTAATTCCCTCAGGTACTGGATACCTCTCTCCATGGTGGTCCACTTGCCTTGGTGACATGTAACTTCATCCCTGAAGGGGTATCTTTCCTTTACACCTAACAGAAGTCGCCTCCAGAGGCTGAGGACTTGTGTTTTTCTCCCAACCGCCTTGTCGATACCCCCTTCCCTAGACAGAGATCCCAACTGCTTGGCTTCCTTACCCTCTAATTCCACACTACTAGCCCCATTATCCCAGCATCGGAGCAGCCAGGTAACAATGTGCTCACCTGGGTGGCGGCTAAAATCTTTTCGCATGTCACACAACTCACTCAGGGATACAGATCGGGTAATTATTTCAGGTTCTGCCTCTTCCTCCTGTTCTCGTGATGACCCTGGTTCATCTTCATCTCTCACTGAGCGAACTGATTTCTTTGTGTGTTTCTTTTTCTGTACAGGGGCGACTGATACTGGCACAGGTTGGTTCTCTGGTTTAGCTGCAGTATCTGTCACCAGGGTAGGGGCAGCCACGGTGCTTGTTGTCGGGGTGGGGGTAGCCACGGTGCATGTTGTCCTGTTTTCCATCTTTTCCCCCTTTTCCCCCTGAGGGTGCTGCATAATATCAAGCAGGGTTTGGTAGATACTGGCCAGGGCCCAGCACAGTGCAGCAAGTTGTATGTCTTTGGAATAGCCACAGCATTTTTCTTTCAAATATTCTACCACTTCATGAGGGTTCTGTAGTTGTTCGGGAGTGAACTTCCAAGTCACTGGAGGTGAGAAGTTCTCTAGATACCTGCCCACATCCTCCCACATACCGTGCCACCCATGAATATCCAGCTTTGGGACAGATCTCTGGGTGGTACTCTTAAAGAGCCTTTTTGTAGCCCTAGACAAGACCTGAAACATATTCAGGAGGCATAGCACTAACAGCACACTGGCTTGCGCATCCCAAGGATATTCAAAATTCTCGAAAGCTGTTGTAATTAGTCGGAAGGAGAAAAGGGAGGCAAATGGACCGGGGGAAGTATCCCCCCCTAACTTCCCCATGGGTTGGGTGTAATTACCAATAAAATCCGACAGAAGGTGCCCAAAGTATGGAAATGATATCACTGCCTCATACAGATACCAGCTTAACCTCATGACCAGTGATGTAATCATTTCACAAGTCGACATTGCCCAGTACAGCAAAATGATAATCCCAATCACTCTCCCAGAGAATGAGATACGCAACTACAGGCAATACATAGAGCATATAAGAGCTTACAAAACGCCACTACGTAAACAACTGAATCAACATTGTGACTAACATCTATTTATCTAGTATAAGAAATGCGTATGACAAATTTGTTTCAACACGCTCTGGCCAGATCTGTCGTTATCTCAACCCTTCGTGCCCCACGTTGGGCGCCAAAAAGGACTGTCGTGGTTTCAGCCCAGCCGGTAACAAAGGACCACGCGGCCGCTCGCTCACTCCTCCCGCCCCCCTCCGGTGGGATAGGGGGAAGACGGAGGAGAGAAAAGAAAAAAAACCCAAACCTGGAACCTGGAGGGTTGAGATAAAGGCAGTTTACTGGAACAACACAAAGAAATTGCAACAACAACAACGGTACTAATGAACGAGTATACAAAAAGAGTGATGCACAGTGCAACTGCTCACCACCCGGGACCCGACGCTCCGCCACTTCCCCCACCGAAAAGTAGAGACCACCCCCCGGCCTGTTCCCCATTTATATACTGAGCATGATGTCACACGGTATGGAATAGCTCCTTGGCCAGTTCAGGTCAGCTGCCCCGGCTATGCCCCCCACCTCCCAGGTTCCTGTAAAAATTAACTCTATCCCAGCTGAACCTAGGACACAGGTTTAGGGTCTTTTTTCAAAAGCTTTTGTAGGTAACAACAGACAGAAAGTTCCAAGCGAGGAAATATTTGTCTGTGCAGCCTTTAAGAAGAGCACATCTGGAGCAGAGAGGGAGAAAAAACTTGCAGACAGGCAAACCTCTAATAGATTGGTTCCATGTCAGAATCTGTCAGCAGTGTGACTCATTCAGCGCTCATTTCTACTGTAATAAATTACTGCTTTTCTAGGCTTCAATTTTCTCACTTGCTGTTTCACTACAGCACTGCACAAAATAACCCAGCGCTGAGCACTGCACTGCAGGAGTGCCACATGCAGTTAAGCATTAGCAATATAATTTTGGCAAAGGATGGAGAAGGGTGGTGCAATGTACAAGTGAAGAAATATTAAACAAATAAACAAGCAGCAGCAGGTGGATTAGAAATGAATGGCATGGCATAATTACAGTATGCTATCTTACACTGAGTCATCAGCTTGAGTCCAGCCTGGTTTTGCTAATGTTATTGCCATCAAGCAGCCACCTGTTTTTCTCTGTCTAAATATGGTAGTGACCATAGTCCTTCTGAGATGGAAGGTCCAGATTTTCAAGCACACAGAGCAGGCCTACCAACAACTAAGGACAGAAGAAGCTATCCCTCTGTCTCTGCTCTCCCCTCCTTCACATTACACCTCTATTTTGCATTTCTGTTCTGCTTGCTCAGCTTCACTACCATCCCCTCTGCATGTGTCCTTTGTCCCAGCCTTCAGGCAGTCAGTGCAAAATCTAAAAGTCATTTCCTAGAAGCCACAGCTGGATGCTGCGAAGTATCAGTGAATGCTGGCATTTCCTCAAACACCTGAGATTGCCTTTTGCTCCAGGGTGGGTAAGAAGAGAAAGTGGGAGTGTGTGAATGGGGATGAAAAAAGAAAGGAGGCTTCTCATGTGAAAAGGACAGACTGGAAGAATTGCCTTGCTGGGCATTTCTACACTATTTTTTCCTGAGATTGGAGGAGGAAGAACTGGCTTCCCCCCCCCCCGCCTTTCCTTGGGGACTTGCCAATGGTTTTTCTCCTTGCTGAAAGAAGAAATTAAGAACTCAGATTCAAAACCAAAATCAGCCCCACACCCTGTGTCTCGTTTAAAATGAGCGTTGAGGTAGTCCAATGTGAGTGTGACGTGGAAGAGGCTCGCTGAAAGTCAAAAGCTGATGCAAGAAATATGAATTCACTAATATGAAATGAGCTATATTTGGTACAGAGTTAAATGAGTGTTTTTAATGCTGCTTAAACACTGTTTTCTTTCATTGTAGCAGATGTTGTTTTCCATCTGAGTTACAGACTACAAGCGCAAAAGGATCCTGACTTCTAAACAATAATAATTTAAAAATCAAGAGGAGTCTCTGTTGTGTGACTACCCATAAGTACTGGGCAGGCTGCAAAGACAAGAACGTCCTCCCAAATAAAAGGGCAAACCAAGAAAATCTTACTAGTCATCTCCATCACACTGGCTTGTGTCCAGACATCTCTAGAGCTAGAAATTTATGAGGTCAGATTTTTAAAAGTATCCACAAAAAGCTGCTATTTAAATACACAGGTGAAGTGTTTTAGGTGGTAGCACAGGAACTCTGACTTCCTGGAAACTTACTCGGACAAAAGGTTGCACCTGTTTGTAGCGCCGATATTTGTATTTCTGTGTGTTCAGCAGCAAATGACCTAAAGCCTTGACCTGGAAACTCCCCAGGCTTCATGAGGCTTGTCGGCTGTGCAGGATGCTTCAGGCTGCATACACACACATGGCAAAGAAAGGAGAAAATGGGGAGCAGGAGAAGCAGAGCTGAGGCAGGGATGAGCAGGCACTGCGATTCAGACGTGCTGCCTTGCCTGCACTGAGAGCCTGACTTGGAATTAATTTTATACCTTTTTGTCACTAGATTAACTGAAATAGAAACAGTACGCTATCATTTGGTGAATCATTTGTTCAAAAAATCTGAAATCTAAACAGATTGCCTGCTCCTCAGCTGCTTGTCTGATGGCCTGAATGGCAAATAGTGTTTAAGAAAAGAAAAAACAGGCATATTGATGCTACAAATCAGCTGAGAGGTGGTTTTCTTTAAGTCCTTTTTAAGAACCTGGTCAAAACCAGTATGTAAATGATGACATACAAATAACATTCCTGGTAGGGTTTTTAAAGTATATTCAGACATGGCCCTGAAAGGTGGTGACAGTTTTCAAGATACCCCGCAACAAGGTTAGTCTCAGAATTTGAGGGTGTCATTCATCTAAAATAATAGCAATGGTAAATCTACAGACCAGAATTTGCTGGGGGGGGAGGATAGGCCTAGGATATTTCTATCCAGATAGTAACACAGACAGTTTTAAGACAGTTTCTTACTGCAAGGTAGAAATACTGGAAAGATCTTACTAGAGTATGTGGTGCTAGAAGTCATATGAAAAATCTTACAAAATTCCATCCAAATTTAAATCCTTCACGGGATAGAGTGAATTTTGGCAAAATCTCATTTAGCTGAAAAAAACCTAAGTTGCAAAATGGTTTCGGAAATACAAGTGTGGATTTTCTTTCTGTTTTGAAACCTTCCAGCTTTATAAACTTAAACTGTATTGTAAAATGCAGTATTTCCCCAGCTCTTTCATTTTCAAGGGTTGACCTGTTGTTTATCTGGGACCAGTAGAGCCACACTAATTTTCAGTACTTCACTCACAGAGAGCTAATAGTGATAGCCTGGTATTAGCGCAGAGTTTTCTGCCCTATTCTCAAGCCACTACAGAGACAAACTTCTAATTAACTATCAAAAGCAACAGGCAAGTCTTTAAAGCCAGTCTGATTATCGGGGTAGTTTATAATTAAACACAGATGATAGTTAGTGCTCATACCCCGGGTGTAGAAAGGCTTGTGCTAACAGGGGATGAGATTACTGGTCCTCACATGAGGCCCCCCACGCCAACGGGGACCCTCCGCCTTGCATCTCTGCTTGGTATCTGTGGCACGGGGGTGAGACTATGTTTTCCAACAGCACCACTTCAGCAGAGAAGCAGAGATACCCGACAGAGCACTCTTGTTCCTGTGTTCAAGAAGTAAGGTGTGACTGCACAGCCTAGGAGGGGAAACACTTGGCCCTGACCTTGCGGTGACATCCTAACAAAGCGAGGAGCATGCTGAGTGCTGGCTTATGCTGCTACTTGATGCTCAGTCACCAACGGTACTCTACAGTTTACCCACTCTTTCATTAGAAAACGCAAGAACATTGCATCGGAGGGTCAGTACTTGATCCCCAGTAGGTCAGTCTACAATCTAGGTTTTTTCCCAATTGATGCTCAGAAACAATCATCTCCCTCACCCCCAAGCGTATGTAATTTGTGGCAAATGGGGGACTCATGGCATTTAAAACAAAAGTATTTCACAGCCCTTCCTTGCAACGTTGTTGTTTATTTGCATGGCATTGTGGATATGCCAGATGTTCTAAAAAGTCACCAAAACCTCATTTCCCTTTCAGCTTTGTAAATAGCAGCTAATCCATTTACATTCTTTGTCAGGTTTGTTTCTTCAACCTTATTATTTTAAAGCTCCTGGCCCAACTGTGTCTAGGGCCTGAGGATGCTCTCCTAACACAGACAATGAATAATAACTGAAGCACCTGGGATTTCATGGATATGTAACTACTGTGAAAGTGAGATCTGAAACAGGCTGCAGACCTGTCCAGAGAATTTAGAATCTCATCAGAAAACACAGAAATGACACCAGCGAGCTGGCCAATGACAGTCACAAATACTGATTTTTCTTACGAACAATACCATTAAAATGGCAGTGGAAGTACACCGCTGTGTGAACCTGGGTGAATGCCAACAAGAAAGTGATAGGTCCCTCTGCGCTTCAGCAAGCTTTTCTCAAGTGATAGGTAAAGTCTTGCACGCCCACAAAAATCGTAGCAAGTTACTTTTGGAGATGGAAAATCTGATATGCATCAGCAAAGACAGAAGCAGAAATCTGAAGCCCGGATGCTCTCAGTGGCAGGAGGAGGAAATGACTTCTTTTAGGATTTTTTAATAGCAATGTACTATGCAAAGTAGGATTCAAAAGCAACAGCAAAGTGACACCAGTCTCCTTTCTGGAGAAGGAAATCAGATTGATAACCATGAAAATAAATTACTTGGATTGCAATGAGCAGATTAATTAAATCTGGACTCTGAAATCTGCCTGACTTTTAATTGTCCCTATAGTTAAAAATGGATTTTGCTTCTCCAATGCCTGTTCTCACCTGGACCACTTATTCTAAGGTTCCCTCTATAGCTCTGCAAACCCAAACTCACTACACTGTGACATGTAGCTAGAATCACTGATACAGAAAGATAATTATGGAGAAGCCACCACAATGCTGGTTTCCATTCTCTAGCTCTGTTGCTCTATTTCCCTTCAGATGGCCAAGCTACCTACTTATCATCTAGTAATATACCCACAAAAATGAACATGTTAATAACCATTTAGTTTGGAAATAACATAAATGGAAGAGAAAAACAAAAGGAGATTTTTTTTTTACATCAGCACATGTCCAATTGTCCTGACCCTGCACTTTTTGTACGTCATGTCTCTAAAGAGATTCCACTGGGAATTAGGGATGTGCAAGGTTATGACCTGACAGTCAACACATCTTTGGCTTTGTAACTGAACGCTATAAGATCAGCAGAAAGACAAGGACAAAAGTTAAAAGAGACTATTCTTTGGCAAGAGTGTTTTGGGAACAGTGTCAGAACTATTCTTGTTTGTGAGTGAAATTCTTTCCAGATCCCAGAGGTAAAGAAATGACTAGGAAGGATGCACTCCAACTCTTAACACTTGGGGACAACAGTACCAGAGCTCAAACTGTAGTTAAGTTCTAGTCTTGCTGCCCCAATGAACAAGCCTAGAGCTGATCAGAGCAAGTCACAGCTCTTCTCCAGCCCAGGCACCATTGCAGTAGGGATCTGGGTCTTGGGGTCAGCATGTGGCTGGGGCATGACCCCAGGCCAGGGAAGATGGACACACATTAATCTTCAGATACTTCAGCTGCAAACTGATGTTGTGCAAATTAATGATATCCAGGTGAACCATTCATAAGACAACTAGAGATTTTTTTTGCATTTTACATCTAACTGAACCCATTCTTTGCGTTCAGCTTAAATTAAAAAGTTGGAGGAAAAGACCTGCTGTTGGTCTTTTCCACCAGTAGAATGATAAATGGGATATTAAAAAACCTCTTTTAGTAATGTTTCCTTTTTTTAAAAGTCAGCCTTCTATAAACAGTATGGCTTGGATACTTCAGCAGTAATACCTGCATGACACAGGAGAGCCTGCAATCTCTTTCTTTTACGCTTTCCAGCTCAGTTGTCTTGATCTTGTGCTGTGTTTCGTAAAGTCAAGATAGCCATTCAGCCCTGGTAAGAGACATAAAAACGTGTGACAGGAGAAGGCAGAGGAAAAGAAACGCCAGACTGTGGCAACCATCTACAAATTAATTTCCAGTTCTTTATCTTCTTCTGTCATATTACGTCCACATTAGTCAAGGGCATCAGATTAGCTTCAGAATTAGCTGTAATAACACCTCTGAGATCGGTGAGCACTTTACAAGTACAGCTATTTCTGTTTTACAGTTGGGGTCATAAATTCAGCTGGGATGACTTTCCTACCACAACACCATAAGCAATTAGCAGAATTTGAATTAAAGCCTGCCTCTGTAGCTTATATTACCAAGGGATGCCCTTGCTGTGCTACAGTGTTGTACGATCTGCACTTGCCCATGGATTTAATTGTCTAATGGCAACCCTTCATGCCCATCACAGACACAAGACCAGAAGGCACAGCCCTACATTGAGTGCACTGCTTCTGCAGGTACTGAAGAAACAGCAAAGCAATACTTCCCACTTAACCTCCAGAAAGCATCTGCTTTTTGCAAAAGTGCAGCCACACACTCTTCTTCCTTTCCTTCCCAGTTTCTGTGATGAGATAAATCTCACTTTTAAGTCAGCATCTTCTCTGAAAATTACATCCCTGTCAGCCAGGTGGAGGTAGAGCTGGTTCAGACACTCAGCAGTGGGAGCTGGGCAGGCACAAGTACATCATTTTAAACAATGCCAAAATTATTTGCTTGAGTAAATTCAAACTTTATTTTCCATGGCAGCACCTGTGTTTTGTGTAATGAGAAGGCTAGCAGGAACCCAGGCAACAGTTTACGAAGAGTTGAAGTAGCCCGCAGGGGCTGAGAACTGAACTCTGCTCCAACACCACCTGTACCGTTCTCCTGTGGATTTCAAAAGGGTCTCCAGAGGCAACATACTTGACTTCTGAACCTCCAGTTTACAGTATTATCCTCACACTTCACTTACATTTCAGTAATATTTGGGGTCCGTTGTACTAGGGAGTGAACAGTCACGGAATAGGCAATGCTTTTCTCCAGCAACCTTGTAACATGCAAGACAAGACAAAGTGATTAAATAGAGAAAACAGATGGGCAATTTATCAGCATGTTAAATGCTGTTTTTCCCCAAAGTGCACTCCTCTCACCACCAATTTTCTTCCTTCAGATCTACCCACCCTCCTGAGGGAGTGTGTGCTTTTGCTTTCATTTCCTCTAGACTGACTTGCATTAGCCAGCTAACATCCTCCTAGAGCTGCCTTGCCATCAAGCAGCTCTGGGTCAGAGCTGCTCTGCTAACACTCATCTATTTGGCTGTATATTCAAGCTCAGGATAATTCCTTTTATTTAAGCAGCATAGCTTACGTCTTCATGTGAGAGAGAGAGACTACCCTGCTTTAACATGATGGTTTACATGAAGAGCTTGTTCACGGTCACATCAGAGCCCACGTCCCACTGGCAGTCAGGGGTTCCAAAAAACCACGCTGTTCCTAGGAGCAGAAGGCCAATCCCACATAATAAAGGTTTGCCAAGAAATCCATTGTGTAACTAGGCAATGCCAGGGTTTCTGGGTAGGATGCTTTTATTATCACACTCAGTCAAGTGGAACTGGCACCATGACAAGCGCTTCAGCCCCTGAAAGAGCACTAAACACAACACCGGTGAGAATAAATGCAATTCTCCACTGATGTAGCTGTATCATCAAGAACACCTAGTCCAGTATAGCAGCAACAGTGCATCTTTATTAATACAGCATATTTCACTGTAAGGGACCAAACAATGTCGGTAACATTGCTAAGATAAGCCACATCTGGATTTCTAGAGTTATGTGGTTACACCTGCAAAACTTTGCTAATACAGATTTGGCCTGTTATGTTAGTTGTGAGGCTAGAATTTGGAAGCTTTCAAGTATGTTACCTAATACTTATATTAAATGCCTTAAAAATGCATTCCTTGAATTTGGGATAATCCCTCCCCACAGCAAAGACCATTATTAAAATTGTAGTACTTTATAGTGCTTAACAGTGATGCCCATACATACTTACCCATATGGGTGCACACACACACAGTACCCATTAAAAAATACATATATATGTATACTTCTATGTGTCCAACGTGATCCAGGATGGTATCATCATAAGGATGTGTAAAATCATGTTTCAAACATATTGTAAAATGTATATGAAATCTGAAAAAAAATCTCCTTTCTTCAAGCATTTTCCAAATAGCAGGTCTCTATCAGGTACAGTCAACAGCAAACCTAGATTATAAACATGCAGGCATTGAAGAACTCCTAATGGCAGGAAACACTCACCTGTCCATGAAATGCGGTAATACAGGAGATCTGTCCCTTTAGTGCGCAGCAACTGCCTTTCACACAGACTATTACAGACTGGAATTATCATCATATTTGAATTGGTTGAGCTTTCAAAAAACTGAGAATGAAAAAGAAAATTGAAGGCTTTGAATTCACTTCCATTTATTTCACACCTAAGAACATCCAATTATTCAATCACTCTCTTGCTGCAAATCTGCACCAGGAGGGAACTTGATTTTGGAGTGATAGAGCTGAATAAATAGGAGGAGTTTTGTTTCAAGGGTTTCGTGGAAGCTGCCATCACCTTTCTTCACCGATGAAAGTTGCCACTTAGTGGACCGAGACAACAGATTTCATTTCTTTTTGGCCTTATTAATTAGCATTTGTAGATTATTGTCCTTTACATTTTCACTATTAACACGTTTGTCCACTTTTACTCAACAACACTGCCTTGTCTTCTTGCTAAGGCTGCTCCTTGTAAGATTTTTCTGGTTTGGGGAAGTGGGCAATATAACCAATTCAGCAGGATGCTATCTTACCAAATGCTAACATTAGATGACCATCTTTGTTATTTTTGCAAGGCTTCATGGAATTTTACAACTGAAATTCACATGAATAAAACTCCTGATCAAACAACAGAGGATAACAGTCCTATGGGCATTGCACAATTCCCTTTTCTATGCAGGAGACTGATAAAATCAGCTTTCATAGTTTATGTTGATTAATCTAGAACACTCAATTAATTGCTTTTATTTTCTTGGTACAGAGGACTTCAGGTGGCAGAAAAATAGAAAAGGGAATTCAACATAAAAAGCCAGGTCTCCTCAAACAGCATGGGAATTCTACCTCACGGAGAGCAAAGCAGCCCTGTTCTGAATTTACCCGGCTCGTTGAGGTGCCTGTCCCTGGAAAAATTGTAAAACCACAGGCTATTTTCAACCATTAGCCTCTGACACCAAAAGCACTGCCCAGGGGAGGGAGGCAGAATGAATGCCAGCCAATTCTCAGCAAGGCTCTCCTGCCTATTTTGCTTGTCCAACCTCCTCCTTTACCTTCCTTCAACAGCCACCATGCCTCTCTGCCTCACTGCTTTTGGGCAGTGCCTCTACCTTGCCATGTCTTTGGATACAGTAGTGATGGGAATATCCCAAGGAGGACATGAGCTGTGGTCTTTCCTCTTTTTAAAGGGAGGGTCAAAGACTGAACCCCAGCTCTCCAGGCATGCACTTGCAGCCTCATCACAATGTACCAGACGCAATGGCTGGAATAAGATTTTGCAATAAGTGGACACTCGGCAATGGGGACAGGATAAGATCTAACCCTCTGAAAATTTAGCAGGTGAGTGGAAAGAAACAAACAAATGGGAGAGTGGTAAGTAGAGAGAAAAAGAAAAGAAGTCGAGGTATCCCAGCAACTGGCTTTTCGTAGTAACATTCTCCTTGTTAAATCTCAAGTTAATCATCAGAAATGCATGGGTGCCCTGGCCTCTTGTAGAGAGATCTATGCTGCAGCTGAAATAAGCACACTTGTAAATCTCGGGCGTTCACCTTTTCCACAGAAATATGCCCTACAGATGTATCAGATGCTGACAGACTCTGACCTATTCAGAGATACAAATATTGACGGAAAATGCTGAAAACCCACTTTTATGCCTCCACTGGAGGAAGCATTTTCAAAGCATTTCTTCCAACATGGAAGGAATCTCATCTGACCTAGTTTCCTACCCTGTTTGTTACCGCCTGGCTGTCTCATCTGAGGTTCCACCTGCTGTTTCTCCATCTGCCAGCCTTTTTTAGATCAGAGGAACCTTCTGAGTTACACATTAAATGTCAGGCAGGCTTGAGAAAAGTTGTTTATGTCTGCATTTAAACAGATGATATTTTCCATTAAAAATGCAGCATGGAGACACTAAAGGCTAAGATCTCATTTGCTTTTGGTTACTGTAACTCAAGAGCAAGTCTGCTTACATGAAAACTGATGCTGTTAGTTCAGACCTGTGTATATGCAAGCAGAATGATGATACCCTGTGAAGACCATTATTTGTGTCTTTCCCAGTAATACTGAAAGCCTCAAGCTGGGGGCCAAAAAGTATCAGATAATTTAGTCAAAGTCATTGGAAGCCTTGTGTGGACTGAAATCAAAACCCAAACCAGTATCAGGGAACCATCTATCTTCTCCCACTTACTTCCTAAGCTATTCCAGAGCAGAACACAAAGATTTAGTTTGCATTAATATATCATTAAATATCAATTACCTGAAGGAGTAATTACCTCTAAGGTTGTAATACCTAAGGGCAACTACCCCATTCAAACCCAACATTTGAGGCACGCTGTACCATGCAGTATTTGCAGTATAGTATTTTGCCAGAGTATAAGACCACAGCACTGCTGAAAAAGCCTGTTGAGGACTTTGCTGTGGGATTTTATGGTAATCTTTGTTTTTCTGCTACTTCTGCTACTCTTACATATTCTGCAGAGGAACTTTGATCATCTCATCTCTGCCATCTCTGAGTTCTACCACAGACTTAAGAGTGGCACCAGCAATCATCCACACCCACATAAGTCAACAAAAAGACTCCCTTTATTTTCAGCGAGTTAGGGATCAGAGCCCTGGAGCATCACCTCCACTGCACACCATCTATCTGACAAAAAACCTACTGTATAGCCAGTGCCTTAGGAAATTCTAGAAGCAAGGGTTTCAGCAGTTATTTTCTAGTAAAAAGCACACAGAAAACAACTGGAAACTCATCACGTCAGTACAGGCTGCCACATGTAATTTGTATGAGAAGATCAAATGTACACTGGAGCTATGGGTGTCCTAAAACACCCATGTGAAGCCAGTAGGAAACTTTGGATCAAATCTTAGAAGCATTTAAGTAGTTCTACTTGGTATATTAAGATTTTATGAATACGTGTAGGCAGCTATTCCATACCTGTCTTCTGTTGTGCTCCTGCAATAATTTCAGCCTTAAAATGGATGGCCCTGAATCTTCAAGTCTCCCAGCTCTTGGAGGCAGAGGTCTCTACTCCGAGTTTGCCGCAGCTGATTGACCTGCTGTCCGTGCTAGATGCTTCCATATGAGAATCACTGAGCCTGGACTGCCCACGCTACGAATACTGGGGTGAGTAAAATCTGTGCTTCCTGAAGAGATGCAGGCACATTACTTTTCCTCAAGTTCAGGACACTGTAATTTACCTTAACTTGCCTACAGCTGTCTCGACAGAATGAAGGAATGTCTCGGTGGTGGGAGGAGGGCATTTCTTGCCTTAACCCTCAGACAAATACAATGACTTGGAAGTCATTATACAAAAGGCAGGTAACCCAAGTATTAACACTATGATTTACAGTAACAAAAACATTATTGCAATGTGTCTAATTAGAAACCATTATAAGACCAATCAAAGCTGTCAAAACAGAACAAAAAAGCAGCATGTGTTTTTTCCCTGGAGGACTGGGATATGGTGAGACTCATTACTAACTAGTAATTTGAGGACAGAAGATTGCTTTCAGTTTGAGTTGAAATCTAGGCCCTTAAGGAAAAGAGGACTCTGAGGTATATTCCTCTCTGGCAGGCATTGCTTAAGCAAATGTTATCATGACAGTAGAAGAATTTTTTAATACCCAGGGCAGACACTTAAAAAAATCTGAATGCAGCAGTATCTGTTTAGTTCAGCTTTAGTATCCAATACAATTCTGACATTTGCAATCCGCGTGTCAGTATTCATCTCACTGCAGGAAATAAGACAAAATGGCATTCAGTTTACATGGAAAGAATGGTCAGACAGCCCTTAAGGAATCTAATTAAAATGCAGCTTGTTACCAGAGCACTGCATCACACTGTGCTGCCATAGTAACCAGGGGTCCCATGGACTTCCGGGGCCATCTGAGGGCATGTTTGCAAGAGGCACAAGAACTAAACTGATCTCTTATGGTACATTTTAAATGACCTGAAAACTCTGAATGATTTGCTGATGTTAACCTACAGAAGGAAATAATTAACTCCTACATGCTCAGACAATGGGCAAATCTCAGGAGTCAATTTATTCTTATTACTGTTTTTTACGACATACTGCTCCCCACAGCTTATTTAAGAAGTACACGACTTATTTGCAACATGTGAGCAACCAAACAGTTTAATTTGATTCCCTAATAGAGAAACAATAGAGCAATCTCTTCCTGTGGGCTGCGGAAGAGAAGACAGAGAAGATGAACAACAGAAATAAGTATTCTACTTAGGCTGCTATTTCCAGTGCTATTTCCTGAAGCATCAGGCATCTGATTGCTCTCAGTTGTTGCTTTTGGTGGATGAGTCCCTACTAGCAAGCTGGGCGGGGGTATAAAAAAAATAGAAATCACACTAGAGCACTGAGCTTTTCTTCCTGAATCCTTCTACTGCAACAGAAAGATCCTTAAACAACATTAATAATTATAAAAGCAGTATCTTACATTGTGCCCTGTCCTGATATTAATTTCCCATGGACACAATCAATAGATTTGCCACTGAGGCATTAAGATGAATTTTAACAGTAGTGATGTCCAGGTCAAGAGATTCTTTCGACACACCACCTGTGAAGAAGACTGCAAATCGTTAGTGGGTTGTTACAGATTATCATGAAAGATTTCTGCAAAAGAGCATAGGACTTTAGGCTCCATTAAGCAATTTAACTATTGATGAAAATATCCACAAGTTGTTTGAAATGATCAACGGGATTTTTAATTGCTTTGAAAAAAGAGCTTGATAGCAATTCTTCTGAAATAAATGAAATTCCTTAGAAATATGAGGTTGGGACTGGGGGATGACACGGGAAACTGAAGCACCGGTTTTCTAAGCATCGTGAAACCAGTACGTTCATGTGATTTTTGGCTCACAGTACTACACCATCAGCTCCCACTGTATACAGCTAGGATGGTTACATACCTGGAAAGATCTATTCCACATTGGGCATGCTAATACCAGGAAGGTTGCAGAAAGCCAGAAAGGAGCTCAGTTCAAGAATAAGTTGAAGAGTTCAGCCTCCAGGGTTTTGGGTCTCTTTTTGTACATACCAGTGACATGCATTATGTGGTTGTGCCTAAGTTTCCCCATTTACAAAAACAGACAATGATATTTCCTTGTTTTAAGATCCATGCCCCAGAACACTGGAAAGACTAGCTGTAAGGGAAGATCAAAATCCTACTCAGGATTAGAGAACCGTAAACAAAAAACCACTGTATCATTCAGGTTACAATATTTGATCCAAAATAACACACAATAAAACATGAGAGAAGTAAAAACATCTCACATTTAAATCTTTTTACTATATGGAAAAGTTTCCAGGCAACACAGTAACTAAAATTACTGTGTCTAAAAACAGACAGTAGACTGAACTTTTGCTAAATGGGACTTTATGCAAGACAAATTGATTGCAATTAATGCATCACTCCTCTGTATAGCCCAGCACTTTAACAACCTTGAAACAGTAATTCTTCAAAGGGCCTCATGATTTCCTAATAATCTGCTGCAGCCCAATATTAATGGCTTCATTCACTCTCAGGTTCTCCTTACAACAGAAAGTTTATTAGCACTACAAATGAATCTATTTTGTCAACAATTTACTCCAGCTGAGGTACCAGACCTGATACTCTCCTTCTTCACTGTTTTTTATATAGACTGGGCTTCTCTTTGCTGGGTTTGTGCCTCCAGTTCCTTCACAGGAAGCAACACACCCTAAATGCTTTAACAAGGGCTTTTGGAGAGGAAAGAAGGTGTTATAAATCATCACTAACTTAGAAGTTCATTTTTAATGGGTTACATTTTATTTGCTTCAGTTGAACACCATTATTTACAGACACAAGTTAATAAAACACATCACAAAACAATAAAATTTCAACAGCTAATATTTATAGGTGCATAGTTCATGCTCAGTTACTTTTTTAATATGTATAATACATACACATATATATATATAAAGCTCTCACAATAAGTCATCTCTGCACAGAAAGAATAGTCATAGGAAACAAATAAAAATTGTATCATAAACAATATCAAATTACTGACAGCCTATCAACAAAACATGTACAGAGTTAGAAATAAGCAGTAGACACTTAGGTGTTTTTATTTAATATTTTCTTTTTCAACTTTTAAACTTGAAGCCACAATATCCACAGCACAACAATGACCCTGCCAACCAGCTTTCATTTCAGCAGGAGGGAAATGCTGAAACAAGGTGGATGCAGTCACAGATACTCCAATCATTGCTGATGGAAGACTTCAAAATACACTGTAAAAACTGTAAAAAAATTTTACGACTGGGCACATTGGAACTCAGCACTTGTACAGGATGGGACGTCTTTAGTAGTTAGTAGATTTCAGGAGATATAAAGGAAGGAAAGGACTCTCATGCTTCAGGTTCATAGTCTTGATACTCTTCCTAATGAGGAGAGCAGAAATCAGCGCTACTAGTATTTTAGATAAATACATCCTACTTTCACTGCTTGTTCTAGTCCTAGTGGATTCAATGCCAAAATATTATGGCTTTCCATGTGATCGGGATCTTGCAAGCCATTTATTATTATTTTGTTACATCTTCCGGATACTGTACCTGACAAGCTGTGGTATTTACAGAAGAATTAGGCTTTTACAGTGGTTAACACGTCATTCAGTTGATGTTGCCAGGAACTCACGAAGCCACCCATGGCAATTCACTTGGAGAGCAAGGAGGACTGCCTCTGGGCTGAACAGCACACCAGGTGCTGCAGATACTCATACCAGTCAGTAAATCATTTAAACGTGTGTTTAACTATGGGTATGTGAGCAGCCCCCAGAATTTCAGTGATATTCAAGGTGTTAGTGATCAAGTGTGACTTTAAGTCTTTTACTGGATCATGGCCTAAATGTTTTATACCTCTCATTTTCAGCCTAATTATCTGCACTACTGTAAAACTGCCACTCCAACTACCAGTGCATCATGCCAGACATTGTAGTAATATTTTAGATAGCAGGTTCATGAAAAACAAAATAATTTACTCCCATAATTGCATTAACTTTAGAGTATAATAAAGAATTATTGTGTTTTACAAAGCATGATGCTTTGATAAATGGCCAAGCTATTAAAACAATCTCTGAAGATGCTGTTTTTCCCATATTACCTATCAAACACAAGAAAAAGATACAAATTTACTGTGGATTGCTCAGAAACCCAGGCACAAGTGTTTTGAAACACACACAATACTTTCCTGTTAAACTTCTTTACTATCAAGAGAGCAATGGATTTTCTGATTCCCAGCACTACACCTCTGGGAGATCTTGGCCAAAAGGGACTGCGCTTCTGCTGTGCCCTTGCAGCTCACAGCACCAGCCTGTGCCAGGCTAATGTAACCCGAGCATGCAGCCCCCTCCTGTGCCCTCCTCCTACGCCCTCCTCCTACGTGCAGTCACAGCGAATACCACAACAGATTTACCTCTGGAGGCATTTTGTAAGCCTCATTCTCAGGATCCACAGGAACATCTGTGTTATTCACCATTCCCTCCTGCAGGAAACCTTCTTCATTCTACATTTAAAACAGGGAAAGAAAAGTGACAGACTGTAACTGCTTGCCTTGTCATTTATGCCAAAGCGTGCCTTTCCTCCCCTTCAGTGGTTGACTTCTTGGCCTGTCCTTTGGTTGCCAGGGGTTGTGAAGAGCTAGAGGACATCAGGTCCAGAGAGATCTCCGTGTTCCACAGGGGTATCCATGGGAATGAATACTGTCATCTTTCTAAATAGCTGAAGTGCTGATATCCCATTTCTCTCTTGCCACGGACAGGCCAGCAAGTCAATCTGAACAAAAGAACTGTACCGCCACCAACTTGCTGAATATCTTTGGAAAATATTTTAATCCCACAGAAAATGCTTTGGTCAAGTCATGAAGCAAACAAAACCAAGATTTTGCTCCTTAAAAAACTGATCTGGGAAACACAGTCCCACACAAATTGTTTAAGTAGGTTATCACATTAATTTCTGTTTAACTACTTGGGGGAATACAGTCACAGGTATGCACAAGTAGTTTTAAAAGCAGGCCAAAAGAATTGGGTAGTATCAAGACACACAAATGAAATAGTAATTCAAGTATATATATTTTTAACGTTAGTAATTCAATTATGTATTTTTTAATGTTATAGACACATCAATCCTCTCATAACTCATTGTTTATTTTAGAGTCTTAGCCTTTTTCCAATACATTTCAAAGCAGCCAAAAAAGGGAGAACTATTGTAACTCAGACTATTCCATGCTGTTTTTTTCCTTCAATTTTAGAACCTAATTGTATTGGGAAGAGTTTTTTTTTTCCTTTAATATGCCAACCAGCATGTTACTGTATGCAGTATTCGTCCATGATACATGGCACTACCTGATACCCAGCTTCTTACACTTTTTTCTGGGCCTCTGTTATTGACCATTATAGAATTGCTTCTATTTTACATAGCAATTTTCATAACAGCCTCTTGGAATTAATGGGATTGTAATGGTGTAAGAAATAACTTGCTGAGTAAGATTACTTAAGTTTTGTCCTAGAATCATAGCTACTATTTACCATCTGAAACAAACACAAATTATAAAGGAAAAAACCCCAAAACATTCCGATTGGGCCAATTCCTGTAGTATTTGTTACTACAGAAGTTCTCAGAGAAGAAACATGAGTTTTGCCAGAACAAAGACTGCAGGAGTTTGACCTGAACTGTAAGAAAATTGATATGAAAACAGGCAGAGTAGCTCAGTGGAACTATTGTGACCACGCTGATTTATATCAGTTGCCAATCTAGACAGAAATGCACTAAAAAACAATTACAGACACTCAGGAAGAAATTCACTTAAAAAAACCCCTGCAGGCTGGTAGCTTAGACAGAAATACAAAATTAAGTAAGTCACAAACCAGACGAATTAGGTAATTCTTCAGAGTCTGCAATTTACAGGATAGTGATGATAAATTAAATTTAGGATCTAGATAAAATGAGGATAAGAGAAGCTAAACCTGAAACTCACCTCTGCAAGTTTAACTTGAAATAGAAAATAATATGCAAAACAGGTGGCACTAAACCCTCTTTACCTTCACACAGTATTTTTCATGCTTCTGCTGTTCATTGTTTGCCACGTATCAGTTCCCTCTGTGGTTTAACCAGGTGACCTTAGTCACAATACTCTGTTCCTCACTTGCTGCATCTCTCCATGCACAAATTGTGACTTTATGTGCCAGATATGAATCCTGTTCTTCCTTGGTTCGGTCATCTTTTCTGCCACTGATGCATGTGCATCTACACGTTTTCACCCTCATCATCAAACTCTGTGATGTGCAGAATTTATACCTATAATGTGGATTCTCTCTAGCTCTTACTTCAGACTTCAAAAGGTCCAGTATGAAGATATCTGGTCCCATTGTGTCTCAGTGGAGCCAGATATGGTTTTTGCTTTAGAAGTAAACAGTATAGTCTGTGTGGAGTCAATGCCTACTATTCTGCCAAGTTCCCTCCATGCACGTGCCTGCTATCAGTTAACACCCTGCGCTACTCTATGGCATAAATAACATGGACAAATTCCAAAAGTCAAGGGACACCAATGAATAAGGTTGCCAGTATCTTTATTTAGGCCTGTGTCTTCCAGAAGAACTAATAATTTTGGGTGTTCAACATGACAGGTAACTTTTCAAGCATGAAATTATCAGAAAAAAACAGGCCCAATTACAGTTCTGCCCCGGCTTACACTTGAGCTAAGATTATTTGATGTGCAATATTTAATTACCCTAGCTTCTAAACAAATTTTTAGGAGTATTTATGCCTATTTACTTTTATGAGAAGTAGCATCAATCCCTACCAGCTTTGACTGAAATAACTAAATAGTGTGTGTGCGATACAAGTTTTAAAGCTGTTACTGTGCACTTGATCTAACATATCAACTCTAAGGACCTACAGCTCTAGTCTACTGCTCTCCTGTTTAATCCAAAATATAATTTAATTTCTGCTTCCCCTATCATTAAAGAACAGCTTCGGCTAACAATTGGTACATCAAGTAAAACTGTGCCCAAAATCAGTCTTGAGGCTGCACAAGGAAGAAAGCATGCAGCTTAACGTTATCTGTAGCGGGAAAACAGATAGCAAATGAAACTGCCAGGACCATTAGTAACGATGAAGAAAAAGATTTGCCAGCCGAATTTCAAAGAAGAGCTTCAAAGCTCGTATGCTGTTTGTTTGTTAGGAACCTCTGCCATGGGTCTGGACTGTCCATCAGGATTATAGAGGCACAATGCCTAAAAAAGGGCTGAATTTATCATCTTCCCAAGTTCCTTCAGTGAGTTCAGGATGGAGATTCCTCTACAGCTTCAAATAAAACAATCAGCAGCACTAGTGAAATACAGCATCAACCACAACACCAATATTTTTTTCAAATGAAGCAAATCATAAGCCATACCAAACCATCAAAGGAAATATTTGCCTAGGAAAGGCTTATCACCTTCGTCCAGCTGCAAACGGTAACACAAACACCACCTTTCATGTTGATGTCACTGCAGTTCAGATGAGAATGACATTACTCAAGGTCACATTTGTTATGTTTAAATGTATCACATAGGTGACCACATCATTTTTAATGGTGGCTTTCTCTCCTTCTGAGGTACTGTCCCCCCAAAGTTAGGATATCACAAAAGTAAACAACCACCCCCAGTAACACAGAGCCATCTAAGGTACACCTTACATCATTATTTACCTCCTTTAAAACAAAGAAATGCAATTTTATGTTCTCATGATCAATAATTCCATATCCTAATTCAGTTATGGAAGAGGAAAAACACCCAACAGACCAATTCTTGTCTTAGTATGAAAGACATATTTTTCTCTTGAAGCTGCCACCTCTATTCTTAAACCATAGAGAAGGGCATTTCCAGAGGGAAAGTTTTTTATTAGAAGATCTGAAAAGGTAAACAAAAGCTTCTCAGGGGTGAAGTCAGTTTTTAAGTGGGGAGCATGAGCTCTTTTGCAGGGAAAACACTTTAAAAAGGGAAAATTACAACTCAACAATGAACAAGGTGTTAAAAGAATGGCAAGGTGAAGACCTCTTTTTGTCCCCTGAGGATTCCCATAAGAAAAAGCAAATGCCCACCTATATCTTGGTTTGAAGCATGGTCAGTCTGGGTAAGACTTGTATTTCCACTTCTCCAGAGAGTCTTGTGCTCTCAGACCCCCTGTTATGGAAAGCAAGCTTCTGTGGCTAGCCAGAGCAGAGCACACCACGCCACACTGCTGTTCCCAGGTACCAATAGTGGTGTCAGTTTGTGCTATCAGCACTCCTGCCTGCCTTGCCAAAGCTTCATAACTATCAGACTTGTACAGCCCAAGACCTACATGCTATCAGGCTACCTTGCAAGCCCACCCACACCTTCCCTGGGAATGAACAGCTACGGCATACGCCTCCCTCCCAAAGCATGCTGTGCTCTCATTTTGTTGAGCAACTCATGTAATTTTACAAACAAAGGGGAGACAGTGTCCCATCATTGTAAAGTGGTACATTTGCATGACCCTGGGGGCCAGTTCTGACTCAAGGAACAGGTACAAAATAACTGGTATACAAGAGTGGCAAAAATAAGATGTGAAGTAGAACTTACTTGCTGCAATGGCTCAAAAATTTTGACTCTTCTTCCTTTACTATGGGAATGAATCCTCCTAAGCTATGTGCATGACAGTGTGAAATGACCCACTTTTGCAATAAAATAGTAATCGAACTAATTAAAAAGTCTTCCTGAAGACCTGGCCCTGTTGAAATTATAGAGTATTTGCCAAAACTTCAGGCCTATTCCTTTTAACAGGAAACGTCACCAAATGGGTTTCTCTTATTTCAGTGTTTTTGGTGAAAATCACACCCCATTCTTTCCCTTCAACCTCTTTCCCACCGTATAACACTCTTGGGTGAAGGGGAGAGACTGTTTAAGATCCCGTACACATGGAACAGAGACCAAGTGATCTGCTCATGGTACCACACCTATGTCAGCACCATGTGGTGAAATGGTCACCTTCAGGAGTGTGCACTCAGCCCTCTCGGTGACGTGTCTTTGAACGCCAAGTTACTGTCATCAGAAATAAATTATTTTATCTCAAGTCATGGACCAAAGCAACGTCAAAAGGAAGTACAGTAATTTTAATTTAGCAGCTGATCTAGGCATTATAATTTACTATCTCTCTGGCTAGTAACACATTTTTTCTTTCCATTATGAATGCTGAAGGAGTCCCACAGTCATGTATATTCTCATGATTACTGGAGACTATTTCCTTCTGGAGTGATTCCATATTCTGCAATAAATAAACCAAGCTACCAAAGTGTCAGCTCTTAAAACATTTATACTGGCAAGAGGAGATCACCCTGGAAGTCACTTCCACTAATCACAGAGGTCAGAAGGCACCTCCGGAGATCATTAGTCCAACCTCCCAGCTCAGCGCAGGGTCACCTACAGCAGGTTGCTCAGGGCCATGCCTGGTTGGGTTTTGACCATCCCCACAGATGGAGACACCACAATCTCGCTGGATAACCTGGTCCAGTGTTTGACTACTCGCACAGTGAAAAAGCTTTTCCTTACATTTAAATGGAGTTTCCTGCATTTTATTTAGTGCCCACTGCCTCCTGCTATTTCACCGGGCACCGCTGAAGAGTCTGGTTCAGTCTCCCTTATCACCACCGCATCAGGTATTTATACACATTGATAAGCTCCCCTCATAAACTTTCACATTCATGTTGTTTCACACTTTCTGATTTTCTATCTGTTCTTGAGACCTCTGAAATTTCCCATGCAGATGATGTGGGAGGATTTTTTCCTCTAGTAGAAAGCTCTACTGTCCACAATCAATTATATACATAAAAATAAGGTGAGACTTGCCTCAAACACCTAACAAATTAATGTAACATAAGAAGTCATAGTTAATTTCAACAAAATTGATTACTATAAACTCAACAAACATTGGTCACAACACATCACTTGCCAGTCTGTTATTGAGTGTTTTATAATTATTGACTAGCTGTGAACCAAGGTAAGAGGCACTATGGAAAAAGCAGTGAATTAGAACAGGGGAAAAGCTGGTTTACAAGGTAATTTTGGTACACCTCTTTTGTAAAGACCTTTAAAGTCCCTTTTGGAACGTCCTTTGAGACCTACAATGAAATGTTCTATGCAAAGCGTTTTTTAACATAGTCCAGTTTGTTGTACATACATACCAGCTGGTACATGGGGGGGCTTGAAATAAAAATAAGAATGTAAAAAATAAAAATAAAAAAATCACATCCAATAGCATTATTACCTTGAAAAATTACCATGTACTATTAGATTAGAGCAAGGGTAGTATTGCCCTATACTGTACTTCCGAGCCCTGTGCACACCAAGGACAGAACTGGCAGAGATGTGGGATGTGGTGTTTGGTGAACAAGCCCAAACAGTGCTTTCCTGACTCAGCAATGGAAAGGACAGTCCCATCAGGGAATTTGATATTCCCCGAGCTCTTCAACTGATCCAAGTAGCTCGTCTGGAGAAGCAGCCATGACTGCTTCCTGCCTGCCTGACTGCCATGGTCACGTACATCTTTGTGAGCCCGGATACTAAGTCTAGTCCAGTACTAGTGAATTATTGAATTTGCTGTTGTCACAGTCTGGATAATTGTACTACTAATCCGTCTTTATTACCACACCATGATTTAGAGATAAATTGTTTATCCCTAAAGCTGTTGGTCTAGCGCCTGTTATCACACCCCAAACCTATAACTCAGCAGGGCTGCCTTAAGCCCTTACAACTGGTAACTGAATATCCCTCCAGCCTCACTAAACCCATTTAAATTTGATATTATGCACCCTGTAAGAACTTTCTTCAGGAACTGTCAGCCACTATATGGTGGAGCTTAAAGAATTTTGGGATTCCTTTTGTATACCGAGTGCAGCTGTCCAAATTCACCTCTTGCTACAAGCTGAATAGCAATTTGCTGTGCCAATGGGCTTAAAATTCCCCTTTGAAAAGAAAATAATTTGTATGCTTTTTTCTCCACCAAATATCAGGGTATTTAGGGGCTAGATATTGGACTTAAGTGAACAAATAACTGTCTTTTCCATTTGGTAACTTATTTTTTGCAGGTATTTTGACTGTAAAGTCTAACTTACCTGATGGGAGAAAACCCCTTGAACAAAACAGCAATTTCCCAACAACTTGCAAACCAAAGATATGCTAAAATGGCCTCAATTTATTTACTGTCCTAGTCCTAAGGTATTAAATATATGGTGCTGACTGGTTATAACTGAGCTGCCAGGTTAGCTTAGCATGCTCTAAAGCTCCCGCTCACTCACTGCCATAGTCAGTGCCTCCAAGCCTTGGCTGCGAATGACAAAGCATTAGCTGCAGTCTAGTGGTTTTACTCCAGAGATACTGAGAGGAGACATACCTGTGCACTAGTTAGAAGTAAGCTGTTTTAATTATCCCTAAGCTAAACACCTAGGTGAAGGAAATGATGAGAAAGCATTATGTGTGAACGAAACTAGATGTTCAGTGCACAACTCATTTAGACTACCAATAACTAAATGAGACTACGGCCCTCCTTCTCCTTAAATGGCAAGTGGAAGTGAAAAAGAGACATTTAATTAAACAAATAAATGTCAGTACGATAGCACAGTTCCAATGAAAGGCTAACATAGTGCCTGCAAGTGCTACAGGCTGCATTTTGATTCATGTTTTTATGCCCTTCAGTTAGCAATGACAAAAGTGAAAAGGATAAAGACTGAGGCCTACAGAGAGAGGAACGAACATGAAGACTGTCTAAGTGTCTGTGCTTACAGGTCCCTCTTGGTGTCTATAAATAGCTGGAAATACTTGCTGTTTACAGAAATTTATGAACTGTTGTAAATTCCTAGAAAAACAAATTTCAATACAACATAGATTGTGTATATTTTTGTTTCTTTCCTTTAAAATTCCCCATTTAGTATTACTTGTAAAGATGAGACTCAACTCAGTTCAGAGTAC
Organism: Haliaeetus albicilla; assembly: GCF_947461875.1. NCBI lineage: Eukaryota > Metazoa > Chordata > Aves > Accipitriformes > Accipitridae > Haliaeetus > Haliaeetus albicilla. The sequence continues at coordinate 34,052,515 of NC_091483.1, read as the reverse complement.
ATCAGGAACACTTCTGTGAGCAATCAACTTTCCTCAAACTCAGATTCATGTTTTACATTAACCAGGCTGGTGAAGTACTAACTAGAGCTGCTGGTATGTTATTTGCTGATAAATGGATGTGGATTACATGGGGAACCCACCTATTGCCCAGCTCAGACCAGCAGGTCATATCAGTTCTAAAGTGATGGACATGTGCATTAATTACACGTGACTTAAAATAACAGGTTGCCTAGGAGCTGAGAGAATGTGCCATCAGTAACGCATGTAAATGCATGCAGAACACACAGTCCTTTCAGCTTCACCCTTTTCAGCTTCCCAAATCTATGGTGACATTGAAAACTCCACAGGTAGGGAAAGAAAAAGCTAGAGCTTATCATTTAGAAAGACTGAATTTATAATTGCAAAATAGTGGGAATGATATATGCTAACTAAACATCACATCAGGGGCAGGTGGTCACAGCTGTGCCTCACTTGACATTCTCCTGAACAAGGTAGAGCAGCATAGGTCAATAAAAATATTTTAGGGTAATTGATCTGCTTAAACAATATCCACTATCAACATAGTGATTTACATTCTCAAAATTGAAGTTTCAGAGTACAGTTTCACAGAAATCTTGAGTCCAGTAATACCACTATTTTCAATAAGGATTTGGAAGAAGGACTAGGGACTGCACTTACCTGTATGCTCAGTCTTACACATTAAGAAGGAACAATAAACAGCCTGAGTTTATTTTTGTTATTCTTCCTACATAGTTCAAAGATACCATGACAAAGCTGAATATGTGACTGAAATAAATAAGATGCAGCTCAATAGGAAAAGGTGTTAATATGCTGCACTTAGGCACTCACCAAATCGAAGAGGAAGGACAAACAGAACACAGAAAAGAATTACAAAGTCAAAGAATAATATAAACCAGCAATGCCATGTTACTGCAAAAAAGGCAAGCCATTCTCTCATGTATTAACAAGGCCTGTGAGGTAATCTACTTGGTCTAATCCAGCCCAAGGGTGCCTTCTCCTGAATATAGAATTCAGCCTACACTTTGCTGGGGATGTTGGGATATCCCAAAAGGAATACAGCAGGAATGATCACATCCTAGAACAGAGAGAAAAGATGAAGGAACCTGTCAGGAAAGTATAAGTGAACTAGGTTTATATGATCCTAAAGGAATCGCCTTAATAAGTCTTTAAGAACAGCCTGGCCCTACATCTGTCAGGAGCTCCATGGCATTAGCTAATCCCATCTGTCCCCCTGCAGCAATGGAGGATTCTCCAATCTGTATGAACCCATCACCAAGAATGACCTCCAAGTATGATACCTGAGCTTTGTCTTCATTAAATAAAGCTAGAACATAATGATATATGATCTTGACTGATCACATTAACTAAGACAATGGTACACATCAGCTTTGCAGTCAGCACAGAAATGAGCAACATTGTTTGGATTTGGCTCCATTAAGTCAGTAAAGATGATTTTAAACAGCATGGTCCCAGTCAAAGCTGCAAAGTTATTTTACCATATTTTATTGAAAACTGTTTGAATATCATAATCACAACAGTACATAAATTTTTAGCGCAGATAAACTCCAGAAGAAGTTATTTTATAGACTCCATGAGTATATATTCTCTTTCCTAAGAGACAAAATTAAAGGACAAAAATGAGCTCCCTCTAAAAGAATTCTCCACTCACGCAAACAGTTCATTCAATGCTGCATTATCTAAAACAGCAATCTCTAAACCATAGTTATTTCTCCTAGTCTTAGAAAAAGTCCCCTATACAGAACTGCAGGACCAGCCACCCTCTAGCATCATGAACAGCATGAGTTCCCACCCCATTACACATAGCCCCAGAGACAGCACACATTTCAGTTCTGTACCCCATCTTGTGTGAGTGCATTCAGAAAGCAATAAAGTAACTTCACTCATTTCCAAGGAAGTTTTTAAAGAAAGAGATCTCTACAGGTAGTGGAAAGAGGGTAGGATTTTCTTCCTTTTGCTTTTCTGTAGAGTATGAGTGGATAAGCTAATGCAATCAGCATTGACTCATTTGCTTTTACTCTCCAGCACACTGAGCTGTGGGCTGACAGGAGAGTTAGTGGCAGCACGGTCACCTTCAAAGGCTGTAATTGATTGACAGGACATGCTGTTAGTGAAGTTGTTACCCTTCAGTTATTATCAGTGAGCAACTCTCTAAAGTGTTGCTTTAATTCCAACCTATTACAACCCTTTATGTAGCCAGGGAATTTTAAAATATGTTTCTTCTAAGGAAAAAAACAACAGCTGCACTGAAAAACACCTGCAACAATTATTTGAACTATAAAGGTTTCAGGAGCATTTCTTGCAGTTGTGATCTATTCAGCAGCAGATCAAACACTACAAAAGACTAGAGAGTCAGCCTGCATTTTAAAATTCATATTCCTGAAGTATCCCTCTTCATCTAGAAGCAAGTATACAACTATTCAGAGCTTTCACTTGCATTGGGAAAGATTACTTCACAGTCCAGTGGCGTGAAATACAAACATCACAAACATCTCTTCTGCTTATTCTTCTCCTGTAGAAGAAGAAAGAATTCTTTTTAACTAAGTGGAAAGAATTATTTAGTAAAGATTACTTAGCAAGGTGTAGAAGGTGAGGACACTCTGAAAGGACTAGTACCTAAAATATATAATACTTGAGTATCTGCATTTTCTTTCCCTCCTCACCCAGCACTGTTACTGTTATCTTTGCTTTTCATTTCTGGCTTGGATGAGGGAAAGCATCAGACTGAAGTCTGCTATCTTCTACAGTGCATGTGAGTGGAGTTCAAAGCAAAACAGCCTTTCCCAGGCCAAATTCTGCTCTTATCTATGTCAATATAAGCCTGGTGTAACTCTTCACCTTACTAAGCCATTTTTGTACTCATACCTGTACCTCTGAGAGCAGCCTGTCTTTATGATCCTCTTTTCAGACATCTGCTGCTGTTCCAAAAGGGATACATATCATAAAAATCTTCACCACTTCTTCGTATGTAGAAAATCATAAGAGTGCAAGTTTGGGTGGCCTTGAGGAGCCACCTAAGTCACACCTCTGCTTTAGGCAGGTTCAGCTTTCCCTAAATGATTCCCAACAGATGTCTGCGAAAAGCCACCTTAAAAGCCTCCAGTGACAAAAATTGTGCAGCATCCCCAGGCAATCTATTCCTGCACTTAATTACTGTTACCGTTAGCATCTTTCTTGGTGTCTAACCTCGATCTCCCTCACTACCATTTAGCACCAGTATTTCTAGTCCTATTCCCAGTGGACACAGTCCTCTTGCTCTCTGTCGCAAGGCTTTGATGCTGGAAAAACTGCTACCCTGACTCATTTCAGTCTTCTCTGGACTAAACCAGCTTGTTCAGTCCATCCAACGCAGTTAGGAAAAACCTGTTGAGCATCCACTATTCCACATCTCTGGTGCTCAATTTGTGAGAGCTGCACACAAGGTAAGTCTTGCTAGAGCCGGCATGTGGCTGCTTGGTGTTTGGAGCAGAGTCAAGTAGGGCAGAGATGCTGCTCATCAGGCTGATAGAGGAAAAGGAGGGCAAGGCCCAGTGGTGTCTAACATCAGAAAACTACCTGAACCAGTGTGGGCTGATGATCTCCTCAGCCATAAATGGAGCTTCAAAGGGGAATTGTTAACTGCACCATTTTTACCAGAAAGAGCCTTCTATTAATAAACTCTGTCAAACCATCTGAAATTAAAATGCAGAGCTGCTTTTAAAGGATCAAAGAAGTATAGAATGTTAGTTGTCAGAATTGTTAGAATGACACGTTCCCTCTGGTCCTTTTCTATTATTAATCACAGTAGCTCCCCAAACTTCACCTGCTAAGCAGGGGTCTGCCCTCTGCACCCGGGAATGCACTGGAGTCACAGCAAAACAATCACCATAAACTGCTACAATTCACAAGAAGTAGTTGGTCCCACAGCCACAAGGAGCGTAATGAAAGGGAAATATTGTCCTCTTCTCCACATCTGCTTTTTTGACTTGAGAGAAGGGACTCCACTCATACTCCAGCCACTGCTGCATTAATATTTAAGCATACGAGAGGAAAAAATTATGCATACACACCACAGAGGTAGCACACAAAAAAGTAGTTGAGGTAAAGCATTCATTCTGTTCACTACATCCAGAACAGCAGGTAAAACCACATTTCTGTCAGGAAGTTTTGTGTGAAGTACTGCTTAGCAGCTGCACTCATTACACCCTCTACTTTGGGGATAAATAGAAAAAAACAAAACCAAACCACTTTTCTTCAAATTCACAGCATAAGTCAGCTACATGTCATTTACAGAAGTTCAGATGAAGTTGTAGAAGAATAATTTCATGCATGTCATGCCAATGAGAATGATTATCAAAGCTTATTCTATAGAGACGAGGGTACTCAGTTAAAACAGAGGAGGAATTGAGAGAACGCATGTGGCAACTCTACTACAGTCACTACAGTTCTTTCTCCTACAAGCCACATTCGCAGTTTCTGCAATGGACATTGATATGCTGCCCAGAGCAATACAACATCTTCAGCATTTATGTTCTCACTATGATGGAGCTCTTTTATATTTTCAATACTTGGGATGATGCAAAAAGACTGGCAGGATGAGTCCATGCTTCAGAAAAAGATGTGCATTTATGAAATGATTCCCTGTAGTTTGAAAACAACACAAAAACCTATCTGCTACCAGACATAAAGATGTTTCTCTATATGTGCTGCTTGGTGAACATTTCAGATGAGAATGAGAGCCAGATCTTGAGAATCATCCATGCAGATCTGAACACAAAACAACTCACTTGCATGATTGTCACAGCCAGATGCCCAAGTGTTTGCAAATGCTTGAGCAGTATCAGTTAGACACCCAGCTGGTGAATTTATGTCCAAATGCCATTTTAGAAATGAGCCATACTAGAAAATACTTATGTGGAATATGCGGCTAAATGTAGTTTGCCATGAACAAACAAACTAAATGAAATTCAGCAGTATGCTATATTTGTCTTTTAATCATGATTTCCAAATCATTTTGTTTCAGTTATCTAATGATAAGTATTTGTGCATTCCCATCATAGGTGTACTTCAATGGCTGTCATTAAAGTATGATAATTTTTGTAGTGTTTTAGCATAAAGCCAGTTGACGTGTTTACTATTTCATAATAATTATTGTTCAACAAGCAGATTCAATGAGAAACCATACTACTGAAAATAGCAGTGGTTTCTGTTATACATGTGTATCATTTCTGTAAGAGCAGGCAACAAACCAACTGGGTCTTATTCTCTGGTTTAGTCACCCATCTGCCAAGAATTATCCAAGAAAGGCAGTGGCATTGGAAATTGCAACAGCGACTGCTCTAACATTATTAATCTCTTTCCTATACTTGCAACATTCCAAACATATACATATAAAGAGTGGATGCTTAGAGGGCTACATTTACCTAAACAGGAGACACTTCTGCCAGGATGTGCCTCGGACCATCTAGCATCTAGCTCAAAAAGCTATTTACAGAATAATAACTAGTACCACAAATATTCAGAAGCATTTTTCTGAATAGATTCTTGCAGAAAAGGAATTCAACACATTCTTTGCAACAGCGACAACAAATGTATACCATATGTAAGCAATCTGATAAAAGAAGCTTAAAATAACATTACTAGTGAAAGCTTAAAAGCTGATCTACTTGAACTTGAATTATTTTTACACATTTAAATTCATATAAGCCCTGATTCAGCAAAAGATTTTCAAGCATACACTAAAGCAAGTAGTTAGGTCCATGGAAGTCAAAGCCTTTACATAGATTTAATACTAAAAAAAACACTGTAGTGAATCAAGAACTAACTTCAGAAATCTCAAGTGTTTCAAGTGTCAAAGAACAAACTACTTAATATAAGGTATGACATCTTTGAAATCTGATGCAAACCATTTTTATCCAGTGAAATAGACAGACTCAGCATTTATCCACCTGTAATTTCTCAAATTAAGTCAGTTAACAAGAGAGCTCTTCTACTGTACCCTCAATGCAATAGGAGCATTAAGAGTCACATATAAAGGGACAACATTCAAGCAAAGTGTGTTCCTAATACATGTTCCGATAACTGTGGAAACCAAGATTTACGTAAGTCAAAGCAACTTTGGAGACAATATTCCTCCAATGACTATTCACTGCAGAAACAGAACCCCTTCAGCACTGAAGTTTTTTTTTTTTTTATGTATACTGCTGATGATTACCCTATGCAAAAGAAAACCACTCCAGTACTTTGTGTTGTGTGGGTGATGCTTCCATTTCCCAATTGAGTTAGGCCCAATGTTTATAGCAGGGGTGAAGTATTGTAAATTGGCTTGTATCAGCACAATGACTCAATGATCACTGCGCAAGTGGGAGGACTTCAAGCATTTGACATTGCTCCTCATATTCTTGCTGTCACAAATGCAAATGTTACAGAATTGAAATTCATTTTTATCTTGTCATTCTCAAATCCTAAACGGGACCTTTGATCATTCATCAGCCTGTTAAATATTTAGCAGTCAGGAAGAAAGGATTTTTTTCCTTCTGTGATTGTTTAACATGTGGATACAATGTATCACCATTTGACCATTTCTCCAGAAAAAAAAAATCCTCAAATTAAAAATTGATCTGTCTTCTAAACTTTAATGAAAAAAGAAGATGGAATTAATATAAACAGAAGGTGGGGTTGTGAACCCCACGGGCTACACAATCTGTATGCACAGAACATATGTACATCTTGGTGGCTTCTATGAAATAAATTTTAATTACTGTATCCCCTTTCAAAGCTAAGTACCTTGCAAATAGTGGCTGGAGACACGCTCAACTCATTGAACACAGAATTAACACTACTCTCTTCAAAGGTGTAGGGTTCTGCGGGCACCAATACCCTAAAGCACTTGAACGTGTTAATCCTATTGAAGTGCATGTGATTGTTTTTCATCATAATATTAATCACACACTATGAGGATATGTGTCTCTTTAACTAACGAGCTTAAATTAAACACCTGCGAGCACTGAGAGATAACCAGCCCTGTTGCTCAGGCTTGCCTAAGGAGGGATGACTCCTTCACCCTTCTACCACAAACCCTCTGCTGTGCTTGTTAGCATGTCTGTTATATTAATGACTCATCTACATCGTAAAGCACCAGTTCAGACTTTTCATTAATCACCTTAGCACACTGGCTTCAGCAGTTTGCTCAGACTTCCCGCTCTATGAATCATTCAGGCTTCAGCATTACAAACACAGGGAAGGAGTTTGTGGGCCAGGCCTTGCACTTCAGCAATGACTTTGTAACTTCACAGAAAATACCCTATGGTTGGAATCCTTTTTTTTTCAGCCCAGTGTTGAGTATCTCCTGGATATTTGTTACCAGCCAAAATACTGCCTTCAAAATGTGATTGTTAAATTGCATGGGTGGCCAGGTGGTCACTGCTGGTACATTCTCAGTGATGCGCTTGTACGGAGAATTAGTCATGTACCACAGCCCAGCCTATCTTTCCTGTAGAAAAAGCACTGACTAGTTTGTTCAACAGTATGAAACACCTAGAGTAAATAATGAACGCACTGTACTGCAAATTGATTTATTGTTCAAGGGAAGAAAAAAAAAATCTCCCTCAAAATATTCTGCAAAAGATGCTATATGTTTTATGAGAATGAGAAAGCCACTGAGGAGAGCTGCAGGTTGCAGAGAGGAGCGTTGACTTTTGATGGACTATTGCCACTTTCTCCCGCATCCCAGCCACCACTAGATTAGATTCACAGCTCCTTCTTTACATCCCTTTCAATTTCAATAAACTGTTTCTTAGTTATTTCTAAAACTACTATATTTTATTCCATTTGACAAATGACCTTTTTTTATTAACACTAACTACAAAGTAACTTCGCCTCATACTCTAGATTAAAACAGGTTTTGCACAAATAAACACCAGGGCAAAGTGCACTGTTAGCAAAAACTAACAATGTGTAACTGATATAAATTTATGTCCACCCATTGGTTAGCCCATCAATTTGTTCTCTGATAAAACTTCAAAACTGCTGTCAATCATGCAGACAACCCAAGAGGCTTTATCACAGAGACTAGCAGACTAACTCTCCCTTCTAACTTCTTACATCGATAAGTGTACCATTTGATATAGAGATTAGAACTCAGACACAGTAGCACAAGAAACTTGACAGATACGTAAGTGACACATCAATGCTGTACCACTCCTTGACATAGCACTTTCTTAAAATACATATTTTCTAGGTATCTAGAACCACATATTCAGCAGGTGTATATCAGAGCAGTTGTGCTGACTTTGGACCCCATGACTGATCACTTATCTACCATGATAGATTGCTTATCTACCAAGACTGTAATTTACCCCAAATCATTGCAACTCTAAAAGCAAAATTCATTAAGGCTACAAATCTTCTTGGAGAAGCTTTTATACAGTTTGAACACTCAGATGTAAAATTTAATTAACTGGAATATAAAACACTGATACAATTTCAGAGGAAGACTGGTCACTAATACCATCACAGTGTCATTTGAATTCTCCCGGTACATACACATTAAAGAGCTGAGATGGTCCTGATTAGGCATAACTATTCAACTGCACTGTGTGAAGGCACATAATTTTGGTAGGGACTTAGTTCTGAATGGTCTCACTTGTTCTTCTGAAAGACAGAAGCTGCTCCACAGCAGTTGATGGAGATTTGGTTGTACAAAAAGCAAAATTAAATTTATTAGCTAGTTTATACAGTGAACTTAGCAATGGAAAATGACACAAAACCCCAGAACACTATTAACATAAACCCCAAAGTTCACATTAATGAATACACAGATGTCCATGAAAAAAAAAAAAGGTAAGTATTTTCTTAATATTATAAAGCTGATGAACTTCTCCAATGTTGAAGGAAAAGTAACTTCAAGTAATAGAAGTTTAATGATGAGAGTGATCCTAGGAGAGAAAACACACTCATTTTATCCATCTGTGAGGGCTCATACTGCAGCTGTTCATAACTTCCTGGGCTTTACCCTGTGAAAAATAATCATGTGGAAACCTAGTTTTCCCCTTCTCAGTAACCACAGCTGAAACAGTTATTTGGATATTAGGTTTTGGGCTTGTGTGGCCTAGTGGCAATTCCTTATTTTTGTCTTCTTGTGTCACATTGTTCTGGTTTCTGCTGGGATAGAGTTCACTTTCTTCCTAGCAGCTGGTATAGTGCTATGTTTTGGATTCAGTATGAGAAGAATGTTGATAACACTGATGTTTTCAGTTGTTGCCAAGTAATGTTTAGACTAAGTCACGGATTTTCCAGCTTCTCATGCCCAGCCGGCAAAAAGGCTGGAGAGGCACAAGAGGTTGGGAGAGGACACAGCCAGGACAGTTGACCCAAACTGGCCAAAGGGGTATTCCATACCATGTGATGTCACGTCTAGTATATAAACTGGGGGGAGTTGGGCTGGGGGAATTGCTGCTCAGGAACTGACTGTCAGTCAGCAGGTGGTAAGCAATTGCATTGTGCATCACTTGTTTTGTATATTTCAATTCTTTTATTATTATTATTATTGTCATTTTATTATTGTTATTATCACTATTAGTTTCTTCCTTTCTGTTCTATTAAACTGTTCTTATCTCAACCCATGAGTTAGCGGTTTTTTTCCAATTCTCTCCCCCATCCCACTGGGTGGGGGGCTAGTGAGTGAGTGGCTGCTGCATGGTGCTTAGTTGCTGGCTGGGGTTAAAATACAACACACATCCATCGTAACTGCTTTTCATTGAGACAGTTTGAAATGGTTGTATTTTATTTTATTTTGTTTTAAGTCCGATGAGCAATTTCCACCTCCAGATTATAAACCTGAGCTTTTAAAGTGCTAATGCTTATCTGAGAAGTTTCAGAGCTGTGCTGGTTTTGGCTGGGATAAAGTTAAATTTCTTCATAGCAGCTAGTATGGGGCTATGTTCTGGGTTTGTGCTGAAAACAGTGTTGATAATGCAGAGCATGTTTTTGTTACTGCTGAGCAGGGCTTGCACAGAGCCAAGGCCCTTTCTGCTTCTCACCCCACCCCAGCAGCGAGGAGGCTGGGGGGGGCACAAGAAGTTGGGAGGGGACACAGCTGGGACAGCTGACCCCAACTGACCCAAGGGATGTCCCAGACCATATGGTGTCATGCTCAGCAGATAAAGCTGGGGGAAGAAGAAGGAAGGGGGGGGACGTTCAGAGTGATGGCGTTCATCTCCCAAGTAACGGTTACATGTGTGGAGCCCTGCTTTCCTGGAGATGGCTGAACACCTGCCTGCCGATGGGAAGTGGTGAATGAATTCCTTGTTTTGCTTTGCTTGTGTGCACAGCTTTTGCTTTACTATTAAACTGTCTTTATCTCAACCATGAGTTTTCTCACTTTTACTCTTCCAATTCTCTCCCCTATCCTGCTGGGGGGGAGTCAACACGCAGCTGTGTGGGGCTTAGGTGCCGGCTGGGGTTAAGCCACAACAAGAGCGTAAATTCAGGGGAAAAGAAAATGCTATAGTGATATACATCTGTTTGGGAGGGATGCAGATTTGATAACAATGGGCCACAAAAAAAGAGGTGTCATTGAGCATGTGGTCCAAAACCTTGCAGAAAAATTTTCTTGAACCACAAATATTTTCTCAGATATTTCTAACTTCCATTAATACTCACTCATTTTGCTTCCTTCATACAGTCAAGGCAGAATGTTTGCAGCTTTATCTAAAAGCCTTACAGCACCAATTGATTTAGGAACTCAGTTGTCACTCTGCAGTGAGCAACTAGCAATGTCTAATATCAGGAATATTTCCCTGTAGTGTGACAGGCAAGAAAAATGGAAATACATGACCTTCTGAATATATAGAAATAATAATAATATTAAAAAAATCAACAAAGTAACCCAGACATCAACTGAAAAAGCTTGTTTGTATCTTTTGGGGCACCAGTTCCTAGAGAGTTGGTTAACTTCAGCTCAAGTGGTCTGCTTCAGCCAGGCCAAAGGCACAGATCTCCACACAGAGCTCTCTCCACAAAGGAAGGGGAGCTTTGTGGCTCTATGTGGCTGCCAGGTTGAACCCACAAAAGCCTACAGCACCACTAGAAGTGGATGTACCAGGCTAAGTGGGTAATTCCCTAGCGCTTGTGTCTTGGAAACACCACTCTTAATTTCCTTCCACAGGACAAGTGTCTGTGGCTCGCCTGAAGAAAGCATTCATTCCTCCTCTTGCCTTCCTAAATAAATACCTTTCTGGCACAGATGTGGCTGAGCACAGAAAACAACCTACTTTTATACGTGCTACATATGAGTGATACATTTTGCTGTCAGACAACAGCCTGAGACCTGAGCTCATCGCAGCGAGTGGCAGCCCACAGCTGTCAAAATTCACAGCCCAGCTGAGCTCATGTCTCAGGTGGCTTCGCTTTTCTGCCTGAAACACATTTTGTTTTCCCTTTCTGCCTTTTTTTGGGTTTTTTTGGTTTTTTTTTTACACTTTAGGATCACAAACGCGAACCCAGCAGCCATGTGTTGCCTGCCCCTCAAAGTCACAGCTCCTCTGGCAGATGGCCCCTCAGTGAGGACCTCACCATCCCCATCTCACCGTGCTTTTCACCTTGGGTAAGAGCAGTCCTCCAAGGCCAGTCAGGACTGACCTGTTGCAATGAACAGTCCCCTGCCGTTACATGGGAAGATGTCCTGGCCCAGGGGGCCAGACCTTTGGAAGTGATGAAGCTTCTCTCCTCCACGTCCCCAAAGGACCACCTACCCTGCTCCAAGCCCTATGGTCGCTGCTGGATGGCTGTCAGCACAACTCCTCCAGCATGCCGGCCTGGTAGTTGAAGACTACCAAAATGCAGTACTGACCAAATCAGCAATATCACTCAACACTCCAGCTTGGGGAACATTGATGCTGCTGCTCTACCACTTCAATTCTACATTTTAGCTGACCCTGAGACTTGAAATCTCGGTAAACTATCCAGTAGGTGTTTAAGTGTCCCAGCACAGTAAGAGTACTTATCAAAACACTAAAGGAGCTTTCCAGTTCAAATAAAACAACTTTTTATCCCCTTTCACAATACATTGCCATGACTAAAGCAATCTGACACTGCTCAACAGCCCATATTTAACCAATTGCAAATTAAAAATTGTCTTTCTACATGGGAGTTTAACAAAGTAATTAACTCTAGCTGCTGAGCTTGCCAAAATGCCAAATGAACTCACCCTGCAGAAAGGAAATCCCAGACTGAGTTTCCACTGGAAAGTTTTGCTGGATTAGTTGTACATACCAGGATCATGAAACCAGTCTGTCTTTATTGATATGTCTATACCAGCACCAACTCTCATAATGCAGTTTTTCCACCAGTATAGCATACTCTGAAAAATTTCCTTAAACTAAAACTTTTTTTTTTTTGCTCTAAAAGCTGTGTTGACATTTGGGATGAAGTTCCTCAGAGAGCTATACCAGTACCTCTCTGACTTCTAAATATAATCTTTCCTCAGACATCTATCACAACCTCTCATGGTACACACAGAATCTGTTCAAGCTTTCCATATTCAGTGCCAGATTTAACTCTGCGTTTGCCAGGTTGGGGATAGTATAGATCTGCCAGCACTTCTCTGACATTTCTTTCCTTTCCCATAATTATTAGACTGCGTAGTTAGTAGTTTTCTCCCAGTGCCACATGACTCCTGAGAAAAAAACTATTTCGAAGTCTGTAAAGTTCACAAGCAAAAACTGCCTTTTGATGCTTGCTCTTTACAAACTGCACAGCAGGAACCGGCTCCCAGTCTCTCCCCTGGGCAACCTGCTTCCCACACTGCTTCTTGAGGTTCACTTGAAGTGTGGAGTTACAAGCTTTGTACTGCTACAAAGCCAAATAATCCTAGAGGCTTGCCATGGTTTTGAAGTCATAGGCATGCCATGTTTACTTACAATTTCTGTTTTCTTCAGGAAGTTTTGGAGGGAAAAGTTGAAAATAAAATGCTCACTGCTGATACAAAGCAGTGCCTCCCGAGCACAAACAAATCTTTGTACACACGCAGAGACGCTTTAGGTACCATGCTGTGACATTACCAGATGCGACCATAACACAGTCTCTGCATTCAAAAAATTATGATTATTCTCACTTTTTTTTCTTGTGAGAGAAGGAAAAGGTTAAAATTCAGGTAATGTTCTTTAAAGGGCTACATTAGAGATACTATGATAAGCAAAGTATTAAAAAAATCATGAAACACCATCTGCTCTCCATCTTTTAACGTCTATCAGCATTGCCAGTGTTGCCAACATTAGTCACCCTCCTCATGATATTGAGTGTTTTTTCTTATGCTCTCAGCTCCCATAATCAATATTACACAATTGCATTTTATTTAAAAAAAAATAAATTCCAATCCACCTGATGCCTGAGAAAACTAGTGCAAGCCAGAAGCTCAGAAAAGCGGGTTAAAACTATTCAGACATGTGGACTGGTAAAATTTATTATGATATTAAGTATACTCCAGGGACTATTTTTCAAAGTAGCTCAGCTTCCACAGGAGTACCAAAGGGATAATCAGACTTAAGGTCCAGGGTAGCATATTGAATCTCTCAAAAATCTGGTTTTACCTATGACGACAGAACATTTGAAAAATCCTGTTGCAAGTGCCATTTTTACATTGGCATAGCTCTTGACAGAGAAAACAATTGAACTCTCTGCCTTTGGAAGCCAGGCAATGCTCAAACACTGAACCACACATCAATCACAAGTCTCATTCCTTCTTCATCCAAGCACAGCCCGCGTTAGCGTCTAGAAGAAAGGAGTGAAAGCTCTGCCTCTCCTGCCAACTTTACACTATCAGTACATGCTACTCAGCTGCTTCACATGGTTTTTATTTTTATGTAAAGTGAGGAAGGTTTTTGCTATTCTGAAACAGAAAGTATGTCACAGCCACTGCCTGCTGACACCAGGGTGCAGCTCACGACAAGCACCGTAGGCACTGCAGAGACACCAGCATATCCTTGGCTGGCAGGTAGAGAAGGGCAGCCCAAGCAGTGCTGCTCATAGGTGCTTTTCATCTGACTCAGCACAGCTGAGCTGGGACCTGAGTGACTTGGGTCCCTTTAGGTGTAGCCAGCACCTGGGAAATGCACACAGTACTCCCTGCTCTCTCCCCATTGCATCCCTGGCACAGGTGCCAACCAAAACCTCAGCCCCAGCCTTGCTTGGCCTTTAGTAAGATCCTAAGTCTTTAATCCCATCATCCTGCTCATCTGTTTCAACTAGAAAGTAGGGGCTGCACTACATAAAACCACTCCATTCTCTGCATACTAAGTTACAGCCTGCATCTTTGCAGAATGCTCTGTGACTAATATCTGACTCATGTAAGGCCTGTATCACCAACAACATCTATCACAGCAAGAAAACAAGAGTACTTTCCCTCAGGTTAGATGCTGTTTTGATGACATATGTGTTAAGGAAGAAATACGCAGAAGCCTAGCTAGCTGGTGCAAGCAGGCTTGAAGGAACATGATGTGACCCTGATCCCCACAACCCTTGCTCAGCCCAAGCACTGGTGATTCCACAAGAAAGTTTAAACCAACAATACCCACGAGTTCCACTTATTTTAACAGCAGCACCCCGATGTCCTAATCCTGCTCAGGATTTTTGTATACACATGCTTGAGTTCACATACCCACACAGAAGAACAAACCCAAGCACACACATGGTCCTTTACAAGAACCAAGTCCTGGTGTTTCTTGCAGTGTGATTCATGGGAGGCAATTTTCAGAGTTGCATGTCTTTTGCTTTCTATATTTTCCAATATGAAATAGTGCAGTTAGTAATTTCCTTACATTTGGTACACATTTTTTCCCCTGAGCCAGGAGAAAACCAGGATTTCAGAACATTTGTTTCTTATAAAGTTACCTCCCCCTCTCCTTCGCTGTCAAGATTCCAACCTCAATAAAACAAAACCATTCCTCCCACACACTTAAAACCACTGAGCTCATTAACTACTTAATGAATTTCATGTTTTCCTGCTGCACAGCTGCAAGCCTCAGCCTATTTTATAAGTATCAACTCTTTATTTGTTGTCATTTTTATTACCCAGTTTTGTGCACAGAGGTTTCCTGGGTGCTGCGTGGACTGAGCTATGTTTCTTCACAGTAGGAAATGAAGAAATTAATAGAACAGCAATATTAAAATTAATATTAAAACATTTGATATGTCAAATAAAACTTACAGCAGCAAACCCAGAAGTTCCTAATTATATAACACTAGATTAAGAAAACATAGGCAAAATGTGTAAAATATACCGGAAATGGAAAATTTGAAATGTTATCAGGTATATTATTTTTTGCAATATAATTTAAGTTTACCATAAAGCAGAACTGCCTAAACATTAGACAATTATATCATTATAGTTTATCCACTACAAGTAATTCTGCTAGAAGACAAGAATTTGTAACTGGCCTGTAAGGAATTCTTCTGGATGAATTATCAGAGGGTGGTTGGATATTCAAAACAAGACAGCTTTTAGAAACCTATTTCTCAAAGAATATCCTGTTTAGTTAGTCCTTTCTGAAAATCAGGCCAGATTTTTATTTATATATCTGTCAGTGCAGATCATCTAAATCAATCATTTAAATTATGTTTACTTTTTAACCATTAATTTTAAGAATAAGAAGACCATGACATGATCTGCTTGGTTGATCTCTGGCTTCTACTGCCAGTACAGCTGTTAGGGGGAGAGTAGACATATGTCTGAGACGTGCAGGAATCCATCTTTTTAAGTTACTACAAATCAGATCAAATGACCACCTGGGCAGCATTCGACAGCTGCTAGTAACAGTGGTGACTGACACACATTCAGAAGGCATCTTTGAACTAATTAGTGAGCTCCCACACTGCAATAGCTTTCTAAGAAGAAAACAAGCATCTATTATATTGACACTTTTTCAAGTTTATATTTTACCTGATCAAAACCACATAAGGCTAACGTGCTTGGCGTTAAGCAAAAGGCCCAGATCCAAAGTCAGCGGCATTATTTCCAAAAGCCCAGTCAGTTTTGGATCAAGCTTTGTGGTTGCAAGTTTTTCAGGACTAGAGCTGTCGTTTGTCTCTTAGGCTTATACTCTCGGATGCTCAGAAATGATAATAAAAAGCAAAATACGAGGCTGTCAGCCTTATCACATCTTTTCTACATCACATGGACTCCTCTAGCATTACCAAAATTCTTAACTTGCATGGCCACAAAAAGCGCAGGTGAAAGTACTTAGGAAACAGCAGTGATATTGGAAAGCATCATCATTTCAGGAAACAGCCCTACAGCAACTGTAGACAGAGCCAGTGGCAGCATCTTCTTCCACATCCCCAAGCCTTCGATTACCCTGTGGTGAGCCATGGGGAAATCTCATCCTTGGTTCTAGGAGGGAGAGGAGAGGTGGGTGGACAGTGAGGGTGAGCAGAGGAAGTGGTTTTTAAGAGTAACCATGTAAGCAGAGTCCACAAACTCCTAGAAAATAGATACAGAAGAACCACAAGAAAAAACAAGAATGAGTCACTGCCACAGGCAAAATCTATGGTCCTGTCACTTTGTAGTAACTTTTCCTGAGCCCAAAAGTCAAAGCAGGTGTCCTGTTCTTGCCTGCAAAGTGGGAATAATTAGAGATCCCATACAGCCATTTCCCAGCAACACCTGTATGAAGAGGAAGAGTATCCTTCTTTTCTCCTAACCTATCAACGTAAAAAAAAAAAAAAAAAAAATTTTTTTTTTTTGAAGAAATTTATCCTGGTATTCACACATATACAGTGTTGTTCAAATTAGTAGTGTAGATTTATTTTTATTTTCCTTCTTTAAAACAATTATTTATTTAAATATGGAAAATAATTCTATTTATGTTATTTGGCATCTAAGAATATGGTATAAAAACAAAGACCAGAACACATGTAAACAAAATGCGTAGATAGCAAGGAAAACACTTTCTTAAGATCTTACTGTGTAAAATCAATACAAAAAGGAATGAACTAGCAAAAGCTACCATTCTTAATCCAACTTCCATGGTGTAATGAAAGGAAATGTCTCAATCAAATCTGTTCAGCTTTGATGAAACCATTAAGTCCTTGTTTTCGATGGCTCTGTTCCTCTAGAGTTTCTGATGGGAAACATGTGAACTAAGTGAGGAAAACAGATCTCTCAACTACTCAAAACCAATAAGGAAATAGAGAAAAATAACCCCCAAAGCTAATAAGACAGCTTTAGTCACCTTCTTACATTCAAGCCCTCTTCCCAGCACTTCCATGTAATGTTTCAATTTTTTTTTCCTAGTGTTATCATTATGATAATAGCTATGTTACCTATGAGCCCCAGTTATTGGGGGACTCCATCTTCACTTAATCACCTTCTGGCAAATAGATCACCCAGCACAAAATAGCCAGTGTTAACCAGTCTTGCACAGGAATGACTTTTGGG
This sequence comes from Haliaeetus albicilla, assembly GCF_947461875.1. NCBI lineage: Eukaryota > Metazoa > Chordata > Aves > Accipitriformes > Accipitridae > Haliaeetus > Haliaeetus albicilla. Next base: position 34,035,063 of record NC_091483.1, on the reverse strand, counting down.
AAGAGTGGTGCTCAAGCTCTGCCATGGAGTTAAACTGAGATCAAACACAGTCTATACACCTCTGTCAACTACATCCATGAATTTTAGTGTTCTGAATGTTTTACTAAACACTGTGCTGATGTTAACCTCTGGAAGTCTTAAACTTGCTTACAACAGCAGCATACTAAGCTCTTACATTTTACATAGAGAAGGCAGAAACATACTACAAGCTTTACAGGTAGGGAAACAGGGCTTATAAGATCTTCAGTGATTCAATACAAAGCCACCAGAAGTTTATGATGGAGCAGAACCATTCCTCCTACTTTTCCAGCGGCCTCTGTCCATGGATCCAAATTTCAAAGCAGCTCAAAATGCATCCCAAGAGTTAAAAATTAATTTTGCCTAGCAACATGCCCTTGAGGTATCTTACTTTCATGGAAATTGTTTCAGTGATCCTTTTTGTTATAGAAGCAGCTTGTGTTCAGTATCAGCCATTTCATTTACAACTGGTACTGGAAGAACCTGGAAAAAGCTTCACTTCATTCATTCAACCTTGAATTTTCTTCCCTGCTTCCTACACTAATCCTTAACTGAATGTCACTGTCCCCATTTCCACCAGAACAACAATTCATGGAAATTATTTATTTTCTGCAGGACAATACAATATATTAATTTCTGATTTTTTTCTTGACATCCTGGGAGGATGCACAGACTTCACGGCAGGGTCACCAACTGCAAGTGCCACTTCCCATACTTTTGTGGAACTTCTCTTGACTATGTGCTCATCTGCCATCAGGCAGGTTATTGTGCATTGTTGTCGGTTTCTCTGACTGCTTGTTTCCAAGGGCAAAACATCTAATTGTTAATGATTACATCCCCAGAATTCACCAGCTTCATAACTACACTTCAATTCATGTCAAGGCCTTGACAAAGCCTTCACATGTTCTGTCTTCCTCAGTTTCATCCTACAAATAGCTGTCCTTTGAACTCCTTTGCCTTCTAGGAAGAAAACTTATCCTCCCAGTCCTCAGCAGAGAAAAGGGACATGAATCTTACATAGAGAAAAAAAGTTTTCCTCATTTAAACAGGTGTTCAGTGGGAGCCATACAAAAGTTTGTGTACCACCCAGATAATGCTGTTCAGGATTAATATTCCTTTTTTTTTTTTTTATTCTGTCCTCCAAAACATCAATTGTTGCCGGGAAAAAGGAAGCCTTGAACTGTTTTTCAGCCACGTTCTCCACATCGGATACCTTGCTGGGTCTTTACTGATCACTTTATATGCTGCCACTGCTTTTATCTTTTTGCCTGTTGAACTAATGTTTTTTATTTATTTTCACGTGCTGTCCTTCTTTGGAATAATGCAGATTGCTTTTCCAGTGTATGCTGCTCCCATCACTACCTTAGCCACAGGCTGTATATAGTTGTTTTGGCTGCATCCCCTCATTATTTAGTGTAGGTTACAAACTCTGATATTGATTCTGCCCCCATGCTGATCTTTCAAACACAGAAACATAGCCCACCAAGTACTTATCCTCAGTCTTTCACTGCAGGAAATACACTCTCTGTCATTCTTTCTATAATCTCTGGCACCACTGTCCATTGCCCTTAAAAAAAAAAATAATAAGGCGGAGAGCATGCAACAGTACTGGCTTCTCTTCTGCTCAAATGACTAAGTAAGTTTCCACCAGGAGTCATAACTCACTAGGTTGCTCACAGAAGAGTTTTCTGACACACATTGTAGCCAATTTTCACTTCCCTGCTATCCTCATTCTGTTGCCAAAAAACTCGGAATAAAGAACTTATCAACACCAATTTAGTGTAGATAAGCAGACACTTCTTTATTGACGGCCGGGTGCGTGGGTGAGTCCTCTCACGAACCACGCACACCTTATATTGTGCTTACTCATACATATTCATTAGATTTCTGGGAAATATCATGCATATTCATTAGATTTCTGGGAAGTCATTAGCATATGCAAATGTCCTTTACGCATGCGCATTGAAGGTCTCTGGTGGTCTTCTAGAGTCCTCTGGTGGTCTTTCATAGTCTTCCTCACTTGTCCGCTTCTTGACCTTCTCTAGGTGATTCTGCGCAGTTTGGTCCTTGGCAGGTAACTAACTGTTTCTTGGCAGATAACTACAAGTTGCTTCATTTGACTCTTCTCAGTTCCCATTAATTTGAAGTTCTGACATCTTCTGCATTCTTCTAGGTTATAATATACTCCTACAAATAAACACTATATCCAAATTATCTTAAATCTTAAGCTTGTTATCTAAGTTCTAAATGTTCCTACTAGATGATTTTAACCAATTCCTCCGGCCTTGGTACAGGGCTATACAGAGGATTTCACAACAGCTGTTGGTTGTCGGTTAAATGTGTAAAATGCAATAGATATATAATTTTTGCTAAAATATTTCTTATAATTCTATATTCCTATTAAAATTGAATATGATTAATTCTAACTAATAATAAATCAATAACAAATCAGTAACAATTCTAACTCTCAGTTTGTCTGTTGATTCTTGTTCAGTCAGAATCCTTAGCGTTTCTCATGTTGTTTGAAGAAATCACTGAGAACCACAATAAAACCACTTCCTTGCAGAATTATGTATCAAAACACATTTTAATGGGGAACAAGTTAATTGAAACATAAAAGGTGCTGAACTCTCAGCAAAGGTACAGAGAAATTATTAAGCCAACATAGTGAACAACACATCTCCTGAACTTCCCAAATACAGATCATTCCTTATGCTTTAGTGACTACAGCTACAGCCTTTAGGAAAATCTTGTGTTTTTAAATTCTCTAAGTTTTCTCTCAGTCACTCTGTGGTGATAAAATTATTAGTATTTAAGGTTTGAGGGATCTGGCTAAGAAGTTTATCCTACATAAAAGAACATTCCCTTTGACTAAAAGCTAACAGTGTGTGATGGTTTGTAACTCCCCCGCTTCCAAGATAGTAGTACCCGGTGTGCCACTCCTATGGGCTCCACCAAAAGCCATCTCCCCACATTGTAATGCTATTTACTGTTTCATTCCTTCTTTGAATTGTGGTGGTTAGCAAGCTACTTGAGAAGCCCATCCCTTCCAGCGATGGGTACCTGGCTTTGTTAACACTGAAATGATTGGTTTTCCTCACCTTTCTTTTTTTCTGAAACAGCCTATGGGTTGGGTCTCTGCAATCTCTTGGCAGAGCACATGGATGCATAGGGGGAGATGCCGTCCAATGTTTTCCCCACTGTGACCATAGTGAACAAAGCTTCTGTCTGACCTGTCCTAAATTGTACTTGTGTGGTTACGTACTTGGAGTCCCCAGACTCTCCGACAATTCTGTACATTTGTTTTGAACACAACAGAATTGTATCTTTCTCAGAGGCTCAAACAAATGAAACCAATGGCCTTATTTCCTTTTCCCCAAAGCAGCAATAATTTCAGTGCTGCATTGTAGCTGGTGGAACAGTATGTCTTAGAAATTAAACAGCAAGAAATAGCATTCCCAACAACATACTGCATAATGCAAGACTGAGAGTTACTATGTTATTCACGAGTCTTTACATACTGTACTCATCTATTCACATAGTACTGAATCCTCCTTTTTAGAAAAGGCTCCTACATGCGCCATGCTAACAAAGATGACATTTACAAGTTTTACCATGAGCCTTTTTTCTCCTCAACTAATTTTGTCATGGTAGGAGTATGTCACTTATTTATGGCATGCATTTGGGTGGAGTGTGGGGTTTTAATCACCGGCTTGAGGAATTTTTGTTGTTGGACTTTTTGGCCAAGCCTGTGTTCATTTAAGAGTGGTTTAGAATTAGTAACACTGAGAAGCCCAATTGGAGGCACTTTAGAAATACCTATTTTAAGGCACTTCTAATTAATCTTAAATTAGACACCCTGAATTTAGAATCCTAATTATGGGTCACTCAACAATTGCCTTGGACAGTGTCCTAATTTTTAATGCTAAAATGACATCACTTATTTTATTGCTGCTGAGAACAAAGCAAAGTAATTAGTTGGTGCTCTTTAAAACACAACAGGACAACCAGCAATTTAAGTTTCCTTTACCTGGAAACAGTCAAAATTGTAGAGTTATCTGCAAATAAAGCTTTGCTGAATTGCTTTCTCCACTGCCAAGGATAGGCTCCCATTGCACAGAGAGTAAGAGGTTGATGGGAGAGAACTGCATCATTAAAAAGCTAAAATGGGTATGCTATTCCCACTTTCTCAAGCAAACACTGCTTCTCTTCTTTCATAGCCTTAGAGAGAATGTAAGAACAACACATTTGAAGGCAACCTTCCCTCCAGTTGCTTCAGAGGAGGGAGTAAAATAACCAGGACAAGCCTACGTAAAAAAACTACAAAAACCACAAAACCAAAAAATGAAATGAAAAACACCTAGAAGTGAAATACCATGTTTTTCTGAAAGTCTAGTTACCTCCCTACCAAATTTTCTATTGAATACTTGACCAGATCTTCAGGTGGTCTAATATAAGCGTCAGTGGAAGTCAACCAACAACCAGAGAGAGTCACAAGGTACCCTGGCACTTCATGGACAAAAAATTAGACATCTAGGGTGGGGATTTGAGAACCACACCACATAGGCCCCAAAGATGGTCTCACAGAACAGATCAGTAAGTCTCCCACTGACTGCACTGGAAAGAGATGTAGGCCAACATTACACACAGTTGAAAATCCTGGGCCTGGAGGGAAACAGAATCACAAGCAACAAAACACAAGAGCAAATCTTGTCTGAAAAGATTACTTCTTTTGCACAGAACTGCAAAATCAGAGGATTAAGGGGGGCACAGTGGAATTAATATAGTTAGATTTTAATGAAGCAGCTGATGTTGTACCTCAAATTCTTAATTAAAAAACTAATTCAAACTGATTTGAATAAAAACAAGGCCTTTTGTATTAAAACTGAAAGGCTGAAAAGAAAGAATACTGAAAATTGACAGTGTTTCAATTTGAAGGAAGGTGCCTCATTGGTTACTAAAGGGATTTTTTTTTTTTTAAACATCTTCCTTAAAGATCTGTGACAGAAAAGACAGTGCACTAGTCACAGATTTAGAAGTGGTAATGAAGTGGAAGTAATTCTGAATACTGGCAGCAGAACAGGAACACAAAAATCTAGAAACTGAATCTCAAGCACAAAACTTCCAGAATTTATCCCGGAAGCCCTATCTGTATTTGTTCACGAGCTTAAAGTTTCACTTAAAAAACCCCCCAAAACCCAACTATTTCTATCAGGAAATTTTGAAAGCATGAGCCAAGTGTAACTGTTACATACACGTGTGCTCAAAACCACAGAAAGACCCAAATGACAGCTCAGAGATGTCACCTCTCCCCTTCATTTCTGGCTGTTAAGTCTGAAACTTAATGACAACAGTTTAAAGGTCTGCACAATTAACTATCTCAGTAAGTCTCCTACAAAAGAAGCATCCAGCTAATGCCCATACATACCCACAATGGCAGATTCCCTTTCCCGCCAAAATTTCCAACATCAGCTGTGATGATGCTCTCTATAGAGAGACACTGCTTAGTCTTAATTTTTTTTTAAATAAGCAGATGTCCAAATTATTGCACCAGACCATTCCTGAGACAGTAGCAGTTGCATGCAATTTGTCTTGGACTAAGTGGTACTTCCACTTATGGATTTATTTTTTTTATTTTAAATAAAGTATAAAATAACTTAAGGTTTATCATGTAGAAATAGCCAATATGAATTTCTCTCTCAACATTGCGTAGGAAAGAGAAATTTGAAGACAGTGTCTTTACAACACCTATTTTATAAAGTATCCAGGAGAAACTGCAGTAACGTTAATCCATCACAAAATATTCCAGAAGACTTGTACAAACACAATTCTTATAACCATTTCAATTGCATTCACCATTCCTTTTATTTACGTTCTATTATCATACATATGAAAAGCCACTACAAATATGCATGCACTAATGTATTTGCCAGAGTATTTGCACAGTCCCTTCAAAAAGGCTTTGTGAGCTTGGAAGACTTTCTATCCAAGAGCAGGAACATTACGCACAATCAGTGACCAAATGCAGAGTACAAATAACAAATTGCAAATAACAGATAGAGCAATCAATAGGCTGGAACAGCCAAATAATTTTGAATAATGGGAAAATTCATGGAAATGGAAACCTGTTCACACATCATTTGTGGACAGAACACCTGAAATTTCTTTTCTGCATAACAAAGTCTCGAAATAAGCATGAGAAAATGTATTATAGGAAAAAGATGGCTACTTGGACCAACATAGATTTTTTTTTTTTTTCAGTTCCTTATAATCATTCAGTCTATGACAACAAAAACACAGCTCCACTGAATGAGTTAGTTACATAAAAATGTAGGATTTCCCCTTCTCTCTCATTTTATTACAATGTGAATTTTTTTCAGGAAGTGCAAATAAAAACAGAAACCCAGTTAACATCAAAAAATATCAGGATGAAGAGCAACTGAAAGAGCTCAGATCTGATATTTTTTTGATCATCAACTTGACCTTTACCTGCTGAACAGCACAGAGATGATAAGGAATGATAGGTCAGCTGTCTTCACAGATGAAAACTGAAGGACATCAAATAAAATCAGCAGTGCCATGATCAAAACCTTACCATAGGATATTGTGGCTGCAGAGGGTTACATGAATTCAAATAACCACTGGACAAGTTGAGGGGTATCATAGAGAAACATAGCACCTTTCATACAGCCTATTGGCACCTTTGAGTTAGGAAGTTCCCCAATTGCAAATCCTTGCTGGTAAGGGGAGAATATTGTGGAGTAAGACCATACCACACGTCCTGCATCTTTGAGATTAGATTCCCATGCCACACCAATGTTTATAGCTTTTCTTAGGTTCTTATATCTGATGCATTTATGAGCAAAGGGACTAAAACACCTAATGCTAATTTCCAAGGAGGGGGAGGATGGATAGTTGTTGTAGCAGCTATTCATGCCCCTAGGAAATCAATGTGACTCCTTAAAGATGAAGAAGTTTTCTCTCAGTCAGTAGGCACCAGGAAGGGAAAAAAGAAAGTGGCCAGGGACAGCTCCCTTATACAATACAATATGTTCAAAACAGCTTACACATGCAGAAGGGAAAGTACAAGAACTCAGAATGTGTCAAAGGCCATTTCTGTCCACTGTGGATATGAAAAGAGATATGATAATTGTAAAAGCCATAAGGCTGTTAATCATCTCCACCATGTGATTGATTCCAGTATGTTGGTGGGAAGTTCTCAAGAAGGTAGAGACTGCTTCAGCTGCTATTTTTCCTGATACTTACCATATCTCATTGAGGGTGAATATCCCTGCAAATATTCATACTATTCATTCACTTGAGAGTGCATAATCCTGTAGATAAACGTCCTTAAGGGCTTTTCTTTTTTTTTTTACTGTAAGATCAATGTCTACTCAAGCTAATGGCAACTGAAATCATGAATAGTGCCACTATCAAGTAAGAAAAATACCCTTGCTGGGGGTAGAGAAGTTACAGAACACTCATCCCCCTTTTTTTTTTGTTTTGCTTTTGTTTCAAAATTCTCCCCTTTTGCCCCTGAGGAGGAAAATTATTTCTGTCTTTAATACTGAATGCTCACTGCTATCATTCCCAGGAATTACTTGGGTGTTTATAATCAGGAATTGAATCATTTGCTCTTCTACAGCAACAGGATGGTGTTGCCTGCTGAGTATGAAACACATCTCATGTTATAAAACATCATTCTAGACAGAGGGATTTCTCAGCCTGCTATCACATCCCCAGTTGAATATACCTTCACTCTGACCTGGTTCACCCCAGGGGAAAAAAAAGGCAAACCAAAACCAAAAAAAACCACAACAGCAGCTACACAGAATAGTTTCCAGACAGACAAACTACAGCTGATATTCTTATACATTCATTTTTAGACATTTTGGACCTGAGAAACAAATAAGGCTATGGCAACACATGTTAACTGAAGTTCCAGCCATTTGAGTCTGATTTGACTCAAACAGAACTTAACAAACATTTCCTTTTAATTCAGCAGACAACATAGAAGGCCAAGCCCCATTTTTTTCCTTCCCAAATCCACAAAGATATTAAACCCATAAAAGACTTCAAACGTTTCAGTGATGGTTGTAATTTCAGGAAGCATAATGAACAATTTAAATCTACATTGCAAACCTGGCCCAATGCTGAAGACTCTGAAGCAGCAATACCAAAAGATGCAGCTCTGAGTCTGAACAACTCAACTCAATGTCACATTTGAATTTCATGCTAGTCCATGAGACTCCCCCTTGCCTTTGCATTAGAAGCTTTTAAATAGAAACGTTGTTCAAAGAGATTGCTACCAAGCTTTGTTTTCCTGTTACTGTAAGAAATTTAATCTTTAAAAAGCTGAAGACAAACAATCATCACCCAAATAAAATTTTAATTAGTTTAAATTTAAGAGGACAAGCGATTCATCAGGGTTGGGCTGTTCTTTACTAGACAGATGGCATCAAGATTTCTTTCAGTGTTCAGAAACTGTTGACAGCACAGTTTCTAAAATGCTTTAGGAGTGCTGACAAATTTTAACAAGTGTAAATAGCGGCTGGTAAAGCCCTGGGGGATGTTCCAATAAGCCATATAAACACTACCTGTAGGTGCCTAAATCGATACTGAGGCAGTGAATCTATCCTTAACATACATGTCTATGTTTGGCAGACAATTGGCCAGTTCAGGTTCCCACCTCTGACATCAACATTACTAACTGGACTAATTAATGTAGCTTATATTCTTCTGCCTCGCAAAGAGCAAGAGAAATCCAAGCTCTCTGCCTTGCATTTCTAACAGACTAGAAGCATCTGTTCTGAAGATGAAAAGTGACATTTGGCTTTTAAGTTCTTTGAAATAATCTGCATGCTCTTCAGAGTGTAAGGACTAATGATTTTGTCAGTTTAAATGTTTGAGGACCCTGTTCTAGTGAGCTACGTTTCTGTTGTATTTTATCCAAGAAAAATATGCAAAAAACTCCCAAAGCAAAAGAGCAGTACACCTACAACGCCTGGAGAACTGTATTCCTCTGTCCATCCAAACGACACTCTTCAGGATACAGTGCGACTTCAGACAACAGCACAGGACTCTTCACCCAAAGACTGCTAAAAACCATGTCGTGTTTTACTTAAAAGCTTTTACTTCAGTTCACAGTAGGTTTGAGGGAAGCCCTGTGAGTGCTTAGAAGACAATCCCTTTTGATTGGGGAATGTGGTTTTGGTGGGTCTGGTCCAGGATTAGAGGTACAGAAAGAGAAGTATCAACACATCAGCTTCAGGCCAACGCTGGCCTGTGTGCATCCCCCCCCTCAATGCAACCCATTAAGGCACAAGGCATCCTCCTCCCCAGCCATGCAAGAGGTAGTGATTTATTCTCCACAAGGATTGGTCTCAAGGCTAACGCAGTCAATGCTGACAGACTGATTAGGACTCATGATGCTCACTACCTTCTAAAATAGACTAGGACCATACAAATCCAGTTGTTTCTACAGCATCTGTATCTATCTATCACGTCTGGACTGAGCAGAACAAGTCACATAGGAACTCAGCGTTGCCACTTCACACTGTCTGAATATGTACTTTTAAACTGTATCTTCAAATACTAACTGGCACTGAACACTTAATTCAGTTTCCCATCTCCTTTCTCAAACAGACATCTATATGTGGCACTTGAGCCAATCTTGTCTGAATAATGTGATACAGAAGAAAGACATTGTCAAGAAAAACATGCACAGAATGGTACTTCTATCTCATGCTACTGCATATGTGTTCTGGTAGGAAACACTTCAAATGCAGCCCAAGTACTAAGATAACACTTAAATCACAAAGATGAAAGAATTAGTATGCATTAGAAGGTACAGCAAAAATAAGCAAGGCAAAATTCTTCCTCTGAAATTAAAAGTGTAATCACTTTGCTGCAAAATTTCACACGCATCTCACTGATATTTTAATAGCTGCAGGTCTATTCTTCTGAAATATCTCCCTGTTGTAAACATGTCTCCAACCTTGATCACTACCAGTAAAAAGACTGAAGAATTTTCAAAGAATCCAAACTCCACAGGAGCCAAAAACTTCCCTCTGTTCCATTTCTATCTAAACCCCTTTCCTTCTAGTGATGGACATGCAGTGATGGACATGAAGGACAAAGACTACAGTATAGGGTGTGCAACTATTCTGTCCTTATAAAATAACTGCTTGAGAACCTAAAGATCACCAGCCTTGTGATCGCTCTATCTGGTATCAGATCAAAAACTCCACTCACTTTGCAATAATTGTCTGCTTCTCTGGCAGTCTGAAGAAGACTCTAATAACTTATTGTATTCCAGAGAATATGGCAGTGAAGACCCAAACTGCTTGGATTGGGAAAGGAGGAAGAAGGAGGGGAAAGCAGGGGCAGGGGCGGGGGGGAGACAGGATAGTTCTAACTTATTATTACTTACTACAGAGTTAAAAAGTCTGTGTACAGGATAGGAAATATGCTGGTCTTTTGTAAGGGAAAGCAAGTTAAAAGGCAGTATATGCCATAACTTATCATGGCACATACAATAGACTAAATGCATATTGATACAATAGTATTCCAGGAAATCAAACACATGACAGTCTGGATGATCTGTCCAACAGCACAACTCACATCTGTGCCTTTTTTTTTTTTTTTTTTTTTTTACTGTGAAGCACTTCTGTGCAATGCTTGACCAATCATTATTTTGTATATTCACAGCTGAAGAACCATCCAGTATCCCTCTGACAAGAACATCCTGCTCCCTGGCTTTTGTACTTCTTAATCTTTTTACTAATATCACAATTATATTAGTACTGATGATCAAGAAGTGGAATAGAGTATTCAGTAAGAAATCTGGCCATGCACCAAATTATCTCAGATGTTCAGTCTCCACACAGTCTTGAAAAACAAAACTGTTTATATGGCATAATTAAGTACTCAAAGTCCAGAACAATCTTCAACAGGAAGCAGAATAGAAAGCAAACAGCAAGTAAATGGAACACAAATTTTTCTGTTAAGTAGGTTTGACTGACAACATCATCCCTTCCTGTCTTGCCCCATCCTTCCTTGCTGTACTCACCCTCAAAGAGTGTCAGTCCATGCTGAGGTGGCTGAGAAAAGCTAGACAAAAGCTTACTGTCAAAGGAAGTAAGAAAACTCAATTGCTGCCTTTGCCCAGCTGCCACCAACCCTCTTGTCCCTAATAAATTCTAGTTTCTATAAAATCTTGCCAAACTACAAGATATACCAGGTTGATCAAAGAAAAATTGTTACAAAATAGAACTGACAGTTGACAGGCTCAAAACAGCCCTTCTTCATGCAGACAAAGACACATATCAAATGGGATCAAGGGATGAATTTAACAGCCCCCAACACTGTTCTTGCATAGCCAGAATACGATGTTATTTGCTGCTCTGTACTATTTGAATCTTATCCACCTATTGCTTGATTTCTCTGGAGCACCTGCCCAGATGACTAATGCTGACTCCCCCACTAAAGTAGAGAGGACAACCCTCAAGATGCTATGCAAGAACAATACAAAGAACAAAATATTTTCATGTCACATTTTAAAGCCAGAGAAATTACACACCCCATTTATTTCCACTCTCTAGAAACTTGTTTCTAATCATTATTCAATAATGCCTGGTGGCAAAACTCTCTTTTTTTTGTTTGTTTGTCAAGGACAATTACTATAATTTATTTCTTATATACAACTTTACCATATGACGGTCGAGATTATTAACAAAAATTTGAACACTGCAGCATGCATTGCTCCAACAGTAAAAGCCAAGCAGAAATGAGTCACAACTGTTCTGAAGACAGAGTCCAAAAAGAACTGGTAAAAACTCTGTATGGAAATATCAAATATCCCAAGGACTGATTTTGCTGAACGAAACTATGCACTCCTTGTAGCCAGTCTACTTAGACAGATGACTGAGAAAGCACATGATTAATCAGAACAACTACAAAACCATGTACTAGCATTGCTAAATACTCTAGTTGCACGTCACCAGTTACATACATACCTGTGTATGTAGTTTAGATTATTTTATGTTATCAATATGCCCATTCACTTCTGCATGTTTTTCCTGCAATAACCTGTCAAATGCTGAAATTCTTCCTTCTTTCTTGAGTAACCCCATGGACCACAGTTCAGTTCAGTTCAGTTCACCTGCTCACCAAAGCACTACTGAGTGGCTGAAGAATAGAAGAGTGTTACCCTTGATGCACTTCTAGTATTAACATTAATGTATTAAAGCAATTAAGCCTGTCTAGCACTCCTGGACAAAGATGATCATGAGAAGCACGCACTCAAGTGAACAATTCTTTCTCATGCACACCCCACTGGCAAATGTGTGTCCCAAGTCTTCCCAACGCTAGTCCACAGAGCATGCAAGTGTTGGACTCTGGTCTCCTGCCCTTTGATTTTGGAACTGAAGCAGGCTGTGCTTCTCGAGAGCCACAGTTCAATTCATCAGCCAAAAGAGTAGCTTCTTGGTCAGGCTCCCTCACTCCCAAGCTTCTGTAGCTTCTGAACTTTTGTTAGCTACTCACTCCGGAATAAGTGAGGAAACTTCATGCAATGCTTCATTGTGAGAAATAGCTCCTCTGATGCAAAGATAAACAGGATTTCTGCACTTCTTTGTCCCCACCCTCAAATCAGTCTCAAATGGTGTCACATGCAGAATGACATTTTGTCAAAGCACCGTGTTTTCTTCTAACAAAGAGAGCCAGTGATCAACAGATAGTTGGGCATTTTGAAAGACAGGCCACAATGTCTGGGGATGAGCCAGCCAAATTCCCTCCTCCCCTCCAGAAGAGATTTAAAAAAAACAAAACAATCCAATGCAACTCTGATACCACAATCTGAAATTACATGACAGTCTTACAATAAGGGATGTTACAGATAACATACTGTAACGCAGTAAAGCTCTTCATTAACATACTACGTACAGTAGCTTGAAACACAGTCATGATTTTAACAGCTACATTAAAGTGATTTTTGCAAGCAGTGGACAGTTCATGTCAAAACAAAAATTACAAATTACTACAAGTTTTCTTCCTTCTGAAAAATCTTTAGTAAATGCTATGACAGGTATGGTTTTCTCCCTGAATGCCAGATATGCTCAGCTAAATGTAAAGAAAATCCCAAAAGTCAACATGAGATCTTACTTCTCTTGGACCATCACTATATTTAACAAAGAAGTTTCTAGCCAAACTACATCTTCTACTTCATCTTTCTCCTGCATAGCCACTCTGGATAAAAATCACGTACCTGTTTACACCTGGGCAAGCAAGGTAGCCTTCGATAGATTTAAATAACTGAATCTGAGCATTAGGGTAATAAAAAAAAAAACTACTTTGACTTGTATGTTGATGATTTGTAAGAAAAGCAAGAAAGCATCAATCCAGTTCTGATCTCCTACCACTCCACCTGTGAGCTCAGGTGCAAGAAGTGGTTACAACTGTGGTATACACGCAACAAACACTCTTGAAACAGTAAAAATAGATAAGAGGAGAGACAACATTTAGAAGGAAATTTTTACACTGTTGAAATTGTTGGCATTTCCTTTGAGTGTCAGCATTGTGCCCAACAACAGACAGTCACTCCCCTTGCCATCCTGGTGAAGGGCAGATTAGTGTCCACCAATACAAGGTGGTCATCTTTACTTTCTCAGGATGGCTACAGAGATCATGACAATGGAGCAGGGAAGATAATGGCACAATATGATGTTGCACTAGACTGATGAAATAGCTGGTCAAACACTATGCACCCCATGCAAACCAAAAGGATGGTTCTCCTCCACAGGACACAAGAGTGTTTGCAAGACACTGACCTAAGGTCCAGTATGAACAGATTTTAACTCACTGGAAATTTTAGAAGGTATTCAGATTTTTATAAACTTAGATAATAAACACATACAAGACGTGTAGCTGTAGATTTTTCTTAAACTCATTAATCTTTGAAAATTACTTTTCTCCTTCCTTCATGCTTATAAACCCATTCAAATAGCAGATCCGCAGAATCTGACTCAGTTGAACCTAAGATAACACTTCCTTTCTCCTTGGGGTAAGGGGTACTAATTAGGTGAGCTAGTGACATGTCAGCAACACAGAATCTAACAACACTTGGGCTGATGTGATGGCTTGCACACAGCTCAAAATATGCTCAGACATTGAAGGGTGGGACAGGAAAGCAGTAGAAGAGGACATGACATGATGGACACTGTACAAGTCCTTTCAGATAAATCAAAATCTTCAGCTGAATCTGTGTCCCTGAAAAACAAACACTCAAAAGCCCTGCTTTTCTAAATTAAATCAGAACATGCAAAAACTCCAGTTTTAAGTGTTAGGATGTGATATTCAAAAGCAGTCATCACTGATCAAGTTCTGCTCCAAATAAGTCTCCTGGCATTTATCAATGGGATCAGCATTAGGACTGATGCAGAGTGGTTATAAAAAAAGAATCTAAAATATAGTCTCTTCCTTCCACAGGATTAATGTTCATGACCGATGTTTGCCAAAAAGGCAAAACATCAGGCTGAAATATTCAAGTTCCAGGGCAGCTAGACTTCAGAGCCACTATTTTGCTGGCAAAAAAATGAGCAGCTGGGTGTAAGAGAAAGGTAGAATCCATTGCACATCCCGTATCATAGGCTGAGCCCTTTTTCTTCCCTGTTCCCAGCAGCTGAGGAGCAGAAGCAGAGATTTGTGGAAGGGGAGTTCTGTGCCAGCATCCCATACCCCAAGGAAACAGGATTAAGAGGTTGCCTCATGGTGCTTGAATGTTAGTGGAATAAAAGAGCTGCCTTCTCTGATGCATGGCGACTCTTCCTGCACCGCCCCCCGCCCAAGTTCCCTGGCCATCAGACCTCCTCTACCCAGTCTTTCCATCCTTCCTGAACCCAACTCATTCCCACCATCTGCTTTGTCGCCACAAAATAGACTTCTGCTAGCTAGAGGATGCAGAGAAAAACCTCAGAGCATTTCAGAGGAGATATCAATACTAGGTAAAAGAGAAACCTGTTGTTGCATGTCCTAGAAGAGCAACAAGTGCTTCTAGATATAAAACTACTTGCCTTCTGCCTCTTCTTCCCCCGAAGTAGTAATAATAGTAGTAATAATAGTAGTAATAGTTTGGTAGTAAACCTTCCCTTACTACAGGGTAAAACAGATACAGGGTGGCAGAGGTACTAAGAAGCATATGACCATGAATGCCAAGCCCTGCCTAGAGAGTTACACTAAATGCTGTTGAGCAGACTCGCTCACATTCACCTAAATGATACAGGTACTTTCAAAACAAAGGAAGAGTGCTCTCTCTCTCTCTCTCTCAGGTAAAAGAAAATTAAAAAAAACAAACAAACCAGTGTTTAAAAACCTGAAGACTTGAAACATTATCATTCCACAGACAACTCTGACCAGGTCCTAATCCTCTGTGCATCTTCATCCTGAAATCAAGAGAGCCTTTGACAGAGCATCCACAGCTATGATCAGTTTTGTACACACAACACCTGACATAAGGGTAATCTTCTTTCTGATTTCTCCCTGTAAACAATAAAGAGCACTGTGGAACCGATCAAGGTGTTTAATATAGTGGTAGCACAAATTTCAGAGCTGTAGGGAGAAGCAGTGACAGAGTTAAAGACAGAACTTTATCTACCAACTTTGTAATCCATCTGAAATAACACAGTTTCATACTTGGCTTTGTAACAATTAGCACAAAGAATACACTACCAGGCTAACAAGGTTTACCAGCAGAAACAAGGTGTGTCAGCAGCCTTCAACAGCATTTTGTCAAAGGATGCTGCCAGGTTGGGTTTAGCACCATCTTTCCTAGTCAAAACAGTTACCTTTTTCTCCAGTCAACTTTAAACCCAAGATGCACAAACAAAACCTGAAGCAACTGAATGTCCTTAACAGTCTGTAGAACATGCTAACTTGGAGATGACACCTTGACCAGCTACACTCATCCATTTTATTTCAAGTACGACCAATAGTTCTCCCTGTTCTTTTCTCATAGTCTGCATACCAAGATGAATCGCTAAGCCTGATTCTTCTTCAGGAGGCCAGCAAAGGCTTCTGGTTAGTTGCTTCCCTTCCCATTATGTACAACACAAAATCTAGAGTTGTAAAACTGAGCTAAGGAACAAAGAATAGGAAAAGATAAACGAACAAATCCCACTCCAAATAGATTGCAAAGCAAGGCCTAAGGTTTGCTTTTTTTAAACTGGTTTCATTACTTCTCCCAGGCTCCCCTATTTCTCAGTTTGGACAACAGCAGGCTTTTACAGCAGTCCAACCAGCCACGTTATAAAACATATAGCTGAAATGAAGCTCAGGGACAAATCTGCAGAGAGAACTAAGACTTAAAAATCCCATCTCATAGATGCATAGATGGTGTGTAGGAGGTGGAAAGAAGCACTGCTAAATCTGTTACCTTTCCTGTGAATGATGAGCACACCACCCCTTCCAAAAATAGACTATGAAGGAAACATTATGCTGATGACCGTGAAAAGCAAGTTCACTACTCCGGTTTTGACAGCAGGTCAGCTGTATGCGAACACATGCCCTCCTTCAAAGCTACTAGAATAGCTATTAATTACTTTTTAAAAAAGTAAACACATTAAATTTACTGGAAATAATAATGTTTGAAAAAAATTCATCGTCATTTCAAGAAGCTGTTTTATAAATTCCAAGCAAACAAAAGGAAACAACTGACATAAACAAAGCTCCTAGTAGAAGTTTCCATCTTTCACCTGTCGGTCTGACAACCCTGTGCTACACTCTATCACAACAGCCATTACTACTCCCTCCTACCCTCACCCTTTAAATTTCTGCTATGCAAATATATGCTCATAACGGGGAAGTACATAGCTCTGTGTCCATGCTGTGGACAAGGAAGAGTGTTTAAATGCTAAATGCATTGGTCCGGCACAGTCAATCACAGCAAATGCACTTTAGACAAATTTCTATCTAAGACCATGGTAGGGATGGGGGGCGGGGAGAAATCTTTCTTCCATCTGAAGATCCGTGAGAAACACATTCATATTTACATCACCTTTTCAGTGACTTTTCTCTTGACCTGTTAGAATAATTTTTTCCAGAGAGGGAAATTAATTCAGCCTCCAGCTCCATTTGACCTCTGATCTTTCTCTACAAAATAATTTACATACAGTATGTCTATCTGAACTCTGTTGGTTATATCTTGAGGGATTTGTAAGATGAAATATCGCATGCATAAAATTAAAAGCGACCCAACCATTAAAACCAATGCTGCTAGGAGTCTGAGAAGAAGTATTTGTTCAGATCAACTACACAAAGCATTAGCTAAGTCAGACAGGGGTTAAACAAGCATCTTAGAGTGCAGTTCTTACATGGCCAAGATGCGCTCGGTGTTAAGTAATGAACTAAAGTGTTTGATGCCACAGTGTCATGTTATTATTTTTAATTGCCGTAAGTATATTCATTAGGCAAAACGTGTTTCATGTGCACATTATCGTCTATAAGCTGCATTTGGGATATAAATTCTACCAAACTGGCCAGTGACTGCATACATGCTTAGAATTAAACCACACATTTCAACACCTTTAAAGTATTAACTGATTATAAATGATTAGCTTAATTAATTATAAATACTCCACATTAGAAGCAATCAAAAGCTCATAGTCAGTTCTTAATACCAGAACTGCTAACAGGTTTTACAGCTTCCAGCCTCCTTCCTAAAGGCTCACACAAAATTAAAAGAAGCTCCAAGTCTTAAGTGTTCTCTACCCTAGCTCAGTTGCCCTTGTAATTTCCTTCCCCAAGTATATTTTGCATTTCTAGCTGTAAAAAAAATTTTCTTTAGATGTGATAGTTTGTTTCAACCACTGGCATCTTCTCTTCTTCAGCTTGAATGGACACTCCCTGTTAGAAATACTGTCTATAGAGATAAGAACACATTTCTTATGAGTGATCCTCTCCCTGACACCTTAATTGAATTTTTCACACCACTCCAGGGCAATGCATGTCTGTTTAGACCAGAGTGCACCCTTTGGAATCTAAAATCATCACAAGGAATTAGTAAGGAAAAAAAAAAACAAACCCACATACTTCTTTACATATAATAGCACATGAAGAAAGGATTACACTTCACAATGAAAAGGTATAGCAAAGGTCAGACAAAAAAAGCCTAGAGCCTTTGCTTCGTCCCACAGACCCAGAGAAGAAATATGGGTGGCTGACATAATACTGGCAGGGTATCAGCTGCTCTAGGTGATGCCCCTTCCACGCAGGATGGAGTGGGAGGTGGGACAGAGGGATTAAGCAGCTTCAAAGGCACAAATCCTGTTTTATGTGCTTCTGAAGGAAGTGCAGTTACAGACTGCTCCTCTTTCTGTTTGTAGCTAACCTACTAAGCAGGGCAAAAAAAGTTCTTTATTGGCTGTGTCTCCTCATCCCGAGCTTCATTTTGACTTTTCTGACCCAAGCCTGGCAAACCTCCTGGGCATGTGCTAACAAAGCATGAGCAAACAGCTCTGAAAGCTAACACCAAAAGCTTGGAGGGCAATCAATATGTCCAATACATTTCAGAATCAGGTTCTCTGCCTGCTTCACTCTTGCAAAAAGCACAGTTTTTTAGAAGACAACTTTAGCAGCTTACACCTCCAGTTTCCTCACAGGGCATATTTTGCATTAGACAAGCCACTGTCAAAAAAGGGTTTGCAATCTAAATTTTCAGATGTATTTGAGACATTAGATGTAGCTTTCTCCCATAGCAAATTCCAGTCTCCAGATATATCACGGAAGCTTTTGAAACACTTTCTTTGAGACAAGTACTTAAAACCTGAAAAATTATTGGTAAGAATCCTTACACAGGCCACTTAACTTTCTCTAAGGGACAGATTTAACACAGCTGAAAGCACATAAGAGCCAGACAGTTTAATGACAGTTTACTGTAGGAAATATGGGTCATCTCTTCTTCTTCATTATGTGCTAGCAGCTTTGAAGAAGTCCCAGACATCCACAGACTATGTACAAGCTTTTATTTATTAACCCACAGATTCTTTAGGAAGTTCTATCGGTGGTAAAAATAGCCACCAAAATAACTTGTATCATATGCTACTGGTATTTGCTGATTATCACTAGTCCTCACATAAACTTCCTTTCTACTAATAGTACTAATAATTAGGTAATCCTAATAAAAGCATTCTGCCTTCTTTCTTTCTTCCTCTCTCTCCTTAACCTACAGGTGGGGTTTATTTGTTTATGTTTTTTTAGGAGATGACATTGGATTGATATTCTGAAACTACAGATTAATCTATTTCTCCACAGAGACATGTTTCCTCCACACTTCGGTCCCAAATCATTTTGAAGTTTATACAACTCTCACCACCACACCAATCCAGGACTCCAATTTGGCACTCATACCTATTAAGCATCCCACTGCAGTGCTTTGCTGAATAGAGACTGGCAGACATAAACACACATTGCAGTGCTTTGCCAAAATGTCACTCCAGTACCATAAACTTTCACTGCTAGCTAAAAAAAACCCTCCAGCTGCAATGTTTGGCTTTTACAATATCAGCAAATGGCATCAGCTATCATCACAAATCCTCTGAAGATAATGACTTCCAGATAGGCACTGAATGAATCACATTTAAGCTCCTTACCTTCCAAGGCTTACACGCTTCCTCTTGGCCAGTGGAGGAAAGAAACACTGAAACATGGCAGAAGATGCTAAGGAGACCATTATCGTAACCCAGTAATGTCTGCAAGCTTATAAAATCTGTACCTTAAGTTGCACGAAAATGCTCCTATTAAGTTTGCCCAACTATCGTGGGTTACATAAAATTACTTCCCATCTGAAACAGGCAAATCTTTCGCACAACAGTGGGCAAGAAAAGGAATAGTTGGCATGAATATGAATCATCCCCAAATGAACTTAAACATATTCCTCTCAGCAAGCAGCACCTTCTTGAATATTTAACATGGGACTGGCAACTACTTAGAACAGGAAAAAAAAACCCAAACCATTTCTGTGGGTCCTGCATGAAATCCCACAGATGGATGCATAGGAAAGACCAGGACAGAACCGGTCCCATGTTAGCCTGGGAAACTTGCATAATGCAATGGCCATATACACGCAGGGGAGACAAACACAGCAGTCTGGAACCTGTTACGGGGCATATCAGGTTAGTTAGAAAGGAAATTGGAGATGGAGGATATAAGAGGCGGAAGGGAGAACGGAGTAAAGAACACAAGAGGGAGGAAAAAAAGCATAGCCTGCAAACAAGTAAACCCTTAGAATAAATGCAAAAGTCAGCCTTCTGGTAAAAGGATGGGGAGTGTCTTTTGCTTCTCCCTCACAAGTTAAAGAAAAGGAAATGAAAATTTGCGTTCTGCTATCTCTGACATATGAACAATTCCTAGTGGAGAATGTGTTCATCCTTCTATCAGCTAGCAAACAATTCCTGTTCTTTGAAATTAAGGGAGATAGGCACATTCAGTTTAAGGATGGGGGTACTTTATTTCTCCAGGGTCAAAGCTATATCTGTGGTTGAGCAATTGCTAGAAAACAAGAAGCAGTATGATGCCACCCCAAAGCTCCTCAACTTAATTCCTCCACAGGCAATTAGGAATACATTATGGTCAGAAGTAGTGAAGGCAGCAGGTAGACCCGGAACATTAGTCTGCACTAAAATGTTATCTCACAGCATGAAAGCCATTAGGAAAGCAGGAAAATCATGAGACCTTTACATTAAACTCATATTTGTTCCCAAATTAATGAAGAGCAATAACCTCCAGGATATTTAGATAATACCACACACGTTTTCTTCCCTTGTGACTCAACTCAAGTTCTGCTCAAGTCACAGATGGCAATGCATGGAAATGCTTTGACACAGAGAACATGGTCTTCCTTTCAATACTGCTATTTTGCCCTCTGAGAAAAAATACTGACAACGTGCCCCCATGCAGGAAAGGCATTTTCTCTGCTAACCAGGAAGGGCAAGCACAGGTTGCAATTCAAAATCCTCCCAGCACTTCAACACTCTCTTCAACAAACACAGAAACTCTAGCACTCTTACCTGGAGTCATCCATCTGTTTTTTTCCTGAGGACAGTTATCTTCTGTTCATATTCATCTCTGTCTTGCCTGGCCTAATTTTAAACATTTCAAATGGTGGTATTCATAGTAAAATAAAATTAAGCTACTCGTGTCCAGAAGTGCTACCAGAATGTGCACATACCTGCCAAGCAGGAAGTGACAGGTAAGATCTTATCATAAAGAAAAAGAAAGGCAGAAGAAAAACATGGGATTTCCTTGCTGGCTTTGTGACTTCTGTAGCCTTCCTATTTATCAATCTGTTCTCTGTGGGCATCATTAGCACATTTTACCAAATAAAATTGCTTGTAAACATTAGAGTCTGCTTCAAGCACTCCGTACTGTTCTTTACAGTGCCATTATGCAGTATCAACATATACCAAGCTACGTACGATGGGCTTGCCTATGTGGAAACATAGGAAAGGAAAACAGAACTGTATTAATGTAATTACATTAAGTGGCCTCAACTGTAATTGTTGAATTTATTTTGGAAAAAAATTACAAATTATTGAATGAAAGCCACTTGCATTCCAATACAGAGCATTCATACAGGATCGTAATGCAATTTGACAAGTCTACTGACATTCATACCTCTGTACAACCCAGATGATTCCTGAGCTTTCCCATCCAAAAAATATGTGCACTGTCATGAGGGGGAGATTTGACTGTGTATGTAAAGCAGATTCAAAACCTTAATATTGCCTACCTATGGGTGCCTTATTATTTATAATAAATCAGTTTCCTGTTTCAAGAATATGGATTAGCTTTACAGAATTAATGTTACAGGTGTTTTAATACAATACACCATCATTAATTCTGCGATCAGTAAGAAAGGCCCTACCAAAATAAATCAGTCCAGCTATGCTACAATCAAAGAGATATGTCAGTTCACTGACAGTCCTACTTCCTTCATTAATTCAAAGAAACAGCTGACAAATGCTTTCTCTTAAGAAGGGTCTTCTGTGATTCCAGCTCCTGAGCAATGTGGATCCCCTAATGGGGAACCTCTCTCCTCATTCTTCCATTCTCAATCCATCTACATACATTAAAAAAGGAAACATTGCTAATTGTTGCTAAATATCCGTTCTGTTTTGCAGCAGTCACTCATACATTATGCATAGATAAAGAAATAGAACAGTAAGGGAAAAAGTAAAACCTATCTCAAACTATGTGCTCTTCACGCATTATGATTTACATAGAAATATGAAAGCAAGTATTGTCTGCTTGATGTTTTACTTGTGACAACCTGAGCAGGCCTTCTCCTATACATCAGCTAAAACACTTTGGCTTCCTTGAGGAAGATTTACTGTCTGCTAGTTATCCTACCCGAAACCACAGTATGCAAGCTTTCCAAACCACTGCTGTAATTGCTCCTACAAACCAAGCAAGAGTGTCACACGAGAACTGTGGTTGGGCTCACCCTGAACAACCAAAAATGCCACCCCCCTGCACTGCACTGCAAGGCAGAACTGGCATGGCTCAGCTCAAGTGTAGAGGGTTAGACCTCTGGCTGCTTAGCAGACTTTCTAGGGATCACATATATTTAATCAGAAACTTACCCGTTCTCTACTGTGACTGTATATTAGAGCCATAAATGGCAAGAAGTAGTTGAGGGGGGCAATTAGATGTTGCTGCACCCTGGCAGCCTGCTTGCTCTACAGTGTCTACAGGAAAGTTACCAACTCCAGAAGTTAATTGGGTGGAGGCTATTTCTGCATTTGCCAAACTAAAATCTTATTAAAGTTTCTTTGCTTAATTCAAGGCTTGAGTTTTTCCTCATAATAACTTCTAGGGGAGATGAATAAACCTGCTTATTCCCACAAAAGAACAATGGTTTAAGTCTCATGTTACTTGCACTTAACTGTCCTGCTTTTCATTTGGGTCTACTGGCCTTTTGGGACACTAGCTGCCTAAAAGCATAAAATGTAATGGAAAGGTGGAAAAACTCCCTAACACCCTTTCTGAAGATGTAAATTGTGTATGTCTGCTCAGTAGATTTTCCTTTGTGTTTGTGAGCTAAGTTTTTCAAGATTAATTGACTCACCTACGGACTGGAAAGAAGATGGGCAACAGTGATCCTTTAACAAGCCAAGCACTCTGTAGAGTATACTGAGTGTGAAGATGGTCAGAAAACTAGGAGATATTCATATTCTATCAAAATGCACGGTTCCACCTAAAACAAAATTTTGCCATGATTAGACCTATTTCTGGAACCTTATTTACAAAAAAGCGCATTAAAAAAATCAGTTTTTAAAAAGTTTCAAGAATTTTCCATAGCATGTCAGTATTATGGCACAGTAGGAAATAAAATATGCAAAATATATCTCAAAGAGATAAAGAGACAAAATGAGAAAATGCCTGTTTGAGCTTTTTCAAGCACTAAGCAAGGCACTTATCTCATATGCAGGTAGCAAGGGGGCTACTAAAACAGTGAATGGAGACTTTAACGTTAGGCATTTAAACTTCAGGGACTGCTACCCGAGATAACTTTGGTAAAAGCCAAATGTCAATCCCAAGTTTCTAGTTATTTCCACATAGGATTTCTACAGAAGGGTTTCTAAACAGATCTCTGCATTTTTTAAATGCAAGATGTAAAGTGCAATAAATAAAGATTTCATATTCAGCTTTTTTTCTTTTTAAACTACAGGTGGTAATTAACACTTTTTTGGGAACACTTGGGAATCTTAGTTTGCAACAAGACAGAACAGAAATCTTTGAAAGATGAGATATTGCTAGCATTTCAAAATGGGCTTTTAACAAAGTAGAAGGGAAACCTCCATTCTGCCACTGAAAAAGAGACGAATCTTCAGAGGCACTTACAGGATTTGCATCCCTTCTCCCAGAAAGATTGCCCAAATGAACAAATAATAGCTGGCTGGAGTACACTGTGATGCTTGGTATCTTAATCAAAGCTAAGTTGCTGTCATTTCATCAAAATTAAAAGGTGTTTCATGATGTCTTTATTCTCAGCAGCGCACAATGTCTCGTGGTGCTTCTGTGTAAAAAGGAGGAAAAATGCTCCTTACATATTGGTATATTTGATTATGGTGATTCCCCAGTGTGGATTCATCCTGGCCCTAAGCAATGTAAAAATGGAAAAATTCAGTTGTTCATAAGACTAGCTATTCTGACCAAGGAAAGTAATAATACAAGAAATACTCTATACCTGTGGGTTCCACTGCACTGAATATTTATGTGAGGACAGTGTTTGGCTTCTAACAAGTCCCAGGAAATACAGGCTGGGATGAGGGGGAAGAAGATATGGCAAAGTTACCATCGCTTTCATTCTTCTAAATTATTTTTCATGTTAAATGCAATTAACAAGGCCTTTTAGTCATATAGTATTTTCTATGGAAAAAAATGCCTAGTGCCTAAACTGACAGTCTTCCCACTCACGGTCGTCTTTTCCCTGAAAGCTTGGTAATTAAACCAACGAGTTATATTATCTGCTCTGTAAGTATATTATCTATCTATATGTTATCTGCTACTGTAATTTTATGTTTGTGTTTACACTGCTGTTTACTGTAAATGTTAAATTAAGAGACACTCTAGAAAGAAAAAGGATTTAGCACATATAGATACCAAACACAATCCATATAGATCATATGGATCCTAAACACGATAAGGACAAGGCCTGCTACTCTATTTACTTTAGTAAGATCTACAGCACAGAAAATCTGTCTAACTATGTCTTTGCATGGTACTCAAAGTACCTTGAGGTTTCAGCTTGACTGGAGATTTTAGTGCTAGAACAGTATAAATAAAATTATTCACTATAGAAATCACAGAACATACCAACAGATTTATTCTTGAGATGCTAGAGAACTAAATGATGTGAATTTAGTGAGGTTAAGAACCTCAATTAGTTAATTACCTATCTGAAAATAATAAACTTTATAATCCACATTTTGTTCTCAGGCAATATTATACACTAGATATTCACTAACTAGTACCCCTCCATACTATCTGGATCTATATGCTCATACTAAGCTGAAAATAGAATATTCAAAGGATTTCACAGCTTTCTTAATTTAGGAAAAAACCATGTTCATTTCTACAGTAAATGTAATTATCATTAATCTTCCTTTTTTTTTTACTCAATTAATATAGAAGCACACTCACACTGTACACAGAAATAAAACATGCACTGGCACAGAATAAATTTAAAGCAAATGTTTTATCTGTATAACCCAGTATTTCAGTTTATCATCTTCTCTTAACAGAGAGAAGAAAGCATGAAAAAGAAAAGCAACTTCTTTTCTGCTTCCAGGAAGAGTCCCAGTGATTACAAAGAACAGCATTATTATGGGCAGATTTTAAAATTAGGCCCAAATTTAACTAGTTTATAAAGAGTTAATCCATTTTCAATAGGCTCTATGCTAAATGCAATGTGCATTAGAAATAATTTTTGAGTAGATGCATGCTGGCAATGCATGAAAGAACTTTTGGAATCTAAATAATCTTAAGAATTGTTTTGTCATTTATTAAAATGCTACTTGCAGCATGTTAACCCTTTTAAAATGAATACAAGCCTCCTAGCTGCCACTACCCTTGCTGTGTTAAGCAGTGAGTTTCCGCCAAAGCGTAAATCCCCCAGGGCAGTCCTCACATGGGCACTATCAAGTCAGCTCTGTCACTCACTCGTCTCAGCTGTCACTTTGCACTGCCTGCTTACACCAGCTACAGGGTGGGTAAGTGACAGTGTGGTGTGACAGCAGCCTTCCAGCCTGGCCTCAGTTGGATGGTTAAACCTGTTCTTCAGGGTCCAAAGCACACCAGCGTTAAAGGCTGCACTAGGCAACCTTGAACAAACTTATTGAGAAAGCATTGTGCCAAGAATCTGCTTCGTATTTCCTTTGCATGAATATTGTTGTATCCACAGGTAAAGAAACGCTACAACTGTTTTCAATGAGTTGAAAGTCAAAACCAGACTTCCATCAAGGCACAAGAAAAATGCCAGTCACCACGCAAGACTACACAAGCGACCAGATCACTAGTAGCAGATCCCAGCAATGACCATTAGTTTAGATGGGCTTCCAGACACATTTTGAGGCAGCTGATACTTATTTCACAGTCCCTGATCCTGTAATTGATGGCAATGAAGCAAACTCCTCCAGTTGGATGGAGGCTGAGTTTATAGCAGTTCACAGAATAGTTCAGGTTGGAAGGGATCTCAGGAGGTCACTGTTTTCTATGTTCAGTTGGAGGATTGGGACTTGATTATGTGGGTCCGTGTGAACTGGAAGAAAACATTTGTCACAAGCTTAGAAGCCAACTAAAATAACAGATTATTGGCTAATGCCTTTTAGTCTTCTGTGGAAAAACAGCCTGTAATCATGCTTCTATCCACTTTTAATGGATATGCTTCATTTGCAATTCCCTGTCAAATTCCATTACTTGCTTACACTGTGTAAGCAGGGTAAGTGTTCATCTTGCACATGGGATATACAGTTATTTGCTTTAGGACAATCCCAAATAGATGTCCATAGGAAGAATAATCTGCCAAAGGCACTGCTAGCCCTACTTAAGCACAAGGAATGAATTTGCTAGTTGTGGTCTCTTACTCCCAGTTTAGAGGAGACTAAAGATATCACAGCCTTAAAAGACATAATCTTCCAGAGATAAAATACACAAAGTTACATTGATATTTCAATTATATACCTGGTTGGCACCTTCTCTTATTTCACCGAGACCCACCCTGTTTCCTACAAGGGACCTGTGTCCTACTGGTATTCTGAATGCCCATGCCTGGTCCCCACCCAACTGTCAGTTTACCTGGAAAATCCAAGAAAAATCAATCTTGTGGACCTCTGAACTGCACAGAAATGCAGAAATACTAGGCTGTAGAATATCTTTACATGATTGAATTTTGATGTTAACGTTTTCAAAATGGCTACTTATCCCTTGCAAAACCAGTAGGAGACAGAGAGGCAGAGCAGCCTGCTAGGAGCCGTAGATACTAATCAGCTAGATAGCCATACTGCATAGATGACTGAGAATCTCATTCTAAAAATACCAGTATCAAGAAGCAAATGAATAGTTTTGCGTATCTAAAGAACAAAGCACCAGTTCAGAGTAATGATGTTATTTATAGGGCTACGGGATAATATGCATGTACGTTATGGATGTCCTTTAATTTCACAGATGTGACTTTATTCTGTTACAGCCATCATGACTCATATTTAAGCTTTACAATATACAGAACAGAATTAAATGAAAGTCAGCAGAGATTTGCTTCATACTCTATAATTATAAGGATCTATTTTTTTAATCTTAATATATACATATTAGGTATGGTCAATACTAAAGTAGGTAATTGTGTGTTACGGCAATGATGATCCTTAAGACACTGAGTTTGAAGATCTACAAACAGAAAAAATATTCTCAGCGTAAAACTACGAAAGAGCTTTAGCAGAAACTAAGGGTATAGACTACTGTGGCCATGCCATACTTGTGTAACCCCTGGCAGTTCATTAGATACTCAATTTTGCAAATCTTCAACACAGCTTTTACAAAGGATCATGGCCACATCAAAAGCAACATTTTACTTAGAGCTGAGCAAAAAAGGACTAAAAAGCCCCCCAGGAAAAATGCTCTGAAAGAGAATAAAACTGCTTGTGAGATGTTTTCAAGACCAATCCACCACAGTGGAGTGAATGCCTACCACAAAGCAATACCCCTTTTATTCCCCCCAAACTAAAACACCAATAGGATTTGTCAGACAGACAGGAATTCACTTCAATGACAGATAATGATAAAGAAGAGTTTTTAAGGATTCAATTTTAACAGCTCCTCTGGACACTAATTGGAAATAAGATACACCACAGAACTTTTTCATGCTAAATCCATGAGACACCCATATTTTTGTGCAAATACTAATATTCTTCATAATCCTATTTTTTTCTAACACTTAAGTGTTCATACAGAAAACAGCACAAAAGGATGTATTTGTCTCTTATGGGTTATTTTTGTCTCCAAACAACAATATACACATTTTAAAGCATCGTTCCCACCAGCTATTTGGGGTCACTTTTTACCCAGTGTAAGTGGAAGTATATAACTGCAGTGTATCAGCAAGTAACGCTTAGTATTATGCAAATACTTAATGCTCACCTTGGTGCTGGAATAAAAATATCTACAGAGTGTTTTATAGTATGAGCTAGAGAAAATTTAATCTGAAGAGTTCAGAACAGTTTGGAGGCATTTTTGAGTTTGTGTCACTACATTAATGGAAGATAGTGACTCTATAGCTAGATCTAGACTTCAGATGCCATGTATGTAACCATCTAGTGGATTGGTTCACAAACCCTTCTGCTCTTCATCTGCAAAGGATACAAATTGTGCTGTTAAACCTGAGATTTGCTGCTTGACCTTTCAGCTCTAGCAGGTTGCTTTTCAATCCTGAGTTATTTGGAAAAAAGTTATCTTCCCATTCAACTGTACAGCAACCCTACAGCTGCTGGCCCCCAACTAGAGGCTGCCAAGTTCAGAATCAGCACTAGATCACACTTCCAACCGTGATGCAAACTTGCTAAGACTTTTCAGAATAGTAAAGTTCCATGCTCAATCCTACTCCAGTTCCCAAATCCTGGAAGTCACTCAAAATACAAACTATAAACAGCAGACATTTTCTTTGCTGTTACTTCGTTTAGCATAACACAAATCATCCTGCATTCATACCACTGGCAGACACAAAAGAAAACAATCCATCTGCCCCTCAGTTCAGGGAGGCCACTCATCATTCACTTCTTCACCTGGAAAAGACTGTAAATAAACAAACCTGTTTGGCCAACTGATCCTTCTTCACCAAGCCAGTGGCTGCAGCAATGTTCCCTGCTCCTTCCACTGTCTTCTGGGCCACTGCCGTCACTCCTGTCACCACAGCTCCCCCAACATTAGACACTTGCTCTTTGGTCTTCTCAGCCACTGAGGAGAAGCAGAAGACGGAAAAACACGTTACAGCTCTGGGAGCTGTAAGCTTTTCAGAGAATCGTATCTATCACTGACAGCCCAACATCATGAAGAGCCATAAGGTCATTGCACTTTGTGTACCCCAAGTGGATCTTAAGAAATGAGACTATCCATCTGGTAACACTGGAGCTGCAGAGGTAAAAATAAGCCTTATTTGTGGCTCAATTTCTTCCATGTGAAAGACACTTGACATTTTCATTCATGCCTAGCTGTACGTAATTTAGGGAAGAAAAGTCATTACTTAAGGGCCCTTATAATGCCCAGCTCGCTGTGTAATATGTAATAATTGCATTCAATATATCCCAGTTTGGAAATGCATTCCACTTAGACCACCAAACACTTGCTACATGTTACAGGGCATGGAAGACAAGATTTTTTTACATTAGACTCAAAAGCCATTGATTATTCTTTTATTTTTATTTTCTAAAATACACTTGATTAATAAGCAGAGCTACTGTTACTCAACCAGAGAATTTCAAATACAACCTTTTATCCGATTCTCTGAGATTTTTTGCTCCACTGCTGATGTGTCCATCTATTACATACTAATCTACAAAAAGATCGAATGCCAAAGATGCTAAAGCAAAATAGATTAATAGTTAACTTCCAAGATGCAGGGAAACAACAACTCATTTAGCCTACATGTACATCAGCAGTTGCCATTCTACCTTTCAGAATATCACTGGGTTCTTTCTGCTCATTCATCCCCAAGGGCTCTTTCTGACAGCAGTTTGCACTGTAGTGAAACTGCTCTAAGAGATGGGATGACTTCATGCCTTCAAGTTACACAGGCAGATTTTCAGCTAGAAACACATTTTCTCATCTAAACAAGGGACTGCTCTTCAAAAACATCCAGCATATAGTTTTGTAATTTTAACTAATCCTATAATTTCCTCTAGCCCAAATCCCATCTGATCCATAAAATGTATTCATAGCTCTATTTGCACCCTGAGCACAGCATGGATTCTGCTTGGCAGATAGACCACCCTTTTTTGGGAAGCACACACGAATAGAAGACTTTCTATGGATAAATTAAATCTAATTCCTTACATAAAGAGTATCAGCTGCCTATATCACAGGGCATGCAGTATATAGGTTGTTATGATTGACATTAAATAACAACAATTAGGAAAAAGCTAGAAAGGTACAACATGTGCCTAATATGTGATTTTTATTAAAGACCCAAATAATAAATATCTGCTGACTGAAAATTATTTTATCAGATCATTTAACGCTCATTCTAACTAAAGACAGTAACTGATTGAGTATTCCCTCTTTTACGACCAAACCCAGAAGCTTTCATTATAGAGCAGAACAACAATACATAGTCTGAAATTAGAAACAGAAAAAGTCTGTTCCAAATATCTTCCAACCTATACATGCTAATAAGATACAAATTCACAAGAAATTTCATTGTATCCATCCAGTACTCTTGCCATGCTTTTTCCATCAAAAAAAAAAATCAAAAGTGGGCTTTGCTGAAAAGCAAATGTTGCCCTCAGGGAAGGTTTGACATAATGCTAGCAAGTGCAGAAAGACCTCTATCAAGATGCCCCATTTGATTATTACCAGCTACAGACTATAAAAAGCTCTGGATTCTACACATAAAATTTATATAGGAAGTTTTTCACTAGTTCTTGCAAACACATATCTTAAGGTGTGTGTCCTAGTAACATGTCATATCTTCCAAAGAATGTTAAGATGTGATTGTGTATGGAGTCTTTCAGAAACAAACTGAGAAAGGTTATGAGATGGAAACTTGTTAACACTTTCATATTATTTAGAATGGCAAGAAGAAATCTCACACAGAGCTATGTAAAAAAAAGTATCATCTTGCAAAAATACATTTTAAAGTGATATTCTCCAAGAAATGTAAAAAATAAATAAAAGAAAGAGACGTGTTTGGGGTAAATTTCAGTATTGCTTTTTATTTTTCCTCTGTCTCATTACTTTTCTGAGAGAGAAGGAAAAAAGAAAAAACAAACCCGACAGAAGATACATAAATCAAGGTCCTTTTCCTTGTATGGAAGTGACATACGCTATTTTGAAAACTCCCTCTTCCAAAATACATTGAAAGGCAGAACATTTAAAAGAGACAAATTCAGCAGGCTCGGTGCTGACAAAGGATCACATGCTCAGCTGCTCTTGAGCGGACTCCTTGCTTTTGATAAAATGATAAAGCATGGTTGCACTGTGTTCATTGTCAATAGTCATAATTACTTTCATTATCTCAAGGTCTTAAAAAAACTGCACCTCAAAAGCAAAATATCAAGAAATAGAGTGAAATTGAATGCATTGTGGATGCTGCAATACAAAACACCTAACTCCCGATGCCACTATTAAACACACATTTCTCAGACTATGTTGTCATGGCAAGTATGACCACCTACCAAGAGTAACTACCCAGTGGCTGCCGTTCCCACTATTAGAGTGTTTTGGGAAGGCTCTGTCTGAATTCTGTTTTCTCCTCCGAAACCCACATTACCCTAGAAAGGGCTTAGCACATGCAAACAAAAAACCCCAAAGAATCAGGCCACTAACATTGTTACTGGCACAACAAGAAGATACCTGATAGAAGGAGTAACAAAAGCAGTACATTTAAGATTGCTTTTATTTCAGACTGTCATGGTTTAACTTCAGCCAGCAACTAAGCACCCAGCAGGATGGGGGGAAGAGAATTGGAAGGGTAAAAGTGAGAAAACTCATGGGTTGAGATAAGAACAGTTTAATAATTGAAATAAAATAATTTTAAAAAGTAGTAATGAAAAGGAAAATAACAAAGAGAGAGAGATAAAACCCAAGAAAGACAAGTGATGCAAATTAAAACAATTACTCACCACCAACTGATGGATGCCCAGCTAGTCCCTGAACAGCGGCCCCCCAGCCAACCTTCCTCCTCGTTTTATTGCTGAGTATGATGTCATATGGCTTGGAATATCCCTTGGGTCAGTTGAGGTCAGCTGTCCCAGCTGTGTCCCCTCCCAGCTTCTTGTGCACCCCCAGCCTACTCGCTGGTGGGGCGGTGTGAGAAGCAGGAAAGACCTTGACTCTGTGCAAGCACTGCTCAGCAATAGCTAAAACATCCCCCTCTGTGTTATCAGCACTGTTTTGGTCACAAATCCACAAGATAGCACCATACTAGCTACTATGAAGAAAATTAACTCTATCCCAGACAAACCAGCACACAGACATAGCATAAGAAAGCTGGCACAGGAGGTACCATGAAAGCTCTCTCATATACTGCTTCAGAAATCAGAGTCATGAAGATAAATTCAGCAAACTAGACACATAGCACAGATGTGCAAAAGCACTCATACTAGTAGGAGAAAGAGAAAGTTTTCTTTCCTGTCTCTAAGGAATACTAAACACCATCAAAGTCCCTTTTACCAGAGTGACTTTGTAAATAAGCTCCAGCCTGGTGACCCTTCAGCTCTGAAACCCTAGCAACAGGAGAAGAAAAAACAAAATAGGTTTCCAGCCTCATGTATTTTATTGCTTACACTAAGTAGTAACAGGGGAAAAGCATTAAGTGTGCACAAACAAATCAGTTCAGAATGCAGGGGGTTGATAGCAACTAATTAAATTAATCTGAATACCTGGTTGTTTAATGATCTTAAGCCATTAAGTCTTTCTAAAGCTGATGTCTGCTTTTCATCACGGTGCAGAGAAACAGAGTAAATCAGCTTCTGCAGAGCTCTGCCGTGCTATGACCTGAGTACTTCTGTCCATCTATGCAGAGACTGTCCATTCCAGTAAATGATCCTGGGATGGTGTACAATGACCATGCCAAGGCTAACTTTGAAACTGAAGTTCTAATACTGACTATAGTACTGTGCAAAAATCATTGGCATTGAAGGTTTCTTTTCCCTACTTTTTATAGACAACTGGGTAATACACGATATCAATATAAAACCTTTGGAGCAATTAAAAATGAGAACTAATTGCTTTCAATTTAGAACAAGAAAAGTGGATGAAAACCACAGGATTTCTCTGAATTCATGAAATTACTCTTACTGCACTAAATATACTTTTGAATGTGTATTTCAGACAATAAGGTTGCCTTAGGTACTTGAAGAATTCATTTACAAAGAAGCCATAAATACATGGGGGGGTTCTTTAATTCATACAATTTACTGAAAGATACCTGATGGAGTTAAAACAAACACAACAGGAATACCACTGACTAAGAATGTTACGAAGAACAAGAATGATCAGATAAAAGAATTAAGCAAAACACTTGCTTATGGTTCATAACTGTTGATATTGTGTCTTGACTCAGCTTCAGGAAACAGACACATGGTTGAAGTATCAAGGGCTTTTTGGCCGTGATCTTTTGTACAAACCAGTGCTTTACTTTTATTATCAGGAAATAGACTGTAAATATTTCATCTTTGATACTATACATTTCTGGACATTTATCCCTGGGAGATAGGCAAGATTGATGAACTATGCATTTACAGTCAAAGGCCAGTAGACATGTCAATTAGGCAGGCAAGTCAGATACACAAGCTAACACCCCATAAAACCAATAAGCAAAGCTACTTCATCTTCAGAAGTTCTGAGAAAGGGTAACCTGACAAATACATGCTCACCATATTCCTGCGAATCACAGCCTGGCATCCTCATTTTACAGTGTCTTGATGCCACTAGAACTGGTACAATCAGGTCATACTTTGTTTAAAGCAAGAAACATCTGTCTAGTATTTCTGGGTTTGGAAAGCAACTGACTGAAAACTGTATTTAGCTGTTCAGCACTTTGGGGTGCATCAGCTCCCAGTCCCTTCACCAGCAAACGGTTTTAAACCACAAACTATTCAAAAATAGCAAAACTAGCAAGACCTTGGAACTCAGACAGTAAGAGAGGACTGACTGCACAACTGTGAGCACACACTCATTTTGATCTGTGATTTTAGTTTTTAGTTTGCATTTGACTGTCTCCAAGCTCTTGAATCATTTTTATTCTCATAAAATGTGTTATTTCACCTCAGGTTGCACATGATATTAACACACTGGTGCATCATAAGACCACCAAAACCGGCAAACTCCTAGTCCTATGAAAAGAGACAAGTAGGTCTTTACAAGTGCCCTAAAAGGCAGTTTGTCACATCAACTTTAATAGCATTGATTTAAATGGATTTGATTTCTAAGACTTTACTAGCATTTCTCAGTGTCTTCACATTATATCTCATAGCATCACTACAATGAACCCAAGTCTGTTTTTACCTAACTTCCCTGCTTGCCAGAAAAACACTTCATAGACTTGCAATTTTAAAAAATTTTTTATTGTTAAAATATGTGCCCAAGCAATTCTTCTGTTTTTATACTACCAAGCCCATCCTGTTTCATTTTAGAAACCGTGCTCTCTGGATTTTGCATTAGGTCTCCTCGTCTCACTGCCACATTTCAACCTGCATGCCCTCTATTCATTTTCCATTTTCATTCAACAGCCGAACCCCTTTCAAACAGTTTAATAGGCCAGAAGGAAGCAAACTGTGGCACAGAACCCATTATTCCCAAGCTTTGGGTGTTTCACTTTGTGTCACCCATTTCCTAAAGCGGGTGAAGAGCGACCACTGTTTTGCCTAAAATTAGCTGTAACTTTTCTGAATTTTCTATTCATAGGCACAGCACATAACAGATGTGTTCTCCTTATGTTTGGCTTTATAGTCTGTTTTGTATCTTGTAGAACAAAATTTAACATCTTTTCAAACTTGGCAAAAATTCTATTAATCTACTTAAAATTTCCTGTCTCACTACACATACTGCAATCAGATAAAGATGGATACTCACAGCATTTGAGATGGGTTGTTTCTCGCAGAAGGGAAAGAAGCTCCCCACTAAGCAGGCCCACTACAGAGTCCCAGCACTTCAGCAAGTTTCATACACATGCAAATGCCCTTGACTTTTATCTACCACAGCCCAGCTTGGTGAACACCACCTCTATTAACTTGCTTGTTAGTGCTGTCAGTTGCTGTTCCCACATCTGTGGTGACATTAGACATATGTGTCTCAAATCTCATTCTACTGCAATCCTCTACTGGTTATAGTAATGATCCCTCTGAATATTTCTCTTAATTGAGGTCTAACAAGCTGCGACTTCAAACCTCATAACAACCACATGCATGTTCAGCCTGAGGCTAAACTCTGAAGGACTATCATAGATGTTCTGTTCAGTTTTGTTACTAAAAATACTCTTGACTGACTTCTCAACCATTTATGTGGGTTGTGATATTAAGTACTGCCATTTGTTTACCTACAGTTGTTCATCCTTTGCATTGGCTTATGTGAGCACAGGTGAATCATAGACTGGCTGTACACAAAACGAAAAGAAAGAAGAAATCCTTTTCTACTCCCTTACTTATTTGTTTCCTAATTTCTTAGGGGAAAAAACACCTTAAAGTTCTTGGCCACGCATTTTCTTCACATCTTCAGAAGTCCCACATTCTACAGCAGAAAATTACACATTCTATTCAATGCACTATGGTCAGCTGAGGCTTTCCCACACTCTGTAGAGATCAAAGACTTCCATTCATTTTGCCACTTACTACGAATTATTGGTTACTGGTTTCAGTTCACACCTAAAACGATCCCGGTAAATCAATTTAAAATGTGAATTTACTACTCTTCTGTGTAGAAACACTAATGTGAATACACATGCCTGGCATTAACTTCAAAGTTTGCAAGTGCTGTTGCTGCTGAGAGATCAGTAGTTCTAAAAAAAAAAAACGTTTCAAAACCCTCATAACTGTGACAAATCCAAACCAGTTTATCAAAACTCTGGAATTTGTTTCTTTCCTATAAGCTATTTCTCTTTGATCTTCCCACCCAACCAGCTCCAGTGGGACACACTGATGAGTCACACCAATCTTGTGGGACCAGAGAGGGCAATGGGGCACGTCCACACTGCAGCGGCAGCATGACTGTCGGTGCCGCAAGCACACCTTGTCTGAAACCGCACCATCTGTGCATTGCTGGAAACGGACCCCAGGCTGGGATGAAGAACCACTAAGAGTACAGGGGATACTCGGGTATTAAGTTCCCGGGGAGAAGCCGCCGGCCATCGGGCAGGCAGGCGGGTGCCTTCCGCCGCTGTAAATCACCCGCGTGGCTGGCCGCAGCCCGGGCTCAGCCGCGCGGGCGAAGATCCCACGCCGCGCCACGGTCTGCCCCTGCCGCTCCTCAGCCTGCGAGGCTCGGGCAGCAGTTGGGCCGTGCTGCGGTTACATGGCAGCCAGCTTAACAGGAGCTGGGGTCTGATCACACAGGCTGCGGTGAACAGCAGCGATTGTATGACAGGGCCAAGTTGGTGACCGTGGAGGCGAAACTCCATTTTGCATCCCAGCTGCACCGCGGGCAGTCTAAAAGGCTTCAGCACGGACATGCTGCTGACCTCATTTGCCTTAACTGCGGACGCTCCCTGTGGTTCTTCCTTCCTACCTACCTCTTGCAGTCCCTACCGTATGAAGGAGGCTCCTTCTACGTTATTTTCCCTCCTTCGTTTGTTGCAGTAATTCCTGCTTCTTCCACTAGCATCGGTCCCGTCCAACTATGAGCTCCCAGATCAGCAGATGAAAGTCCTCCTGACATATGCCCAGGTCCGTCCCTCCCCCCTTTGCCTTCCTCAGTCCTCCTCCAGTGGCATTCCTCTTCTCCAGATCCGCCTTTGCTGCCTCCTCAGCTCAAAGGAGGCAAGCCTGGGCACCCAAGCCAGGCTTGCAGTTTCTATAGGTCAAAGTTCTTCATAGCAAAAAATAAACAAACAAATAAAATTAAGAAAGACCTCACTTTTTTTTATGCCAATTAGTTTATAACTTTCCAGCACCGAATAGTTCACCTTTGGCAATAAACAACAGAAAGACGCTTGATTTATCTATTTCCACAAAAGCAAGTTATTTCCTTCTGTTTAGGAATCTGGTTTCGTTAGTCTCCTGGCTCATACTAGTACAGCTTGGCTTTGATTTGGGAACTTCACTCAAAAAACCCTTCTCACATACAGCTATATTAAATTTACATATTTGATTGTAAAACAGTGTATGCGTTTTGACAAAATGAATGTTGCTTTCTGCCTCTCAATTGTTCTATGTTTTTCTATGATTCATAAATTGGAGTGCTCTCAAAAAAAATACACTGAATTTTAAACAGCTAAATGGTTGGTTAATCAAACGTAGGGAAGCAGTTGAAATTAAGAGATAATTGTCTTACCTGTTGTGACACCATGAACAACTCCTTCCTTGGTCCTGGAACCTAAACAAAGAACAATATTATGTTGAAAATACATGTCTTAAGTACTGGTAAAGCCTAGATGGGTGATAAAGAGGGATGAATATACAGATTACATACAGTTGCATAGAGTATTTTCTAAGATTATTAAAATTAATTAAAGAGAAATTCAATCTGAGGGAAAGGGCAAAACCATCAATAAGCAGCAACTGCATGAATGCGTATTGACTGTGGAAAAGGCGAATAATACTGGAAACACTTCGGCAGGTTTTTTTTCTTGTACATACCGACTTCCTTGCCATTTTCTTAATAGCTGTGTTAATTAAGCCTCCCACTTTGCAAACTCACATGGATGACTGCACAGAAACCAAGTTACTGTTAACATCCTAAGAGGCTAACGCATGTCTTTGCAGATCAGAGCCCAAGTTTCCAGAACATCCTTACAATTTCATCTTATAACTCTTCTCCAGATCTCAGTTTGAAGGCGTTAACCACCATTATTGAACTACAGAAAGACCTAGAGGTTAAAATCATGGGGAGCTGGTAGTGCTAGCCAGATTTAGACAAAAATTAATCTGAACGGGGAAACATTAAACAGTAGATAGGATTCAAACATGAAAATGCCACCAGGGTCAAACCCAAGGTCTGCCGCATCCAGTGTCCTTGTTGCCACAGGCACATGTGACAACATGTAAAGATTCTGCAGAGAGCAATCTAGAGCTAGTACTAGACTGAGACGTAATGCAAGACCTGTGCAAGCAATGTAACTCTGCCACCCTGAAGACCAAACCGTATCTGGAACACCCATGTAAAAATACCATGACTTGTTACCACTCTGCATGAAAGGGAACAATCTCTCATGTCTCCAATGGGAAAAGAAACAAATTAGCACGTATTGCTGTTGAAAACCTAATTCCATTTCTTTCTCCCTACCAGAGCTCTACTTGTCCTTCTCAGGTTTTATAACCTGGCTACATTTCAGGGATTAGTAGCCATCTGTGGACTATGATGCTTAACAATTAAGCATTACAGAGTTCATGGCTCCTAGCTTATCATCTTACCCTAGTCTGCCAGAGATAGGATTTTTTTTTATTATTACTAACACAGAAGTTACCTTATTTGTAATTCATTTTTTTGTCTGTATGTCATTCAGTATTTTACACATTATAATTTATACTTCTGACTTTACACTTCTAACATCTATACAATTTTAGCTTAACACTATGTGTAAAATCATATACAAACTGATATAAGCAGAAATGTATTAGAGGAAAATATATGACCAGAAAAATATTAGAAGAAAGCAACTTTGTCCACAATTCTTTACAATAATACAATTAAACACTGAAATACAATATAAGTTCATTCATCAATATGTCCTACTTGCTACTAGTGCCAATTTATGGAACTTAAGCCCTGTATTTATAGTACTATCAGATTGATTAGAGCATTGAAAAGGCTCTGTTATCCATGAGCAAGAGCAGAATAATAATCCGTGATAAATAAGAGGAAAACAAATACTGCATCCAGTAAAATGGCATGTTCCTTTAACTAGCTAATGAAGAGGTTAAAAAGCTGAGAAGTCTTTTTCCCCCTTTATTCTGATTTTCTCTTTTTAAAAAGCTTATTTTCTCTCACTGAAAATATTTACCATTGAAAGAATTGTCCATTTTATTAAATCCAAAGTGTTAATGTCTAAGCACTTGGTTTAGGACTTTGGTTCTCAATCTTGCAGCACCATGAGACCTGAAGCAGCAAAGCACTTTGAACGCTTACTGGAATCCAAGCAGGTGATGGTTCTAGTGACTTCTAGAAAGAGACTAAACATGATTTCAGGCTTACAGTGTGTCTATCAGAATACTTAATATTAAGCGTATGCTTTTAAATGCAGTTAGACCTGGCTAGTGTCTTGTTCATCTTGTTGAAGTTATTACCTGCAAGCCAAGCTATTAAACACATGGAAACCTGTGAATAGCAAGTACTCAGTCCCCTAGGACTGGTAAGAGATGGATGGTACACCAGAACTCCCTGAGGAACTCTGCAATGCATATTATCTCCAGAGGGACATATGCAAGTTGACTCTTACTTCACTTACCCTGACGTAACATTGCTATAACCACAACTAATACAGAAATGCTAGTCTCTTTCTGTTAGTGGAAGACAGGCTTTTCTTTAATGAAAGCTCAGCTCACAGACCCATACAGAACAGAGATATGTATAGCTAAATCCATTAATTGGCAAACAACCAGCTAAGCAGTGGTCCAGACCTTACAGCATATGTTAGAGCTCAATACTATTTGCCCCACTACTGCACACTTGCATGGAAGTAGCTGTTTTTGCAGCCACAGCTACAACAGGATCTAGAAGTACATTAGGATCTGCCAGAACAGGCCTATAAATAACAACAGTTGAATTCAGTAGGACGACTTCTGGCAATGAAGGAAAGCTGGTCATCCACATTGTTTCTGAGACAAACTAGCTGTCTTTCATCCTGGCATTCCCAAAACATCAATAATCTTGCTCATTGTACCCTGCATAACAATGGGAACAGAGGCATCGGAGTAGGGATAATACAAAGACCAAGGAATTTGACACTGACCTACACCATCTAGGTGATCCAGGAGCAATGGTAGTACAGGGTAATGCTACTTTTCTTTGCTATAATACACGTTTGTGTGAGGGGAAGGAGAAGCCAAAACCAGAATTTTTGCCTTTTTGTAATTATAAAAAAAATACAATAGACTCTTAATTTCATTATTTATTATCATCACTGTCATTATGCCAAAACAAAAGTGTATATCAGTAGTTTGGCAATACACTCATTTCTGGGCTTTTTGAGAGACGAACAGACTATTCCAAGGAAGTCCTGCCTGAGATTCAGGTTGCTTAGTCAGAGCTGGTTAAAGACAGGGAGACATAAGCGCAAATTAGGGGAAGGAGAAATCATCGCCTACGGAAGACACTTCCTCCCAAGTGCTGAAGCTCATTATTGCACCAGATGGACCTTGAGTCCCTTGACTACTCTGCTGGCTTTTCTGTTACCAAAGGAAAATAAGAAACCTTATGAAAAGAGAGTGTAGCAGAGGAATTTGGATGGTCTTGCCAAATAGGTCATGACTGCACTATTCTACTCTAAGGCCATGTACCAGCTAAGCACAGGGAGTAGCAAACAACTCATCCACTAGCTACCCTGCTCCTGATAAACTATTCCTTTGTTCTGCTAGGGTATAACACATCAAAAATGATCAGACTGGAAACTTCCATTCCTGAGCACTGAACATGCACTCAAGAGTCAGCTTAGCAAAAACTTCAGCTCCCTGGTAGGACAAACAAAGCTCAGAGGAGCTCTTGAGCAATACATCACTAAGAGCATGCAAGAGCATCCTTCTTACTCTCAGTTCCTGGTTTCAAAGCGAGTGGGGGTAACTATTGCCACTTGTTTCCTCACTGCTTCACACCAACAGCTCTTGAAGGATACACAGAGACACAGTTTTAAAGTTACAGCACACACGATGCAGCACAGGATTGCTGAGCCTTAGTCCTCCTTTCTAATCAATGATCAGGCCGTTGTTTGACATCAAGAAAGGTCCCGATGCTGTGCTTGTACGAGTCAAGACACAGCCACTGATTTCAGCTGGCCAATGTTGAAGTACATCAGCAGAGGAATTTAGGGAAAAAAACCACCTGAAAGCATAAAAACACACTACAGACTGTATTGAACAGTATCTTGGGTATTAAAAAGCATGACAAAAACAGTGGACTGAGGGAAGAAAGAATAGACTTCAGCATGGAGAGGGAAAAAAATCCCCAGTTAATTCTCTAATATGCCACTTTTCCTCAGAGCTCTAAGTTTCCCCCTGTGCAAAAGGGAACTTTCCTTGTGTGGGAAAAAGGGAAAAAAGTTACAACAACCACATTTCATCCCAAGCAGCAGCTTTTGTTAATAGAACACTTATCAGGTAGAATTATGTTACAATCTTTCACATAATAGCTAACAGCATTCTGGACAGAAAGGTCCAGATGTTTTCCATATTCACTTAAATTCCACTGATTTCAGTGGGAGACCGTATCACCTAGGGGATCTGGACCAAAGACTTTGCATCTTATTAATTCTCCAGCAGCAATGGAAGGCTGAATGTTATGGAGCTGACTGTTGAAACTGAAAACGATTAACAGGTCTCTCTCAGCCCAATGTTAGGTTCTTTTTTGCAAGGTGTCAGGCAGCTTTCACAGTATAATCTGGCTGTGAAACTTGTATCTGAAAACCCAGCTACAGACATAGGGAGGGAGAAACTTTCAGGAGCTCTAATGCAGTGTGCTGCTTCTCTCCTCTGCTCACAAAGGGGTTTCACCACCTTTTGCATTGCAACTGTTACCAGCCTCCAGAACCAAAGAGGATCACACCAGCCTTTGCTAACGCTGCTTGGAAGAGCTGCCCCCACTGTGTGCTTGGGAAGTAGACAGAGAAATACGCCACTCCTCATTTGCCCCTTACCCTACTTGATCCTGTTGAAAATTCAGCTGGGGAAACTGTGTCTCCCTACAAGCAGGTATGGGCAGGCACATATGCAGACACACGAGCTGCCAGAGCTCCCAGAGACAGCTTCCAACCAAAGGCTTTTTTACCTGCACAACTGAAACTGCGCATATAGCTCCTCCTGAAAAGCAGGCATCTGCTGTGGGAAGGATCCTTTACCACTACTACAGTCATATGCACTGGTCCCTATCATGGCTCAGGGCTCCGCTGTCCTCAGTATTTTATTCTTGAACTAAATAGCAAGCCTGCCCTCCAAAGTTCAACCTCATCAAAAGCATCTCTGAAGACAATAGGGTATCTGTTGCCTTTGGGAGCAGAACGAGATTCAAATATTATTACAGTCTGGAGAACAGGTCTGACACAAAGATTAATTCAGCACACAATGCAGGTTTCTAATACAAAGAAATCAATGACCCCAGAAGCACAGTCAAGAACTACAAGAAAACAAAATAAATAAATAAAAAGTCCCCCCCCCAAAACAATTCCAATATCAAGCACAGTGTACAGTGAAAAAACATCTATTTTGATGTATTGAAAATGAGCAGATGCTCATTTTAAAATAGACTCATCTTACAATTAGTTTTCAAAATGACTGCCATCTCTGTTGGCAAGAGCACTGAGCTTTGCTATGGCTCAGCAGGAGAAAAGTGTATTCCAAATGAGTAGTCCAAACTATCTGGAACAGAAATAATTTGTTGTAGACTGGCACTAGCCTGCAAGGGCAGAGGGAATCCTGAAAAGACTTTGGAATTGCAGACACTTCAGTGCTTCCATTTAAAAGAAATGTCTCAGGTTTTCAACTCTGTTTAACTTCTCTTTGATATCTGTGCACATCTCCCTAGGTACACACAGCATCCATTACAGAACTGACCTGCTACAAAATCAGCAAAAAAGAAAGGACCTACACAAAAGAGTATCTTTTCCCCTTCATTCTTTTATAGAAAAACTTTATTTGATGAATAGGAGAAACAGATCCATAATTTTTTTTTTAAATGACCACTTATTCATATGGTCTTGGTAGATTATTTTCCTGTGAAGTTTTCATGGCAGCATTCACAAGACAGTCCTCTAAAGCCTGATACTTGCTAAGTGAAGATGATGATCATGCAATCAAAGTACTGATTGGGGATTTGAAAAGAATTTTATCCCTGGCTCTGCGCAAGACTCTTGTGTGTGGCCTAGATAAGTCACTTAACAACTGCTTTGCTACCTTGGGGTCTACCTGCCCTACCTCATTAACTGTAGTCGCTCTTCCTTGAGAAGTCACAGGAAATATCTGCTATGGATATGCAATAGTAAGTACAGAACATGAAGTTAATTTCAAAAGATGAGAAGATGTCACTTTGCCATACAAAATGTTACTGTTGGCATGCCAAGTAGTCAGCATGGCTTATGCTCAGTTCCCAAATTAACCTCTCAAGCTTCTTCTCTTAAAAACCCACTTAAACCCCACGTGTTCAATTGGATGCTGTGAAGCTACCTTCCACTTCAGCTTTTACTTTTTTTTTAAAAATTTATTTTTACTGTACCAACTACCCCTTCAACCTTAACCTAGCAAACTTCTTGAATAGAGTGCCAGCTAGTGACCTGTACTGTAAGGCACCTCCTGTGACACAACCTCATCCAGTATGGCATTATGGATGTGGCTCCACAGAGCAGTAATGTATGGCCAGCACAATGCAGTGACTTAAGAACCAATATTCAGCTTCAGAGAACTGGAGCTCAGGAGGGCACAACTCTCTTCTTTGTTTTGCAATGGTCTCCTATGAGTGACTGCATATTTTTTTTGCAGAAGAATAGGTCTGATGAGGATGCAGCTGTGAATGTCAGGGTACACCGACCAGCAGCATGATCTCTGCTGTCCACCTACCTACATAGAGGACACCTTCTTTCGTCTTTCCTGCCGCCTCTGCCACACCCTGCTTGGTTTTTTCTGCTGCTGCTACGACTCCCTCCTTTGCCTTGGAAAGTCCTTTCATGAACACATCCATGGCTGAAGAGTTTCTTCACACAGCTCTAGAGAAAAAAAAAAAAAAGAAAAAAAAAAGACAAAAAAAAAAGACAGTACACTTCCAGTAAGACTTTTTTCAGCTTTTTATCCCAGAATGGGAGGAAAAATTCAGTCAAACTGAATGGGATGGCAATTACTTAAAAATTATATTATTTATACCCACATATTATGTAGCTTTCATCCACATCTCTATTAACCATACACAAACACCTCTCTATATGCAAGGTTGCACTCAGTATTTCAGACAGAAAGAACAGTTAAATAACTAGAAAAACAAGGAGTAAGGTTACACGAATCACCTTTACATTTTCTCACATGCTGCTATAGATAGTAAGTTAAACAGTGCTGCAAGAGCAGTTCCCTCAGTCCAAGAAAGGCTCGGGGATCCTGTTTCCACAGAATCCTACAGAGAGGTTGCCGATAATGCAGCTCTGGTTGGAAGATGGATTCATCAATACAAGTCCCTTCCTTGCCTACCAAGGCATCATTTCCTCCAAAGGACAGTTCTGTTCATGTGCTGATTGC
This sequence comes from Haliaeetus albicilla, assembly GCF_947461875.1. Classification (NCBI taxonomy): domain Eukaryota; kingdom Metazoa; phylum Chordata; class Aves; order Accipitriformes; family Accipitridae; genus Haliaeetus; species Haliaeetus albicilla. The sequence goes on along the minus strand of NC_091483.1, from coordinate 33,990,706 downwards.
AAGATTTAGCCCTGTGATTTGATGATACTCCACCTCTCATTCAGAGGAAAAAATCTGACTTAAAGAAACACTAGCAACTTAAAAAACAATGAAAGCAAACCACAAAAACCCAAACCCCTCCTAAATGACAAATGTTCACTTGTTATAAGAAACCGCCATTACGACCCAGAAGGACTGGAGCAAATAGAAAAATGCTGCTTTTCTAGTAGTCCAGCATTTTGTACACAGTCCACGTCACTCTTCTGGAAACTGAGTCTTCCCAAATGGGTTCTTTGCATGTATCAGGACTGAGAAGAGATTTTACTAAAAAGCAAAAGCAAGAATGCAGGATTTTAAAAGCACTGCACTAAAGCTACCAAGTGAGTTCTGTACCAACTACATAACCCAGCGCTACACTGGAACTACTACAATAGTAATTAAAACCAAGAAGTCGGTGCCCCTTCAACAAATCAGTTATCGATAGTCCTTTCTCTTCCTCCACCCACACAGAAAGAAGTGCTGCCTGTTATTTTCTTTTCCCTGCCAGAGGCTGAGTAGGAGGAATGGATGTCTAGGAAGGCATCTGGGCTGCCGCAGCTTTCTACTAACTTGTGACGAGCGTGTGAAGAAAAGCAATATTTGTGCTCCAGCCAAACTGCCTCTGCCTACGGTACCTGTCACCCTGGGCCTGGGGGGGAGGTGAGGAGGGGAGGCGATGCCTTATACACAGAGGGGGGGAGGCAGGCCCCAGCCCGCGGGACCCTCCGGCTCCACCACCAAGGGGCTCCCCAGGCCCAGGCCCGTGCCCGTGCCCGTGCCCGTGCCCGGGTGGGGGGGTGGGCTGCGCCACAACCAGGTGCAGGGGCACCTGGGGACGGCGGGCGGGCAGCGCGGGCGTATATCAAATAATACCCAAGGCACCTGCAGAGGGAGGGAGAGGGCTGGGCGTCGTGACTATATCTATACGTACAGAGAGAGAGAGAGAGAGAGAGGCACCTACCGAGGAGAGCTGGGCGACGCGACCGTGTGGGCACCCACGGGCTCCAGCTGACACGCCGTCGGCACAAGGCGGCCACAGCGCCCGGCTTCTCCTCCCTCCCCCGTGCCCACAAGAGCACGTTCAACAGGACATATATATATAAAAAATATATTTTTTATATATATAAAATTACACGTTTATGTATATATATACACACACACATACACGCACTCCTACGGCTACACAGGCACGGAAAGCCCAGCCCCGGGCAGCACCGACGCGGAGCAGAGCCGTTCACCCCCGCCGCGCCGCTCCCTCCCCGAACCCGGGGCGCCCCGGGGCGGGCTGTTGGGGGCCGCCGCAGAGCGGAACGGAGCGGAGCGGCCCCGGCCGCTCCCGGAGACGGCGCCTGCCCTGCCCTGCCCTGCCCCGCCCCGCCCTGCCCTGCCACTTACCGCCGGGCTCCTCCGCCACCGGCGACCAACCCGTTCCGAGCAGACGTGTGGGTCGGAGGGTGGGTGGGTGGACGACGCCGACGGTGAGGCGGGGGACGACGCGTGGGGGGGGGGGGGAGGGGGGCCGAGGGGAGCTGCCCCTTCTCAGCACATCCCCGAGGCCGGGTCTGCCGGCAGTACCCCCGACGGCAGCCCCGCAGGCGGCGAGTGTGAGGGAGAGGCAAGGGCGAGGGGTGGAGAGAGGATGCGCCGCGGGAGGGAGCGAGGGAGGAGCGGAGGGAGGCAGGCAGGGAAGAAGGCTCCCGCCGCCCTCCCCCGCCTCCTCCCGGCCCACCTTCTGCTGGGGTTTGCGCGGAGGGGCTGCGCCCCCCGCCCGGCCTCCTGCGCCCAACCCCTCGCGTCCTCCGTGGGAGAGAGGTGGGTGGGAGGCGTGATAACCTGGGAGCGCTTGTTCCGTCGATGCGGCCCAGGAGAGGAACAAGAGTAAAAGGCAGGCCAGGCGACCTGGCCCGCTTGTGACTCCGCACAGCCACCGCTCGCTCAAAGGGCTGGTGCACCGCATCCGAGAAGTGGTGTAAGGAAGCTGTCGATGGTGACCCCAGTACACCTACGTTTCACTTCACCGAAGCCTTAGAAAATCTCACCGAGCATATACTTGCTTTTTCTTCCACTTCCAAATCTTCGGCCCTAAGTGACTGGAGTTCAGTGTGACTGTTTTCACAAGGTTCATGGTCCCAGCTCAATTTTAAGTATGGGAGGTGATGCTTTTGCAGCTGTAATTTGAGTCTTAATCGTATCACGTGCACACAAAAATTTTCATCCCAAATCAGGAACACTATGAGAAGCCCCACCTCACTCCTGCCAGATCTGCCCAACCCCTACACCTCTACTAGCATCCTCCACCATATGCTCCATTACCACTGCTACTCAAGTCTTAATCTGATACGTAGAAGTCACTTTTTCTCCAGAAAGGGAACGCTATCAAACTTCTCTATTTTGGTAGCAGAATTTAGGCACGAAAAGCCAAGAGCAGTAGGAGACAAGGCATTATAACAGATGGACCTTCAGCTTCTGTAGGGTTCAGTTATAGGGAATTTAGTTATTGGGCCTAAAAGTAGCTCATGGTCACAGGAGCGTTCCAGATGCTTTTAGAAGGCCTTGAACAGAATAAACAAGAAGATAGAAAAAGAAAGATCCCAATTAGAAAAACACAGGTGCACATTCCACGATAAAGGGAACTTGGCGCAAACAACCTCAATTCAGGGGCTTATCTCTACCAATTGGACTAAGACAAGTCCTGCATGCTCTAATTAATACGGCCAATTATGTCCTATGTTTATGCACGTGTACAGAGCGGGTATAACTAACTTTATCTTACGTTTGTGCGCATGGACAGTACCAATGTAACCAATCACCGTTTATGCTTGTGCGCGTGGACACCAAATGCTTGCATGCAGCAACCAATCAGAGTTTCTAAACAACTTAGAGAATTGTATAAAAATGATCGGCTAAGCTCAATAAAGGGACGACTTTAATCATCATATTGGTGTTCTATCGTCTGGGCACCGCACGGAATAATCCCTAAACCCTACAAGCTTCAGTACATCAGTTCATGTGCTGTATAAAATCCTGCAAGACCTACAGAAACAGCTTGTTTTTTATTGCACTCCAAAGAGAAACAGAACATGGTATAGATGAGATACAAGGTTGTGAGCTGCAACAAGCATCTTTCATCCATCATCCCATGAAGACAGCTGATGTATCCCTGGTTTTGTTTTCATTCTGAACACGTAGTGCAGAGTCTTCCTTTCGTCAGGTTTCTTCATAAGCCTTAATATTTCTATACAGTTTGTTTGGTAAACTTTCTCTTCGTTCATTCCACTACTAGTTTTAATCAACCAAGCATTCGGCAATATGTTTTATTTCTTTGTGTAAGTAGGTGTGGACTGAGAATACAAATAATTCCTTCATAATTCTGCCCTCAAGGAAAGCCTTAAAAAGAAGAACAAAAAGGCGCTCAGGAATTAAATTACATAAGGTGCTTCATCTCATCCATCCTGTGCAGCACATTCATCCTTAGTAGTGCAAGAACTAGATCTGATATTTCTATTTCCTCTCAATTTGGGGGAAAATAGGCACATTTTCAGAAAGTAAATCAAAGTGAATCAAAATCACCTTCTTTCCACATGTTGTTAAGTGGCCCAGCAATTTATATACCTTAATATATAAATTGGGTCATTGAAAGCCACTCCCTCTGTCATTCTCTACTACCCAGGCCAGTAAACATACACCCCAAATTAGAATCAAAGTGAATATTACTTGCCTTACGTAAGTATTATCTTCTGGATTTAAAGAAGCCTTTTGTTTCTCTAGCATGCAAGTGACTATGAGCATGAAATGTTGCTTTTTATTATGCTGATATAAATCTGGACAGACTTATTTAATTATCTTAGCAATAACAGCCAATCTAGTATGATAAATATCCTTGTATATTTATGGCTCTATCTCTGAAAACTTCACAAAGAAGAGCTCAGATGTTTGCAACCCCTAGCTTTTGCAAGGGTTCTTTTTTTGCCTTGTGTTTATCAAAGGCAGGCATTATGTTCTGCTGTTAAACAAAGTAACAGCTTGTCGGTTAATAAAATCATGCAGCTAGAAATAGAGAGGTAAAGGCAAGAGGGGTCAGTTACCACAGCAGAATAAAGCTTAAAATTTCAGCTGTAGTATTCAAAATAGGCAGCTCTTAAATTCTAAATCAGAGGTAAGAGGCATAGAAAGATAAAAAGGTAAAGCATGAATGTTGACACAAGAAATTCTTCGTTCTGAAAATGAGTGGGACTTAAGTGGAAAACAGAATTAAATATGGTAGGGAATTAGCATTGCATCTCCAAGGCAATTCCTATTTAAACCACATTGTGTGCAACAGCTGGGTGGGGTTTTTTTTTTAGGTTGTCTCCTCAGTACTATTAGTATCACAATAAGTTCTCCCCTGAAGCCTTTCCTGTCTGAAGAAAGGATGGTAGCAAGCAGATTGCCCACTGATCGCATTTAAAACAAATCTTTATTTAATGACACTGTTTACTTTGCATGAGCATCTAGAGCAAAAATCAATTAAGTAGTAATAAAAACTCCTTCAAGCCGTCTTGTGTTGCAGGCTAATATATTGGTTTAGTTGCTAGTGATCAAGTAAATCTATCACTATGAAAAGAATGGTTATTGACAATTGAAAAATGTTGCAGAGTAAAACCGATCAGAATTTACTGTCTTCAGGTTAAAAAATTCAAATGTAAAACTCTTCATGTGGAAACACTGGAAAGGTGTTCCCCTTGAACACTACATACGAAACTGAAAGCGTTCCCCTGTTTATTCAAAGGGTGACTCACACAGGCTCTCTGTGTTACCACAGAACTGATCGGTGATGTTCCTGAGAAGAAAGGTACCTCTGGAAACCCAAAAAGCTGCAGTATGAAAGGAAGCTATCTTAGGGCAGGCTATTCATAGGTAACATTGATTATTCCACTGCAGGGTCTTTCTACTGATGGCAGATAATCTGAAAATGGTCTTAATTTGATAAATCTGTTAACTGCGTGAAACAGTGCAGTTTTTATGCAAATATATTTCAGTCTTTGGATTTCTTACAGAACAGTTTACTATGTGCGTTGCTTTAGAGGCAACTGGGAGTTCAAACCATTTTCATAGACTTTTGCATCACAATGTTTGCATTTCTATTCCCACTCAGGTCCCTCTGTGGGTCATTGCTGTCGTCACTGACTATGCTGTAACTACCTGTGTGCATAAGCAATTTCTGAGAACTCAAAATCATGCTCAATTTCAAAAAAGGATGAGTATGACCTCTTGTTTGCTTACAGGTAAGCCTGAGGTTTAGCACATAAGTGCTCATAAGCGTTGTAATGTAACACACTAGAGCATGTACGCGCCTCACTTGCATGGTGTTTCCAGTGCTGTTTACTCAACCAAAAATTAAGCATATGTATTAACGCCTTCATACAATGAAGTTGCAAGTTATCATTTCAGAGTTAGTTTTCCAGTGGAAGCATTCTGTCTATTAATTTAAAATTCATATCCATTGTTATGCAGCAGTTGCCATTTCTAATCCATCCCTGTTGCAAAGATTTCTGCTCATGAACTGTTTTGATAGATAGAACTGGGTGATGATTATGGGCTGGGTCACTGGATGTCCACTGTCATGCCATGCAATCACAAATAGAGCTGAAGCAGGTTTGTTTGAAATTCAGAGCAATATTCTCAGTGTCTTTGTGCATAGAGTCCTTCATCTCAGATCAAAACCGGAGCAAGGACAGACCGCTTCACAGAGATAAACCTCCATGACCAGACCTAGCTCCAGCCTTTAATCTTGTGGCTTCTCCTCTGATTTACCTGCTCCTCTCTGGTATCAGGTTCTTTCTCAGAAATCTCATTTCTCTGCTGTTCCAGCCCTTGTGTTTGACACAGTCAGATCAAACAACTGGTCTAGTCCTTCCTGCTCTCAGCTCAGGTGCACACAGCACAGCGTGTACCATCTCATGTCTGCAAACTACAGGCCAAGCCATTTTCAGCTTCAGGCCAGAACATGTCCAGTGCAGGTGGATGCATCAGAGATCTAACCAAGAAAAAGGTGCATGGGCTGACACCATGGAAGAAGGAGGGCTTCTGCCCTAAATCTTAACTTTTGAACAAATTAGGCTGGAACTGAAAGCATATCTGGAAAAAACCCACATGTAGATCTCAACTGAGGTTGCTAAACCTCAAATGCCTTCTTCCAAACATGAACAATATAAACATTCTCAAAAGAGAAATTCACCAGAATATTTTAGCACAGGTGAAACATAAGATTTCTCCCCCAGAAGCTACTCAGGCATAGCTCAGCCATTTTTGGTGATTTAGTACATGTATATTTATATGTGCATGTGAGAGAGAATATTTACAAGGTTTACAATAATTCAATATATATAAAAAATGTTTTAATTGAGACAGACATATATGCCAAAATACCATGTTGGAGGTATGTACACACATACACACACATGTATATGTATATGTATATATATATATTTAAAGAAGGTTGATGTATGTCTCTGACCTGATAAATATCAGCCCAACTACACTAATCTTGACATAACTCTAACCAAAGAAAGGTCTCACAGCTTTATACCACCTCTGTTACAGGCAAAATCTGCCAGACCTCCACCTCCTTTACGTGCAGTCAAGGCTGAAGCTACAGAGACATCACATCTTTCATAGGCAATGGTAACATTTCATAAATGAATTAATTTATCTGGGCTAGAAATTCAGCGCTGAAGGGCAAAACAACTCTGTCTGTTGCACCTGGTACCTTAAGCGAAGCTGTATTCTGGAAAGCAAAGGCTTAAGTGCCAAGGAGGCCATCTAGCAGCATGTCTCTACTCAGAGACACCCAGTACATCAGATGAGGCTGACCTAAGGGTGCCTGGCAAAATCAGTATTGGTTGTTCTTTAAGATGTTTCCTATTACACAGCACCTATGGGTTGATTGTAACTGAAAGAAAGAATCATCTTCCTCACATGTGATGCAACATGTTAGCAGTTTTCTCATATAACTGAAAATTCTGATGCTAGAAAAGTGGAAATCATCATGCAGGGTCAGGTCTGACACCTGTCCTGTCCCAAATCCTGTTTGAGTGAGAGGCCAACACCAGATGTCTCCAAGGTCAATGATAAGAGTGCATGCTCTAAAGTAGCCTTGTGCAAATATAGGTATCTGAGCCAGTGCCAGTACAGCACATCATTAATTACCTGGATGGCAGCATTTCTCAAGAGATACACCAGGAAGACAGCAGCTTTAATTAGATACTGAAGTTAGTCACCAGCAAAGTGTTTAAAGTGCAAAACCCAGACAAGAGCATACTTCATTCTATCCAACTGTCTTTCCACAATTTCTAACGGAAAGTAGACATCACACAAAAGAAAAGTGGCACTTTTCATTCAGATTGCGCTTTTGCCATCAGAAGTGATAAGCATATGAGCAATCCAAACACATGACTGTATCTTCAGACAGAAATTTTTGGTTTTCATGTTGCTTGTAAACAAGTTGGCTTTATTGCTAGTAGTCTGTTATCTGATATATTTAATAAACAAAAGTTCTATTTACCTGATGTTCACCAACATTTGCTACACAAAAAGGAGATTCCCTTTTTGAACATTCAGCAGTTGCAAAAAAAAATATATAAACAATGATATACAGAACAAGTACATAAAGACTACATAGTTTCTTTTATTACATTTTGGCATATTAACCCATAGGGAAAACCTAGAGTCTTCTCTGGAAAAGGCAACACATTATTCTCTTCTCATTTCTCTGATTCCAACAAGCAAGCTTCCCAGCCAAGTAGGTCCCTTAGATACTGTTTGCTGGTACTACTCCAGTCACCAAAAACTCATGACATGGTCATCAGTTGCCTGCATTTTTTTTATAACACCAACTACAGGTCTAATTCTACTCCCATTCATGCTGACATTAAACCAGAGATTGACTCGGGGGAACCAAGAATAACAAGGGAAATATCTGTATAAGAACATTATTATTTGTTCTGGTTTCTTTGGCTCCATTATTTATTACCTGGAATCACTTATTGGAATCCTATCTTAGTGCAATCTCCAACCCAAAGGCCTGTACCTTCTTGTCTATGTTTTCATAGCCACAAAACATTTAGGCACTTGTCTTGATTTAAAATTCTTGATTTTAAGGCAAAAACTGCGCTATTAAGATTTATCTATATGCAGCACTAAGCAGGGCATAGAGTGACTGCAGGGACCTGTTTCAGATTTCTTCACAAGTGGATGTATACTCAGGCTTGGGCAATGTAGACAATCAATAGAAAAAAAAGATTGCTTTTCCTAGTTTTCATGCACAAAATAAATGTACCTGTAAATTTAATTTAATTTAAATTACCATTCCAGTTACAGCCTCAAGCTCAGATCTTGTAAAAAAAACTACCTTAGAAACATTTAATTTCTGTTAGGCTCTCCGATTTGTTTCAATTCACAAGCAGTTTGAAGCATTCACATTTGCAGTGAGGCCCAGGGGGCAGGAGAAAAAGACTCGAAAGATGACTTAAGGGATAAGTTAGTTAGATAAGGGACAAAGGGAGGACAAAGCAGCAAACATGGTGGCTGGCAGTAGTCACAATGAAAGGCCACAGTCAAATTCAAGTCAAATTTGCGTAGGCATCTCAATGAGGGGTTCGTCCAGAAAGGAATTGTAAGATGTCAGTGGGCTAAGTAGAGGTTTCTGGAGAATGACTTCTCATGCATGAGGATCAATGGGGGAGAGGGCATGAAAGGTTTTCAGACAATCTGTAATGGTCAGGTGGCACAGGCACCTGGCAGAAGGGAGGCAAGAGCTGGCATGCTGGCAGCAGGCAGGAGGTGGTCAGTTAGGTAAGGACAGGCTACAGGGAGCCTTGAGGTGTGCTGTCCAGGAAAAAGAAGGGACAGCGAGGATACACAAGAAGAGAGGTGGCATGCTGGAAGCAATGTGCTAGGAAAATTATTTCTCCAGCAGTTTATTGAGGGGGTACTGGAAAAAGATTGCATTTGTCAAAGTCAGAGTAGAAGCTGTATTTGCCAAAACCTACAAGCTGTCACATGATCAGATAATTTTAAATGTCCCAAGCCAGCAAGGTCAGAGTTACAGCAATCACATCCTACCTCTATTAGGATAAAAGTTTGTAAGTCCCAGCTGTAGGAGTGCTTGCTTCCCAGGCTGTTCATACCATCAGTGACTCAAAGGCGACTCACTGTTGGACTGAGAGATACTCAGATTTTAATGCTTGAGTGAGTGAAGTCAGTCACCCAAAGCAGCTAAACAAGTGGCTTGATTTGCAGCACTGTTGCCTGCAACAGGCCAAAATCGGTTGCTCCCCAAAACAGGGCTACTGATTTAGTTCATCTAAATAGGCTTTTTCATTTAGACATTTACGGATTTGCACTGTCCTGAAGCCACATTCAATATCCAATGTTGTGGCTCAGATCCCTCAGTAGTCATTATCCTGCTACGTGCTCTGTGTAAGAAATACAAATGATCTTGTCTGAAACAGCTGAATCTCCTTTTTTAAAACAAGTAGTCACTTCCCGGTATCTCCAGGAAAAGCATCCTAAAAGACTGGTCTGCTCTCATATTGGGGATCTGCATTTTTCCCTAGGCCAAAATACAGATTTCCTTTTGTGTTTTGAAACACAGATGCAGAACTTGTGCAGAATCAGAGTCTCAGGAGTTTATCTGCTCTTCATGGTCCTAATCTGTAGGAGATATTCAAAACCTTTTCCAAGTTAAATTTGTTTTCGCTATCAATATATTTTTGCATTCAATTCTTACTAGCACTCAAAACTGCTGATGAATGCCCCATTGTGCTTGATGTTTTACAGCCATGACCAGACAATATTCTTTGCTCAAAAGGGCTTATTATCTTGGTTTCATGACAAGATACAAACAGGGAAATAAAGCACGGATGAAGGATGTAAGAAGGAGTAGTGAGAGTGAAATAGGTGAACCACTCACAATAACGGTAATCACAGATCACTGCCTGCCTAGGTAGCAACTGCCCTGTGAAATGAGTTTAGCATCCCTGTAGCTTTTTTAGCAGTGAACTTAGAATATGGAGTGGATCGTTTCTCTTCAGCTTTCACTGTAATCTTCTCTGCTGTTTGCAGCCAAGGTCCGCATGTGTTCAACCTGTGGCTAACACACCACAAGATGCTGCCTTTATTGCTGCAATTTCAAACTTCTCTGAAAGAGACTGATCTGATTTACCATACAATGAAAAGATTCCTGGTTATGCCATTGCTCAAAAATGTCTACGTCAAGATGCATTGAACTTGATGCATCCTTTTGTACACCACACACAAACCCACTCAATATCTTCTTCCTTTCGTTGTCATCAGACACAGCACTGTTCTGGTTGGGAGCGGCAGAAGCTAACTGCTACTGTCCCTAATCAGGTGCCTCTCACAGGTAACAGTTTACATGTTTTGGCTACAATCTACATTAAGCTTTTGTATATAAACTGTTTATAAAGGGCTAATGTGTTTTCAATGTTTCAATCAATTGTTAATAATTGTTATTTACTGCTAGTATCTAACGAAGCAGTAAATTCTTTGTACCTGTGGCATACACTCCTCAATACTATCTTCTGCTGGCATCCTCATAACCATGTTATGAGTTATGAGTTATGAAAATCCCTCCAAATATTAAACTTTCAGAACTACTTCAGATGGGCATAAATCAGAATTGTAAACAATTTCCTCTTTCTATTCATGAGCCAAATGCAGCTTTCATTATTCTATGACTAGCTTGAATGCTCTGCTGAAGGAAGGCATTCCCCATCATCAACAAGCTTGTGTTTTGATTTGAAATGCCTGATGACATACTTTTAAACTGAACATTCAGCTTCCTAAATGAACTTCAATGTTCTTCACTTAAAATCATTGTGCTGAACACCTTAAAGAAATGGTATTATATTTCCATTTAGTGATTTTGAAAGGTTGTGTTTCAGTCACTGCTACTTTTGTCTATTGTGAATAATATAGCATTCACTCTGTGGGGTCATCTGTGCAGTGAGATACTAACAGCATCAATGACAAAATGAGACCTTGACACTTCATTAAGTCATCTCAGTCTAAGAACAGCATTTCCAGTGTCTTTACCTTTTTTCACAAGTCAGCTATATTGCTCCCATCCAGCATCTTCTCAACACAATGTTATAATTTTGCAGTTTTGACACATCTAGTGTGTAGGTACCGAAAACCATCCTTGCCTGCTTTTGACTTCAGTGATCTCCATTTGACTTTACCTGATTGGGGCTACCATTTAGTCGAGCTTCTGTGGAAGACTGATTCCTCACAGGAACAACAGAACTAATTTTACACATGACATAGTATGAGACGCTGAGTCAGCCAAAGCTTTGAGGTGGATCTGCCTTGTCCCTTTCCCTAAAGAACCTCCCTAAAAAAGGTCAAAATGTTCAAAAAGCCAGGTATGATGTGAGTAAAATCTAGGCAAATAAACCCAACTTACTGGTGAAGTTCAATTAGATTAGCCCAACCAATTAGCCTAGCAGAAAATAAAAATAGTTTATACTCAACTTTCTCCCCGATTGCCACATTCTGGCAGCAACTCTTTCTTCCAGACTTGTTTTCAGATTAACTTGGTGTCTTTCTGAGTTGCAGCAAGCAAGCCCTGCACATTCAGCTCTGGTCCATGTGCAGTTCTCCAGCCCCACTTGAGGCCTGGTGGCTGCTCTGAGCTCTTCAGTGCAGTTCCACAGTCCATGAGCTGCGGGCTTCTGGCTCCAGGTGGTGCTGTATGGCCCTGCCGTAGGACCTTATCTCCCTTGGCAGTCAGTAGCTCCACAAGAGAAGTTGCAATCTCCTTCTGCCTTCTCAAAGGTCTTCCTGACCCAGTCTTCTTGGCTTACAAGCAGTATCGTATTGTAAGGAAATATCCGTAGGAACAAATTGCTGCTGGGACCCAGAGTCCACAAGATACGTATTTGGAACAAAGAAGTTCTAGAGTGGAACATCTAGAGCACCTAGAACACTTTTGGAACAAACGTATTCTATAGTAGCTCCAATTTGGTCCCATGGACAGGATACCCACTAATGGAATGAGCACAGCTTCCAATTTATTTTCATCCAAAAGGAAAAGTTTGTATACTCTGAGACTGGTCTGTGATGCAAACCAGTAAGTCAGGCAGAGTGGGAGTTCTGCTTCAAAAGTGCTCTCCTGATCTGATCTAAACCAGTAATGTTGATGCACTGACAATCGTGGGAAAAAAAAAATTGTCATATGGCCTAAATCAATTTTGAGCATCATCATCCAGCAATAGAACAATGGATCCATCAATGAATTTTGTACAACACTTGTTTTCTTCCGAGTTGTACAAATGTGCACAACTACAGAATAAGCAAAGGCTCACTTTATATCAGTTAGAGAATGTCTCTTTATGGTCTATTTTGTTGCTAAAAATGTGGGATAGGTATTGTAGAAGATAATGTTCTTACATAGTATGATAAATTCAGTACACCTTTAATGAGGAATTTCCAGTATTGTCAGAAAACACAACTATTGTATTGCAATTCTGCAGCAATACTACCTCTTATTCTATGTCTATGTCAATTTTACCACTCTGAAGAGAGGAAAAAGGGGTTAGTTTTAAAGCTAATTGATATTGCTACCTTCAAATATTGCGGTAAAACACATACCAATTAATCTAAAAGCAGTAAACTGAGATTCTCAGTGATGATGTAGGAATTCTTGTATTCCTAGTGTAATATCAGTTATTGTATTCAGCAAAACAGGAGGAGGTTGAGGATTTTTTTTTTGTTAATCTTTTTCTTATTGCAAGATGCTCAGAAACATTTGAAGAGTTCTGCTCAATAAGCAGCAAGGGGTACAGGTGCATACCTGAACTATACAGTCTTTAAGCACATTTCCTGGCACAAATGTGATCCCAATACAAATTTATGGACATGATACTGAAGATAAAATCTGAATCTACTCTCTTGTGGGTGTAGATCTGAAGAAACTGCTAAGAACAGAGGAAGAAGAGGAAAAGAACTTGGGGTAGAGATAAGCTGGAAGCAGAGCTTATAACTGATTATACACATCGCTCTATTTCTCCATTTTGCCTCATCTGGTGTGATGACTGAGGTGGGTGTGATCAGCTCTGGATATGAAACTAGCAACTCCAGCTCATGAGCAAATCTGAGACTTAACAAGATTGAGGAAAGTGGGGAGAGGGGAAAGCAAGAAACCCGATTGTCTGTCTTATCTACCCACCTGCCTTCAGCAGAACAGCTAATCAGGGCAAGAACTGCAAGTGCAGTCACCTATTTTATAGTAAGCATTATGAATTTAGCCAAGGGTTTTTGAGCAGCACCTAGCTGTCATTAAGCACTTGCCAAGTAAAATTTCCTTGGAATTTTAAGGAGAGTAATTTAGCCTGCTGACAAAATAAACATAAATAGTAACCATTTCAAAACAAACGTAATAGAAAATGGTTTAGGGTTTGGGTTGGGTTGGGTTTTTTTCCCCACTTTAAACCTTGCTGACGCATTTCAAATAGATTATAAATCCATTGACTTGATAGAGTGTGTTGAAACATGTACTTCAGGAAGGGTTAAGTCCTTTCTTTGATTGAGGCCTTATAAAGTTTGAAACATAATTTTTAAAAGTGTAACATCATTCCAAGACATTTTAATGTGATGACTTAGGGGGTTTGATGTGTCAGAAAAGGATTACTGGCATTGAAAATTTGCACACCATACTGGAGGATGAAAAACTCATAAGCATAATATGAATCAGTTATATCCTCAAAGTGCATTCATGATAGGGTTTAAAGTAAACTTAGTATTACAACAGTTTTAAAGTCCTAGAGACAGCCATCTATAGAAAATGTGTAGAATATGGTCAGTAATTTCAGGACTCTTGTCAACAAACTGAGCATTAATCATACATGAAATCTGGGTTGCTCCTGTGTGTACTTTAAATTTAAGAACTTGCTGGTGTGCACTGTTGAATTGAGGAGTCTGACCTATCAGTGTTCCCATACAGAGCAATTATTTCATACAGGCAGATTACCAGACAAAACTTCTTGGAATATAACAATTTTTAAGCCTTACCATATTGAAAGATATTTTGGACTGCATGCCAGTATATATTTGCTGGCACTTCTAAATGTATAATCATTGAGAATCTTACAGCTTTAACTGAATTTTGAAGATTTTTTTTAATCTAAAAAATCTGCAGTCCTCCACTGAAAACTACCATTCCTGGAGCTGTTAATGTAGAACATAGCAGAACTTTTTTTATTAGGAATAAATTGGGGATCAGTTATTAATTCTGCTTTGGTTACCCATTGCTTCCCAAGGAAATTATTTTTGAAACACACCTGTCCTTATCCAAAGCTTGTTGGAGAAAATGGAGAACCACCCATTGATCTCCTCCATTTTGTAATCTTGTCTTCGGTGTTGAATTGCTTAATCAAGAAGTTTTCCCTTTTTGATGGGGGTAAATTAAAAAAAACCCAAAAACTTGGAAGAAGAGCAGCTTGATATCTGACATTTTGAATTCCTATGGGAAAACAGGCACATATAAGTTATGTGTCATATTTGATTTCCAGTATCATTCTTCAGTGAATATTCAGAATGGAAATCTATATTTTTCAGGTGAAAATGTTACCTGTGAGGTTTACATACTGGTTGTTAAGGTAATAGAAGAAGGAACCAGCAGAAATTTTCATCTAAGCCTAGTTCTCATTGAACTCAACACATTTTGGCTGACTAGACTGTTCAGCACCTGAAAACTGGAAAGAACATAGCAAAAGGTCAAATACAGAGAAATGTTAATCATTTGGAGAAAACAGTTGATGAGTCTGCTCAAGTTATTGAACCACTTCTTCAACCACAACTTAATGACGTACTATTCATGTCCCCCTACACAAGTCTTGTACATTAAAAAGAGAGAGACAAGGTTGTAACTCACAAAGTACAATAGAGGATAGGAGACGTAGTGACACAGCAGAGCATCTCAGAGCTTAGAGCCTGGTAAACAGATGTAGAGTTGAGCTTCTAATGGTAACAGCAGGTCACATGTTTGGAAGGAAGCCTAGAAGGTTGCAAACCAGACTGAAAGATAATTCAACCATAACTAAGTGTACTGGTTTTTCTGGGATAGAATTAAATTTCTTCGTAGTAGCTTGTATGGTGCTATGCTGTGGATTTGTGACCAAAACAGTGTTGATAACACAGAGAGGGATGTTTTAGCTATTGCTGAGCAGTGCTTGCACAGAGTCAAGGCCTTTTCTGCTTCTCACACCACCCCACCAATGAGTAGACTGGAGGTGCACAAGAAGTTGGGAGGGAACACAAGCAGGACAGTTGACCCCAACTGACCAAAGGGATATCCCTGACCATACGATGTCCTGATCAACAATAAAAGCTGGGGGGGAAAGGAGGAAGCGGGGGGACATTTGCAGTTATGGCATCTGTCTTCCCAAGTAACCATTATGTGTGATGGAGCCCTGCTGTCCTGGAGATGGCTGAACACCTGCCTGCTGATGGGAAGTGGTGAATGAATTCCTTGTTTTGCTTTGCTTGCATGCGTGGCTTTTGCTTTACCTATTAAACTGTCTTTATCTCAGCCCATGAGTTTTTGCACTTTTACCTTTCCAATTCTCTCCCCCATCCCAACGGGGGAGAGTAAGCAAGATGCTGTGTGGTGCTGAGCTGCCCACTGAGGTTAAACCATGACACTAAGGCAAAGCTTGGCGAGACTAACGTGCATGAGGCAAGCAAGTGAAGTCTTGATCTGCTCTGTAAATGACACTCACTAACAGTTTTATACAGGCTGCACCAACATAGACAAGCTAACCTTTTCCCTAGCTAAGCCTGCAAACATAAAATACCCTTGGCTAGAGAGGCCCCTTTTGTTTCCATGCATGCTTACTTAGATCTGGAAGCTCTACATCACTCTGGTCCCCTTAGCAGGGCTAAGTTTTGCTGTATAGCCTCCCAGACTGATCTCACTCTCTCCAGCAGACTGAGGTCTTTCTACACATGCCTATGCAGACATGTTGTTGAGAAAAACATATCTGATCTTCACCAGATTCTCAGCTAGAAAGAATAAGGCTGTCTTTGTGGACTTACACAAGTTTATTGCAAGAAATATCTTTCTCTCTCCTTACAATTACAAAGGAATACTGCAACAGGATCCTGCTGTTCTATTGCTTAATGCTATTCTGCTGTTTCTACCATGAATGCTAAATGCATTGCTCTCTCAGGCAGCCCTGTTCTCTCAAGCAGCTCTGGCTCTCACAGTTTTCTCCCTCCATCATATATAGGCTGTCTGAAATCTGTAATCACAATAACAGATGAAAATAGTCTCAAACCCCGCACTACAGTTTAGACAGAATGTGCCATTAGCACTTGGATCAATGTTCCATGCTAAAATATGTAATTTTCTTTGTGCATGCTCAGACCATCACCATGTTCAGTGTGGGATTTCAGTTCAATATCTGAGCTTTGTAGTATCTCCAGATTTACAAGGGTGCACATGACACAGCTGCTTCTCTGCAACAAAGCTCTTCCTGAACAGGGTGAGATATTTAAATGAACAAACCTTTTGGATCTCAGGGTAGCATAAAGAGGCTGTACAAATATTTGCAAGGCTAAAGAGAATAGCACCATGGCTCTACGGGCACCAATAGCCTTAACCGCCCTGAGTAACTTCATTTGGGGTCCCCACCCCACGCCCTCTGTGCAAGGACCTAGGAGTCCTGTTTAAACTTGGTCCCAGGCCCCAGAGCCTTGCCTGAGCTCACCATAAAGGAGCAGCAGCAACGAGGGCTGCCCTACACAGCAGGGATGAGACAGGGTGCAGGGTGGCTCCGTCATGGACAGGGACCTTCCCGACAGGCAGGATAGGCAGTAACAGGCTCCTGCCAGCCCAGGGACAACCAGAACAGCTCAAGGGGACAAGGGTGGCCTTGGTCACTCCATCAGGGGACGGGGGTTAGGCCTGGGCACAGGTGCTCAGTGGGGTCAGGGGAGGCTGCTCAGGGCAGATAAAGCCATTCCATGCCCTCAGGACCCTGAGAAATAGAGGGGCTCAGCTGCATATTGCTTATTTTCTCCGCAAACTACTTTTACTGTCTAAAAGTCGCATACAGGATGTATTCTCATCTTCATGATGAGTATTGTCCCATCAGAGTTGACTGCTCCCCATGGAGCCTAATGATTGTAGTACAGAGAAAAGGGCATAAGAGCAGCTAACCAACTGATGTAACCATAAAAAACATGTTAGTAAAGTTTGATTTTATCATCTCCCTTTTATATGTGTTCAAAACCATATCCTATCTCACAACTAGTCCTGATGCCACCAAAGTCAGCTGAAATTCAAGGGGGGAGGTATGGACTTTAAAGTTAGGACATCATAATGTAATGATACAATGTATAGACTTGATAATTTTATGGGGCAAAAAAAGTGAAAATCTCTGTGAAACAGTATTTAAATAGTATTCCCTCTGTATGAAACTAAAAACAAAAGGAGAAAATACATACTGAGAGGGAGTAAGATTTTCTTCACACTGAATTTATACTTTGAGCCAGAGCAATCTGAAGGCATATTATTGCAGTAACTTTATCACTGCTCTAAGCCAAATGTCCCGTTTATTGTGCATACAGGAGACTGGCCACAGCCCAGGTTAAGCAGACTAGGGTTAGAGCAGAACCTGATGAAATCAAACGAATAATGAAAATAATGGTAACACAAGCCTGCCACCAATCACTGTAATTTATTTTATATAAAAATATGTTTAATTAATGCTTCCCTCACATCCATGTCTACAATACCCCTATTCCCCATCCAGTCCTACAAGAATAACCACACTTTAATTTTTAATGGTTTTCAATATGTTATGAAGGGCAAGAGTTCAAAAATCCAGTGGAAACATACTGCTGAAACAGAGTGGATTGTACTTCTGAGGCTCCCTCTGCTTCTTCTCTTTGAATAAAGAGATAGCTCATTCCTCTTTTACCAACATAAAGGTCACTGTACAAAGTGGAGGAAAAAAAAATTTTGAAATGTAACATGGTTAAATAAGGGGTCCCTAGCCACCTCCCAGCCTATCCACCAGTTTGCCGGTGCCCCTAAGAAGAAGATCCAGTGCTCAGGCTAGGGGAGCTGTGATGCCCTGCCACCCCACACTCGATCCAGACAACAGCGGGGCTGAATGCTGGGGCAGACGAAAGGGAGTATACACAAATTCTGTGTATTAACCAAATTTATTACATGCCTGCCACTGTGGGTTATTCAACATGATGACGCACCTTCAGTCAGGAGTTCCCATACTCTTTCATATACCCTACAATGCCTACCTAAGTGGCTGTAGGAAGGCTGTAGCCTGCTGCTTTAGATACACATATTTTGTTGCACAGCAACACCTATCAACCCAAAGTACAGCTATCTTTTCTGCCCCTCTGTCTCACCAGTCTGTCAGTTAGGACTGATTGAAACTCAGCAAACGTAGCTGGCAGTGGCAAACCAACAGTAAAGCAGAACATGTAGAAATTGAAATGGGGCTCACAGGGAAAATTTTATTGTTGCAAAGGATGAGCATAGCTCACACACAATTGTAAACAAGCATCTTAGGCCCTGACCTGCCACATGACAGTGAAATACACTGCTCAGTTCAAGCAGTTTGAAAAGCCAGGAATAAGCCGTCATCATTTCATTTTACTGTGCCTCGTAAATTTGTCAAGCCTGTATTTCCCAGCAGACCACACAACCCATTTTATAGAACCATGGAACTTCCCAGGGAGCTGGGCACAGCCTGGCCTGCCCTGCTCTGCTATATTTTCTTTGGATTTTCACCAGCAATGCACGTCATTGACAGTGAGTCCTTTTACAAGAAATTAATCCACTGAAATCCCCCTCCCAGTAGTTGGAAACACCCCTGGTTAACAGCCCCAGTTACTGGCAAGGCTTGTGCTAGACTGCAATATACACTGATGGTTTTTTTCCCCTGCTACCTCCAGTCTGCTACTCACAGTACAGACTCTGCTCTACACTGTGTTAGCAGTTTGTTGCATCCATATTAAAGACTAGATTGCCTGAATTCTCCATCATTATACTCCAAATCCATGAACAAAAAAGGGAATGCACCTTTTGTGTAAAACCAAGAACTTATTTTTAGTTTAGTTAAACTCTAAGCTATTTAATCAAATAACTATTTTTAGTCCAGTTACAATGATACTTACAGAGTTCAAATGAAATACAGATAAAACCGACATATACACAAATTTCCTAGAACCTACCGCTTTCTCTGGTATTGTGCTCAGCCTTGCACTGCCCCTCTGGGTGTGAAGGTTGATGCCTTCAGGCCATGGGCAGGGAGTTACAGCACAGTCAGCACCTCCTCTCCAGGAGGAGTGGGATGTTGATTCTTCCTTCTCAACCCAGGACCCGTGATTGGCATCATTTTTATGTTTGGTTAATAGCATCTACACTCTGCTCTTTCTCCCTTGGTCTGTGATACCACGTTACAGCCACATTTGTGTGTTTGACATGTGTTATATACTAATTCTTTGTTCTCTTCTCTTACCGCTAGAACTGGTTTTACGCAGCTGCCAAGGTTGCTTTCCTTTGATAACCTATTTATAACCCATTCATAACAATTGACCAGTGCTGAGCTGTTCATAGTTGTGGGTCCGCTGATATGATCCTTTGCCTGTGCTTTGAAGCTCCTGCTTTGATCCCATGCCTGTGGTCCTCTGCAATGCATTTTATTTGGGGGCTATAGATAACCCATTCTACACATAACTGCTTGCTATTGCTATGTGTTAAGTAGAGATAACAATATGCATTATGTCACACAATTGTACAAAGCTAAACAAACACTAAAACAAGGTCAGTAATAGTTACCTGGTCATTAGCTAATTACTGTTACAATGAAAACAGGTTAAAACAAAGCTTCAAGGAAACACAAACAAGTCCAGATCTTTCAGAACGCTTTTTGGTACAAATAGAGAAAGGAAGAGAAGCATCTAGCTCACTCCCCTTCCTCTGAATGGAAAAAAAGAGCTAGAGGATATGGAAATAATCAATCCCCAAAGGGATCAGAGCTCCGGCATTCCCCAGAAGTGGAAAGACACCTGCACATGCGGTGGGATAAGCTGAATAAAGAAATTCTGCACATGTTGAAAGAGCAGGAGAGGATTTCTCTCTCTATTAAAATTAGATTGGAAGAGCTTAAAACCATGCAGAAAAGTTACATGGCTTTTCTCACCTGGGATATTCACTGCAATACAATATGTGAAGTCCAGGTCACCCCCCTCCCAGGCCAAGAAGCAGCTGCTTAAATTAGTGGCTGCTCTGTTGTTTCTAGGTCTCTGAAAGATCCTGATGCTTATGGCCCAACACCATGACTTGCAATGAAACCCCAGGGCTTTCTGTAATAGATGTTTCCTGTTCCCTCTAGAAAGGGAAATGGTAGATTAAGGTTTAATCTTGAAGGGAAAGTCAGGCCTTGCTCACTCCAAATGCTTCCAGTGATCCAGTCCAAAACAGGTTCACGCTGGGCACTCCGAGAAGTTGTGTTCCCAAAGCCCCTTTGCTGCTCCTGTGCCAAGTTTGAACAGTGGAGTTTTTTGATGCTTGGAAAATGTCTTTGCCTGTTCTTTTTTGGTGTCTGAATATTACATAGAGGGATGGGCAAATCTCAGTGCCTTCCTGGCAAGGCTCAGGAAGGCTGCCTGATCTTTTCATAAGCATTTAAAGGCACTCCAGAAAATAGATCAGACAGGCCCATATTGCTGTACCTCCTGTAGGAACAATGTGCTAGGTGTCATACTGGGGTCTTACATTCCCCAGTTTCTAAAAGAGCTGGCAGGGGGTCCTACCTTTCAGCTGCACATGATAAAACATATCAGGTTCAATGCATCACCATTCTAGCTCTGTAGCAGAGCTGACAGAAGAGAGCAAAAGGGTTTCACAGAAAGCTTTGAAATTTAAAATCTTTAGCTTACAAAGTGGAGCAATTTTACATTCATTATTTTTTTGTTTTGTTTTGTGAGGGATTTTTATTTTGAAAGCTTTTTCTCAGTTATTCATTTTGTTTCTCTTCCTTTTATTTCCCTTTCATCTTTTCACCACTGGTGACTGGTGCGGTGATGAAAAACACACTTTATTCATCTGGGGATTTTCTAACAACAGCAAACCCCCAAACATTTTGATGAAATAAGATCTTATTATTATTTCTATTTTTTTTTTAAGAAATAAACCTCTCCTGTAGATTTACTGGCATGCTTCTGGGGTTTCAATCCGAAATGAGAACAAAACAATGAAGCCAGGGTGAAAAGTAAGAAATCATGCTTATGCACTTGGTACAAGGTTTTCCAGCTCTTCCATTTGAAATCAGTTGCTGGTGGCCATTGCTGCTTATTGTTACCTCCATTGATCCTCTCTTAACCTCCAGTTTTCCTCTTACTGATACAGCTAAGAGAGACCTCTCAAATCCAAGCACTCATGTGGCACATATTTTGTCATGGCTACTATACATGAGCATACATACATATATTTAGATTTAGTACTCACTCCCAAAACTCATTATTTTCTAAATTAGGCTCCTTCAGGCTCCAGTCCAACACTAAACTCCCAGCTGCAGCAACCACTGCATAACACATTAGTCAACCCTCCTTCACTTTTTGGTTCCAAGGGAAAAATTAGTCACTACAACAAATCCACAATTGCTCAAATTGGAGATTACACACAGAGGTTCCTGTTGCCCTCCTTTTGTTTTTCTCCCAGGGCATGTCAAGACTGCTAACTAGTTTTCTAGGAATAGAATTAATGGCATGGGTCAGAGAAAATTGTCTCAAATCTATTTTCTGTACGATGGGGAAAGCTTCTCTGTGAATAGCAGAGGGCTCACTCCTAGAGCTTGGAACAACATCCTTCTGTTGCAAGATCAGAGGACTTTGAGAAGCCTTCAATATAGATAAATTTCACACATTATGAGGGTTCCCAGGAAAACAAAGCGTGGCCCCATATAGTAGCAATCCACACAGTAGCAGAACATGAGGTTTTAAGTCAGGGTGGAAAGGATGGTTTCGAAACCCTTGTGTCAAAGTCTACAATGAAGAGTAAATTTCAGCTGGTTTGGAATATCTTTTCTGACAAATCCAGGGCTTTCCCCATGGCTATACACCATTTTCTGACCGGAAAATTAAAATACGACATCACTGGACACATCTGGAGGTAATTTGGACTACCTTCAAATGCCAAATCTTAAGGAACAGAGATCCCCAAGTATCTTTATAAGTAGAAGAAAAGGGAAAACAATACGATAAAGCAAATTCTATAAAAGAAACTGAGCACGTTAAATCAAAATCAGTGTTCGAAATAGGCTCCAGCCAGTCATTGCAAATCAAATTAATCTCTTGCATAGGCATTCTGCATCCTCAGCTCTTCTACCAAGACTATTCATATAAAAACCTGCTTACAGATCCAACTAGACAAAACATCTCTCTGCCACAGGACTGCTCCACTCTAAATACAGCCACTTTTACAGATCCCCCTGCAATGTGCAGCTAACTGATTGGGTTCTGGGACTCAACTTACCCCTGAGTCACTTCTAAATGAAATTAAGACACTACCATATCCTGACCCAATAGACTTCAAGCCACAGAGGTTCCAGTTGGGAAACACCTGGCAAATCAAGTTTCTTTCCCTATTGAACTAGAACATCACTATCAAACCAAAGATCACTACAAAAACTAGAGACTGACACATTTATTCCTGTGCAATTCATACACCCACCCTATGAACAGCAACAAGCTCTAGTCATGTATCCAGCTAAACCTGGACAAATTTCAAGCACAGCAGCAAAAATCAGGAGACAGAATTATGGATAAACTTAGATTTAAATTTATGTATACTGAAATGTCTACAGCTGTATTTATCACCTTCCCTTTTAGGTTTCTATCCCACTAAGTCTTTTCAAATGCCCCAGACAGAGTTTGGCATCAGACCATAGCTGAAGTGTAATGAAGAACTTCATAGTTATCTGTGCACTACCATTTGAACACTGAGGCCTCAGTGCTGGAAAATGGAAACAGCAATTCTGTGTATAAAATGATGAAAATCAAATCGACCCATAGATGCCCCGGATGAGCAAAATGCAGAAAAATAAAACACCATGACCAGAACACCTGTGGTCTTAGGAAATCACATGCAGACTTTTTATAGCAGATTTTTATCTTGGTTGTATGCATTAAGACTTGCTCTTTGCATATCTTGCACAACGTTCCTTCTGCTTCAAAAAACACGAATGGCTTCTCACTGTCTCTTAAAGTAGCTGTGACTCTCACTCCAGACTGAGCTGCTCAGGGCGGGGAAAAAAATCTATTTTCCCATGAAATACATATCTACAAGAAAAGTGATAAAAGAATGTGGTTGTAGAAAGCCAAGTCTGTATATTTGCCATGGAAACAGCAGTTATAAGAAACACAGTGATGGGAGGAATGTCAACTGTCACTTCAGTCTGATTTTTCCAGCATGCAGACGCAGCTAATTGTAGGCTGCTCCTTATGCAGCTTGATAGACTTGCCAGTTTTATTAGGTTGATAATTATGGGTCATTTCTGGCTGGTACTTTTGAAATGTCCTAGGTATCCTTTACTATATTGGAAATGGAAAGGCGAAAGCAAGGGTGGAAAGGGCTCCCACCTCGTTCTGGATTCTCACCTCATTTTTTGTGAGGCCAGCAGTAGCCCTGACGCATGTTTCATTAATCCATTTGCCTGTTCCTTTACATCCTAGCACAGGCACACAGTATGAGGAAGGAGAGAGACTTCTTTGGACAGCGCCTGGAGACAAAGCAGTGCAGGCCTTATTCTGGTGTTCTACTTTTGGAAATTTTTTGTTTCATCCATATCAGGAAAAGCTTGACATTAAAAGCACCTCCAAGCTCTAAGAAAGCTTAATCGAAGTTGCAAATCCAAATTTTAGCACAGGGTTCCCTTTCCAGAACTGTCACTATTTCTGTAATTGTCATCTCTCTGTTCTTTGCCTCTTATTATTTTCCTTTCCTTTCGATGCCCTGTTCCTCTTCAGTTGCCTCTCTCTCCCTTCATTATTCCCTTCTTTTTTCTACCAAAGCTGTAATGGAAGCATCCCCATCTCCCTTCTCCTCCTGACTGACATGAATAAAACCCCAACCCATTTTTGCCAAAGGAAAGAGACGCACATGCTGAATGCTGTCTGTTAGCACTAGATGCTGCAAAACAGAGATGATTCACACTCCGCAGGAGTTAGCAGCACTTGATGACCTGTCCATAATAAGAATGCCAAGGGGCTTGACAGCTTCCAGAGTTCAGGTAAATGGTGCTTTTCCACTCACTTGCAGCACTGCTGTTCAGGAGGGTTGATCACTCCTTGTGGAGCCACATGCAGCTGTGAGAAAGCAGCCCAGCACCAATATGAATGTGTGCTACCAATAGAGGAAATTTTTACTGCTCTGATCTTTTGTCACAGCCCTGGCTTCCTTGTAGTTTCCACAGAATATTATTGATTGATATACTAGGGAATGAGCTAGCATGGGAGCTTTTCAGTGCTTATCTCTAGCAGCACCAGTTTGTTTTTCACAGGGTGTTGCTAACGAATCTTTGCCAGTAGCAGATATGCGTGGGAATTTCACACTATCAAACAGACGAAAAGTGCATCCAGGAAGTTTCTGTGCTTCAGAGATGATTACATAGTCCCCAGCTTGCCACATTCTCCTGAAGGTAAAGCCTTGACTCCTGGGGCTAGCCAAGATTTTCTTCGTGTTGGATTTAAAGGCTATATAAGTAACTGTTGCTTTCCTATGTCTTTTGCTGATTTCTTTGCACTTGGGAATGGTTTGGTCTCCAGAATAAGTGTGAGCATTCCCTAAGCTAAACTGTCTTTTAGCACCATCCGCTAGAGGCTGCTAAAAGAGGCTACAATGCTTGCCAAAGATCAGTGCCTCTGTCACACTTGGGAGGCAGTACAGGGAAGGAAATGGCCGAGGTTAGACCTCTGCACCAATGAGTTATTTCTTTTGTTCTAGGAAAAACCTAGTGTTCTTTGGTATATTTGCATACCAAAATCTTTTCTAGAAAGGAAACGCTAGGAACAGCTCACAGGTATTTTTTAAAAGTAACCTAGACCATTGCCAATTCCTGCTTACCTGATGTCAACTTTGCCCTAAGGATAAGCTGATGTTAGAGCAGAGCAGAGAGCAATCTCATTCATCGGCTGCCACAGTTTCCACATAAAAGATGTTTTTGATACATAAATGTCTCTGAAGGCTAAAAACTTGCCCACAGGCAAAGTAAAATAATATATTGGAATACGCTTTAAAATCACAGCTATTACATGATACTTCAGCAAAGATATACTCAAATACTGTAGGGTATTTTGTTTGCTTAGTGTCGTGGTTTAAGCCCAGCCAGCAACAAAGCACCACAAGGTCGCTCACTCACTCCCCTCACCCTGGTGGGATAATGAGGAGAAAATATAAAGAAACTCTCGCGGGTCGAGACAAGGACAGGGAGGGATCACTCACCAATTATGGTCACAGGCAAAAACCAGACTCAACTTGGGGAAAAAAACACAAAATAAATTTAATTTACTAGCAATCAAATAAAAACAAGGATAATGGGAAGTAAAACCAAATCTTAAAACACCTTCCCCCCACCCTTCCCTCCTTCCCAGCTCAAGTCCACTCCCCATTTTCTCTACCTCGTCCCCCCAGTGACACAGGGGGACAGGGAATGGGGGTTGGGGTCAGTTCATCACACCTTGTCTCTGCCACTCCTTCCTCCTCAGGGGCAGGACTCCTCACTCTTCCCCTGCTCCACAGTGGGGTTCCTCCCATGGGAGACAGTTCTCCATGAACTTCTCCAGCGTGGGTCCTTTCCATGGGCTGCAGTCCTTCAGTCACAGACTGCTCCAGTGGGGGCTTTCCCATGCAGTCACAGCCTTCTTTGGGGGCATCCCCCTGCTCTGGCGTGGGGTCCTCCCCAGGCTGCAGGTGGGCATCTGCTCCCCCGCTCCCCTCCATGGGCTGGGGGGGGACAGCCTGCCGTCTCACAACAGCCCCTCCTCCGGCACACCTCCTCCCCTCCTTCTTCACTGACCTTGGTGTCTCCATAGCTGTTCCTCTCACATTCCACTCTCCCCGCCTGCTGCAGGTTCCCCTTCTTAAATCTGTTCTCCCAGAGGCACTACCACTGTCGCTAATGGGCTCAGCCTTGGCCAGAGGCGGGTCCGACTTGGAGCCAGGGAAGCTTCTAGCAGCTTCTCACAGAAGCCACCCCTGCAGCCCCTCCCCCGCTACCAAAACCCTGCCACGCAAACCCAAAACACTTAGTTTGATCAAGAGTGATGCTGATGATAGAATATAACTCCCTGCCTTAGCTGGATCTAGATTGCAGCTGACTCACCAAAACCACTAAGAATTCATGCTGTAAATATGCAAACTTCACATACTGACCTTTAATCAGAAAATCCTCTGCTGCTATCTCCTTTCTACACTAAGTAATGATTTTTCCTGTTACTACTATTCTAAGCAAAATAAGATTCATAGGAGTTATTTTTTGAGCGGTACACAGTGGTCTGTATTATGCAATCAAAACAAACATAAAGAAATCTTATTGATTTATTGAATCTTATTTTTGATGTAAAATTTGAACTTCCTGGATTGACTTTTATGGAGAAATATTCTTGTGTAAGTACACAATGGTTATAACCAGTAAAACATAATCACTTTGAGCATGATGGCATCTCTTATATTGTGTGCTTTTAATTCATACTAACCAGCCATATACATTGGATACAAGCTGTTCATTTAAAAAATAAAAAAAAAAAAGGGGGGTGGGGGGAATTCAGAATTGCTCAGAAGCCTTCAATATGCTTTTGGAGGTTACAGGGGAAGCTATGACAAGAAGAAGAGACTTTCTTTTCTGATATAGAGAGGTATTAGAGCTCTTCATATAACTTGATGAGAATTTCCTGCATCATTGCAGAGTGACTACAGAAGTGATTTCTTCTTCCTGACCCCGATGTGCCTATTTTCATGTCTTTAGTGCTGCCCTATCCCATCTGTATAGGAGAGGAGAAAGCAAAGTAGCTTTTTCACTGGAGGTACCAAGAGGCACTGCAAGCAATGTGAGAAATTACCTCAAATACAAATGTATTTTATCTGGGGCAAGGGAAAGGAAAATTCTCGCAGCAGTAGGCACACCAGTGGACTAAAGTGCTATTCAGTAACAACCTTCTCACACAGAAACTCTCATTTTTTACCATATCACTTGTGACACTAGGTGCTAAGCAGGCATAGAGCCCATGGTCTGAGCAGTATTTTACACCTGTTGTCGTAACTGCCAGCACAGGTAGAGAAGATGATCTGGTTGTGCAGTCCTTGGCCTGGATAGTTCTCGCATGCCTAACCCCTGTGGATTTGGACTACTCTGACTAAGAGGGGGAGCAGTTTTACTACTGGTAAACCCCAAAGAGTGAGGATTATAGAGAGCTGTAAGACAGACCGTGGCTGTGTAGCAGAGGTGAGCTTATAGAAGTTATTAAATAATCTGCAGAATCAACAATAGCTCTGCCAAAGTGGCTGTGCAGTCTGATAACTGCAGAAGAGAGCAAACCTGATGCTCCCTTTACAGTGCTTGGGGAGAGTTGGAAGTCCCTGAAGATGGTTCAAGTTATTCAATGAGATGAGCAGGGATTTGTCTGAAATCACAGTCTTGAGTGTATGCCATTAGCAGATGTTAAACATAAAAGTGTTTCTAAAATCCCAGCCTTCAGTCAGCTTACTCAGGCTTCAGTAAAGTACTTGCCTTATCTGGAGAGCCACAGCTGTGACACAGAAAATAAATACCATTCTTTTTTCCACAGTACCAAACTGGGATAACTCTTTTGTGAGCAGAAGGGTACTACCCTCTTACATAATGTAGCCTGGTGATTTAAATGCCCCCCAGGAGTGCAGCTGCATCTTCAGACTCCATTTCCGCCTCTCAGGAAATTGCTTCTTTTACCATCCTGTGTTCTCATGGGAGGTGAGAGACTCTCCGTTCCTCCTGCTGAATGTGCCAATATATACATAAGTTAAGACTCACTGGGTGAGAGAATATGTATACAACAGCAAGCACAAGTGTAGACTCCAGGATGGGCACTTAATACAGACTGCAAACTTGAGATCCAGAGTCTGCTCCAAGGTCAACTTTTAAATTTTACAATAAAAGCCCACGAGGCCAGCCCAACATGCAGGGATTTCATGCAAGGCTTTAAAAGCCTTGATAATTGACTTAATCCTGATTCCCCTTCCCACGATTTGGTCATATTTACAGGGATCCACAATTCAGCACTTCACATTGGCATGATTACTGTAAGACTTAGTTCAGATATATTCTTATGAGTAAAATAGCTAAAATACCAAGGTTAATTCAGATTAGTTTCAAAAGCATGGTTACATAAAGCGATATCTACAAATCGAGCTGCTACAAAAACATAAGGATGCGAAGTATGTACCATCACCAAATCCTTGTGATTCTGTGTGAGGTTCAAACTCATACAAGGAATGGTTTTTTATATAGTCACTG
Source organism: Haliaeetus albicilla (assembly GCF_947461875.1). NCBI lineage: Eukaryota > Metazoa > Chordata > Aves > Accipitriformes > Accipitridae > Haliaeetus > Haliaeetus albicilla. The sequence continues at coordinate 33,962,105 of NC_091483.1, read as the reverse complement.
TGACTTAGGTGCAACGCCTCCAGTGGGCCCAATAAAAATGCTGCACCAGAGCCACAGTGACCCTGCAAAGAAAAAAGGATCAGAATTATTACAATACTGTTGCTGGCCGCTATTGCCAGTTATGCTAAAAAAGGTATTCTTTGGAGTAGGATACATGTTGCATCATCACACTCGCTTGTTATTGCATTCTCTTCAAATGTCCCTGTGTGATAGCTTTTTCATTCTTCTAATTTATTTCTCCTCTTTCAAATTCAAAGTCTTCATCTGTGGGATTGGGTTGTCCGAGTGGTTTCACCAGCTCATGATATGGCTTCACGTGTTTAGCTGGAATCCATTTGGTTCCTGTGGGAAGAAGAACACAAGCATACCCTCACCCCCAAGTGATTAGTTCCACAGGTCCATTCCAACCAGGTCCACTAAAAGGATCTTTATACAGTACTTTAGGTCTGTGTGAAATAGAATCAGGAGTTTTAAAATGCTGATCTATCGCTGTGCTGGCCATTAAGTCTGGTGAGCAATTTAAAAAATTCAAAGTAAATGTAGCATTATCTAGCTGTTCTTGTGGTGGCATATTCCTCCTTTTTTGTTTATGTAGCCTGGGCTTTAAAGCATGATGTGCATGTTCAGTTATTGCTTGTCCAGTAGGTGAATGTGGAATTTCTGTCACATGGGATACCTGCCACTGTTGCCAAAATAATTGAGTAGATTTAGCTACATACCCTGGACTGTTGTCAGTTTTAATGGTTTGAGGAACCCCCATAATTGCAAAGCATCATGACCGATGTTGTTGAACATCACATGCCCTTTCTCCAGAATGAGCAGTAGCACAAATATAAGAGGAAAAGGTATCAATAGAAACATGCGCAAATTTCAAGGAGCCAAAGGCAGATACATGTGTAACATCACTTTGCCAAATGGCATTAGAATGTAAACCACATGGGTTAACTCCAATGCTCACTGCATCAGAAACAACTCTTTGACAATCTGGACAAGAACGAATTATGTCTTTAGCCTGTGCTTTTGTCAAATTAAACATCTTTTGCAATGCTGCAGCATTTTGGTGAAAAAACGAATGAGAGGCCACAGCAGCGTGGAATTGCACTGTGCCGACAGTAAAAGAGTCAGCCACGGCACTGCCTTTAGTCAAAGGTCCTGGCAGCACAGTGTGCGATCTAATGTGACAAATAAACAAAGGATAATCTCTTTTATTTAAAAGAGTTTGCAATTCCAAAAATTTGTTGAATAAGTCTTCATCATTTATCTCCTTTAAGTAAGATCCTGGTAATTGTTGTACAACATGTACGACATATTCTGAATCAGAAACAATATTGAGTGGTTCCGATGGAAATAAAGCTAAAGCGTGTAAAACAGCCTGTAATTCCACACGCTGTGTGGAACCTTGTAACAAAACAACAGACGTTTGCCATACTCCATTATCTAGCCAGGCAGCTACACCTCTTCCAGTTTTTCCAGAGCCATCTACAAAAAATGTGCAAGCATTAACAACAGGAGTATCTGATACTATCGTCTGTGGTTCGATGTTTAGTGTGTGAAGGTTTTGCAGTAACTTACATTTAGGCAGTGAGAAAGAAATTTTGTTTGTGAAGTCAGCCAATGCAATTTGCAGTGATTGTGATTGAACAAAAAGGTAATCCAAATCTTTTTTTGAAAAAGGAAGATACAAGGTATTGGGACCAAAACCAATGAGACACTGAGTACGTGACCATGCTTTTTGTATCAGTCACAATCATTTCCAAAGGCTATGTAATAGTTTTCTTTAAAGTGTTAGAGAGAAACACCCATTCCAAATATAAAATTTTCTGAGCGACTTTATCATGTTGCCCTATAATAGCAAAAGGTTGTTTTGGACCTTGTATTACATACACATCAACAGGTAAATTTAAGTCCCTTCTATAGGCTTGTAACGTAGATATCTTTTGTGAAACTGAGCACAAATATTTTGAGAGAATAAGGAAACAATGCATTAAAATAGTAGAGTTAGATACAGTAAAAGAATTTACTATTTTCTAGAAAAGGGGGGACTGAGATGGGGAACCAAAGAAACCTTAGCCAATATAGTAGATACATGAATGTGGATAAGAATTGTTTAATAATTATCTAGCTTATAATGAAGTTACAGAAGTTTCAACAGAGGTAGACATGGCCCAAGGGGATGAGAAGTGATGTTTAACGCTTGCATTGTTGAGGCTGGCTGGGACAGGAGAGAGTCCCTGACAAGAAGCAGCAGTGGCTCCAAGAACCAGCCAAGACCGACCTTGTGATTTGGACAAATGCCAAGGGACAACTGAGTCTGCGCAGGGACAGAAGGTTAAGAGTTCACCGTGAAGAAGACATACAGCCTTCATCTTCACGACCACCAGACGACCACCATAAGGAGGCACTGCGCAAGCACAGTTGAGAGGAGACTATGGAAATGACTTCCTAGGGCTAATTTTAATCTGAAGCGGGGATAGGTAATGCCTACGTATAGGCGTATTGCGAAACTCTATGTATATGTAACACTTGACTGTATAAATTTAAAGTGAACTGCCAAATCAGGCGCGCACGACTTTGGTGGGACTACCCCCCCGTGCTGCCCAGCGCTGAATGAACATACCTACTTTACAATCTCACCGATTGTGGAGTCTGTTTTCCGCACGTCAGTTTGGCGAGCCAGGCAGGAGACTCTCTGCTCGGCTGCGGGACCGGCTGCGGAGCGGACGCGCCTCGGCGCGCCCCGAGCACTTTCCTCGGAGGAGCCTCCGCTGCCAGCCGCTCACCGCGGGAGCAGACAACGACCTCCTGAAGCCGCGGACCAAACGGTATGTTTTACAAGGGGAGCCTGTAAAAGTATGGGCCGGGGCAGCTGCTAAATCGCGCAGAGACGTCTGGTGTGCAGCGTAGTCCCCGTATGGGAGGAGGGTACCCTGTATGGTAACAAGGGGGGAATTTGCTGACCGATAGAGCGGCCGCTAGCGATCTTGAGGGTAGATCGAGCAAATCCGGGGTGACTGCTGCATCCCAGTATCGGGAGCCAGGACGGACCTGTCGATGACTGGTACATAAGAGCCAGGAGAAGGGTAAGCGCACCCCCTCGCAATTGCGCTTGGTTTATGGGGTAAGTGGACCCCCTCGCAATTGTGCTTGGTTTATTTTTGCAGCTGCTGAATGTTGTCAACTGGAGCGATGCTTGTATGATGTGAATGTTTGGAAATTTATGTTAAAGATTTTGTGTGAGAATGTGAAAATGCTATGTTGAGATTTATATGTGTATATATGTTTGTTAATGAGTAAATATCTAAAACTGTGGATTGAATGTTTGAGTAAAAGAGACACAGCTCAGCTGCGGAGCGTGTGTGGAGTTCTGCTCCGCAGCTTCGTAACTCCACAAGGGGTACGGCCGGAGACAAACGAAGTGTGACTCACTGATGATTTGAAACTTGAATTTATATGTTAAAGTTGTAATTGTAAGTTTGAGTTTGATTATCTTAATCATTTTGTGGTGTTGGTATAAGAAAGTCCCTGTAGGGTGCATCGGATAAATGTGGGTATTTGAGTGGTGTCTTTTACATCCAGGAAATGAGTGTACGCCCTCAGATGTCCTGGAATGTGTGTGGTGTAAACAGAGGTTGCAAATAGATTGTGGCAGGGATATTAAATGCCCTGAGTGTGGGGTTTGGACTCCTTGGGATAAGAGGGAACGAGCTACGTACACAGTTGGAATTGTTTGTGGTTGGAGAGATAGCTGAAATAGTGAAATTGGTGTGTAGAAAGGAAAACTTAATCCCAGAATTCGGGACATGTGAGAGAAAAACCGGGAGAATTCTATAAAGAGGTGTAAGAAACAATTTGCATGGAATCGTATTAAAAGGAGAAGTAATAAAATGGGAAACAATCAAGGGGGAATATTGAGGAAGAGTCCTCTGGGTTGTGTTATTACCCACTGGAAAGATATTGTTGGGACCGGAGGTACGGAAAATAAAAAGAACCTTATGAAGTATTGCAATCAATGGTGGCCGTTATATAAGTTAGAAGGTGATGCTAAGTGGCCACTTAATGGGTCAACAGATTATAATACTCTATTACAAATAATGCTGTTTTTAAGGAGAGAAAGAAAATGGGATGAAGTTTCATATGCAGACATGTTTTTCACCCTCCGAAACCATCTGGAGTGGCAAAGGGACTGTGGAATAGTACCCCCACAGGACCCCATGGTGCTCGCAGTTGAGCGAGAAAAGAAGGAGCTTAGAGGTAAACTGAGGCGGTGTTGTTCAGCATGTAGTATTGGACAAAGATGTACAAAGACAAATAAAATTCATCAGGTACCAGAACAAGATCTAACTGATTTGTTTAAGCCTCCCCCTCGACCACAGGAACAGGATGCAGACTCGGATAGAACTCCAACCCCCCCCGGACAGCCCTGTATCTTCCCGTACTAGGAAGAAAACTACCTCAACAGCTTTACAAGCACCTCTCCGAGAGGCGGTGAGGCCGGATGGTGGGACGATGTTAATCAAAGTACCCTTTTCTACTGCTGACCTGGGGGAATGGAAAAAGGTTGCTAAAGATTATAGGAGTGATCCGGTAAGTGTAACTAAACATTTCCAATTTATTGTAAAACAGCATAACCCTGTTTGGAAGGATATACAGCTATTATTAGAATATATGACAGAAACAGAGAAACAGCTGATTTTAAAAACAGCAGAGAACCTAGCTGAAGATCATTATAAGATCACAGGAGGGGATGTTAAAGAATATTTCCCTCTCCAAGACCCAAAGTGGGATGTTAATAGATCTGCACATATGGAAAGATTGCAGGGATATCACGATTGGATTACAAAAGGAATGGAGAGGGCAATCCCCAAAACTATAAATTGGTCAGCTTTATATGCAGTCAAACAGAGTCCTTCTGAGTCTCCATCTGAATTCCTGGATTGATTGAGGGATGCAATGCACCGCAACACACCGCTGGATCCTGGGTCAGAGGTAGGAATACAACAATTGGTCTCCCTATTTTTGGGTCAATCTACAGGGGATATAAGGCGCAAACTTCAAAAATTACGCCCTACAGAGGGTAGGAATTTAGAAATATTATTGGATGAAGCATGGAGAGTATTCAGTAACAGAGAAGAAGGAAATAGGCAGGGGCAAAGAAAATTAATGGCTGTTATCCAGGAAGAAAGAAGAAGAGGGCCTAGGCGAGGCTTGCCCCGACTGGGCAAGGATCAATGTGCTTTGTGTAAGAAATTTGGTCATTGGAAAAAAGAATGCCCAAAGAACAAGAAGGAGGATCAGGGGTCTCAAACAGGAAGAACAGTAGCCCATGTGGAGGGAGATTGACGGGAACCTGCGGAATCTACCCTAGCAGATCCACTGGTTATAATTGAGCTAGGGAAAACACAACAAGAAATAGAATTCTTGGTAGATACGGGGGCAACATACTCAGTTCTGAACCAAGCTTTGATGCCCCTGGGAGACGATTATGTCATGGTGAAAGGAGCAACTGGTCAAAGTGAAAAGGCATATTTTTGTAAACCTTTAGAATATAAATTAGGAAAACAGTGGGGCATTCATAAATTTTTATATATGCCCAACTCCCCAAAGGCACTTTTGGGAAGGGACTTGTTGGAACAATTGGAAGCAAAAATTGTATTCGAAAAGGGAGAAATTACTCTGGAGGTAAAAGATCAAGAATATATTCAAATATTGAGCCTAACCTTAACCAGTCTCCCCCTAGAAGGAAACATTAGCGAGGACATCTTAAACCAAGTGTACCTGGGGGTATGGGCTACCGATGCACCTGGAAGAGCGAAAAGTGTCCCCTCTGTTGAAGTTAGGATCAAGGAAGGCCGAAAGCCGGTAAGGATTAAACAATATCCCCTAAAGAAGGAAGACAGAGAAGGAATTCGGCCGGTGATAGAAAAATTTTTGCAGTTGGGGTTACTAAAAGAGTGTGAGTCTGAATTCAATACCCCTATATTACCTGTTCGGAAGCCCGATGGGTCATATCGGGTGGTCCAAGACTTACGGGCAGTGAATAAGATAACTGAAGATCTTTACCTGGTAGTGGGAACCCATATACCCTGTTAACCGTATTAACACCTGAATTAACTTGGTTTACTGTTTTAGATGTGAAAGATGCTTTCTTTTGCCTCCCTCTCCATGAAGCCAGACAAAAATTATTTGCATTTGAATGGGAAAACCCCAAGAGTGGTCGAAAGACCCAGCTCACTTGGACGGTGTTGCCACAAGGATTTAAGAATAGTTCTACCATTTTTGGCAATCAGCTTGCAAAAGACTTAGAATCCTGGGAAACCCCGTCTGAGGAGGGAAAGCTGTTACAGTATGTGGATGATATCCTGATCGGCACCAAGACAGAGAGAGATTGTATGACATGGACAGTGAGTCTGTTGAATTTCCTGGGACTTCAAGGGTACCGGGTATCCAAGAAGAAGGCACAGGTAATACAACGCAAAGTGAATTATTTGGGCTATGAAATTAGTGCAGGACAAAGAACTATGGGACAAGCCCGTAAAGAGGCAATATGCCAAACTCAGAGACCTCAGACAGTGAAAGAATTATGAACTTTTCTGGGAATGACAGGGTGGTGCCGATTCTGGATCTATAATTATGGATTGCTTGTTAAACCACTGTATGCACTAACAGCCACTGAGCAGAAACAGCTTGAGTGGAACAAGGAGACCGAATGAGCCTTTGAGCTACTGAAAAAGGCTTTGATGTCGGCCTCGGCCTTGGGACTCCCAGATGTAAGTAAGCCATTTCTTCTTTACTCACACGAGAAGCAGGGCATTGCCCTGGGAATATTAACGCAAAACCTGGGTCCATATCGACGGGCTGTTGCCTACCTCTCTAAGCGATTAGACATGACTGCGAAAGGTTGGCCTGGATGCCTGCGGGCGGTTGCAGCTGTGATACTAAACATACAGGAAGCCCGAAAGTTTACTCTAGGCCAGAAAATGACTGTTTTAGTGTCTCATACAGTATCAACAGTACTGGAAACAAAGGGTGGACACTGGCTGTCTCCACAAAGATTCCTGAGATATCAAGCTATATTGGTAGAGCAGGATGACGTGGAGATTGTAGTCACTAACATTGTCAACCCAGCTTCTTTTCTCAGCAGGAACACAGGAGAACCAGTACATCACGACTGTTTGGAAACCATCGAAGCAACATACGCAAGTCGCCCAGACCTGAAAGACAGCCCCATGGAAAACGGAGAAACCTGGTTCACAGACGGAAGCAGTTACGTCCTAAATGGTAATCGACATGCAGGATATGCCATCACCACCAGTAAAGAGGTAATAGAATCAGGGGCTTTGCCCATGAACACCTCCGCACAGAAGGCAGAAATAATTGCTCTAACCCGCGCCCTGGTTGCTCTAACCTTTGCCCAGGGCAAAGTTGTGAACATTTATACAGACTCAAAATATGCCTTTGGAGTTGTACACACACATGGAGCAATTTGGAAGGAGAGAGGACTATTGAATTCCCAGGGAAAAAAATATCAAACATGCAGAAGAAATTCTGAAGTTACTGGAAGCTGTCCAGCTCCCTAAGAAAGTAGCGATTACGCATATTAAGGCACACCAGAAAGTGAGCTCAGATTTGGAAAAAGGAAATGAACTGGCGGACAGAGAGGCAAAACAAGTGGCCAGAACAAAGGTAAAAATAGAAGGGGCTTTAATTCCTGATAGACAAATCTCCCTAAAAGTAAGCCAGAATACACCAAGGAAGATCAGAAACTTATTACAGATTTAGAAGGGTCATATAATGAAGAAGGGTGGGCTCATACCCCACAGGGAAAACTAATCATTCCCTCTTGCTTACTGTGGCATTTGATACAGGAGGAGCATAGGAAAAGACATTGGGGGACAGAGGCTCTGTATAAACATTTAATAAGAGAAATTGTGGCTAGAAATTTATATACCACAGTGAGACAAGTGACTCAACAATGTGATCTTTGCCTTCAGACTAATCCTAAGAATACCCCGAAACTAGAAATGGGTCAGATTGGGAAAGGCAATGGGCCTGGACAGCAATGGCAAATTGACTTCACAGAACTTCCAAGAAAAGGGGGGTATCGATATTTACTAGTATTAACTGATACCTTTTCAGGTTGGCCAGAAGCATTCCCAACAAGAACGGCTAAAGCCCGGGAGGTAACTAAAATATTAGTGCAAGAAATAATACCACGTTTCGGGGTTCCAGCAACCATGTCCTCTGACAGAGGACCACATTTTGTCTCAAGAATAGTACAACAAATTAGCCGCCATTTGGGTATAGATTGGCAAGTGGTCAAGTGGAAAAAATGAACCACTTAATCAAACAGCAAATTGTAAAATTAGGACAAGAAGCAAATCTAACATGGCCTCAGTCTCTCCCTTTAGCCCTTTTGCGTATACGAACAAGACAAAGGGCAAGGGAAGGACTGAGCCCCTTTGAAATGTTATATGGAAGACCCTATGAAATACAGAAAGGGGTGTCTGTACAAGCTGGGGACGAAATTGTGACCTCTTACATGATAGCATTAAGTAAACAGCTCAATAAAATCAGGAAACATGTGGCTGGGACTCGAGGGAGAGGTTTAGATGGACCTGTACATAATATACAACCTGGGGATTATGTATATGTAAAGTCTCTTACAGAAAAAACCCTGGAACCACAGTGGGAAGGACCATTCCAAGTACTACTCACCTCATTTACTGCAATCAGAATCAAGGAACAGAACGCTTGGATTCATCACACCAGAGCGAAAAAGTCACCCAAAACTCCATGGAAAGTCACCACAAAACCCGATGGACACTTAGTTTTTACACGGTAATATGGGCAACCTTGGGGACGAGGAGCGTAACATGGGATGAGAACATGTTTGTTCTGGATATGTTCACGTTTTCAGCTTTTAATAACATGTCCCTCACAAAGTACACTAAAATACCCCCTGAGCAGCAAGGAGACCTGTGTACTATAACTAATGAACACTGCTGCACTTATGTTAACCAAAAGAGACAAATAGAAACAGATCTCTCTCAAATTTGGAAAAAAACCCCAACTTTTACATTTAATGTCACAAGATGACACTTCATGGGGATTCACTGAGATATGGGAAAAATTAACCTCCTGGTTGCCAAATTTGACATGGTTGAAACAATTGTTTGTCACTGTAATAATGATCATTCTCTTGTCTGTAGTCCTTGGCATAGTGGTTCAATGTGGCGTTTGGTGCTGTAAGAGTACAGGGGACTCTTACAGTGAATGGAAAAAGAATGAGTTGCGACGAAAACTTGAGTCCAACAAATATTTTGAGAGAATAAGGAAACAATGCATTAAAATAGTAGAGTTAGATATAGTAAAAGAATTTACTATTTTCTAGAAAAGGGGGGACTGAGACGGGGAACCAAAGAAACCTTAGCCAATATAGTAGATACATGAATGTGGATAAGAATTGTTTAATAATTATCTAGCTTATAATGAAGTTACAGAAGTTTCAACAGAGGTAGACATGGCCCAAGGGGATGAGAAGTGATGTTTAACGCTTGCATTGTTGAGGCTGGCTGGGACAGGAGAGAGTCCCTGACAAGAAGCAGCAGTGGCTCCAAGAACCAGCCAAGACCGACCTTGTGATTTGGACAAATGCCAAGGGACAACTGAGTCTGCGCAGGGACAGAAGGTTAAGAGTTCACCGTGAAGAAGACATACAGCCTTCATCTTCACGACCACCAGACGACCACCATAAGGAGGCACTGCGCAAGCGCAGTTGAGAGGAGACTATGGAAATGACTTCCTAGGGCTAATTTTAATATGAAGCGGGGATAGGTAATGCCTACGTATAGGCGTATTGCGAAACTCTATGTATATGTAACACTTGACTGTATAAATTTAAAGTGAACTGCCAAATTAGGCGCGCACGACTTTGGTGGGACTACCCCCCCGTGCTGCCCAGCGCTGAATGAACATACCTACTTTACAATCTCACCGATTGTGGAGTCTGTTTTCTGCACGTCAAAACTAAATTTAACTCTTCCTTGGCAGCTGGAGTTAAGATCTGTGGTGATGTTAAATCAGGATCACCTCTCAGAATGTTAAAGAGATTACTTAACTCCTCCGTGATTATACCTAACACGGGTCGTACCCAGTTTATTGTTCCCAGTAATTTTTGAGCATTGTTCAGAGTTCGTGTATGTGTCTGCAACTTTAATGATTGAGGCTGTACTGTTCTTTCTGTAAGAATCCACCCTAAATATTTTCAGGGTGGCATCTTTTGAATATTTTCTGTAGCAATTTGAAGTCCAAAGGTTTGCAAAGAATTTACAAGATGTTGCACAACATTTTCCAAATACTGTGTTGTTTCTGTTGCAATTAAAATATCATCCATATGATGATATATTATAGCATTTGGAAATGCAGCTAGGCTCAGTTGAATAGCCACAGCAACTACTATCTGACATATAGTAGGACTATTCATCATGCCCTGAGGTAGCACTGTCCACTGATAATGCTGCATAGGCTCAGCGTTATTTACAGGAGGCACTGAAAAGGCAAAATGTGCACAGTCATCAGGATGTAAAGGAATCGTTAAGAAGCAATCTTTTAAATCAATGACTTGTAATTCCCACTCTTTAGGGATCATTGCAGGATTTGGTGTTCCTGGCTGAGTGATCCCCATAGGTTGTAACACTGCATTTATCGCTTGTAAATCCTGTAATAATCTCCATTTTCCTGACTTTTTTGGAATAACAAAAATCGGCATGTTCCATGGACTAGTTGAAGTGACAATGTGTCCTTGCTGCAACTGCTCTTGAATTGATTTATGGGCTTGTATCAATTTGTCCCCTTTTAACGGCCACTGATCGACCCAAACAGGCTCGGAGGTTAGCCACGTAAGTTTGAGCAGAGGTTTTACATCAGTGACCCTTAGGATAAATTTGAATTGACTGTGGTTAGGGTTATGTGCCATCGTTTCAATAAATCTCCTCCCCACAAATTTACAGATGAGTCAAATACATAAGGCTGAATCCATGCTTCATGCTTCTCAGGCCTCTTTACTGACAAAAGTTTGGCACTTCACATGGGCCGTCGAGTGCCTCCTGTACCAACAATTGTAGAAAGAGCTATTTGCAATGGCCACGAAGTTGGCCAGTCCTTTTTTGATATTATAGAAACATCTGCTCTGGTATCTAGCAATCCTGAAAACCATCCACCCTCAACTTGCAAATTTAAAATCAGCTGTGGCTTGTGTTATTTCCTGTGACCATAATACAAAAGGTCTCCCGGTGCTACCAAAGCTACCGTCACCTTGATTATTTTGCATGTTTTGAGGTACTCAACAAGGAAGCAATATTAATTGAGCTATTTTTGTGTTCACTGGAATTGTACATGGAATTTGCATTGAAGTAGCATGATTTTAATTTCCCCTTGATAATCTGAATCAGTAACTCCAGGGTATACAATTATTCCCTGTGTCGTAGTACTAGATCATCCAATTATTAATCCTAACATGCCATCAGGCAAAGGTCCAAATATTGCAGTCCCCAAGAGGTCGGCTGCTGTTGTCAAATCCAGCCTGGCACTCCCTGTAGTTGCAGGCTGGAGGTCATAGATGGTTCTTGCAGTCTGCCTGTTTGTGTAGCAGTCCCATCAGTTAGTGGTGCCTGCACCGAATTCCAGACCCTGTTGGTTTGCGGGGCACCGGGTCTCACGCCCCTCCTGTAGTTTCCCTGTAAGATATTACCTTCTTTGTCAAATTTTGATTTGTGTTGATTTGCCCAATGATATCTTTTACTACAATGAGGGCAGAAGTGATTTACAGGTTTATCATGTTTGGATTTCTGTCATTTAGGACATTGCTTAGCCATATGTCCCAATTTTCCACACTCAAAGCATTTCACAGTAATTTGATTAACATTTAGTTGCTGTGACAGTGCAGCAGCTAACATGTTAACTCTATAAGTGTTTGTCCCTACATTTTGACATATCTTAATATATTGCTCAATGTCAGTAGCTCTTCCTCTAACTGATTTCAGTGCAGCCTGACAGTCTGTATTTGCATTCTCATAAGCCAATTGAAATAATAATAGTTTTGCAGCTTCTGGATTTTCTACCTGCTGTGTTATTGCAACTTGAAGGCGATCAATAAAAGATATGTACAGTTCCTGAGAGCCCCGTCGTATAGAGGCAAACGAAGTGATACCTTGCCCAGTTTCGGGTATGCGTCATAAAGCCATGATCGCAATACGAGCAGCTTGATCGAAGACTTGCTTTGGCAAAGCTTCTTGTGCCTGAGGTATAATGTAAGGGCCTGTTCCTCGTAACATATTTTGATCTATAGCTATCCCTGATGACAAGTTGTCCATAATTTGTTCCACTGACAAATCATTGTATTCTAATTGCCATACAGAATACTGAGCAGAAGTCAACACACTTGTCCTAAGTAATTTCCAGTCCCAAGGAGTCATAGTATAAGTGCCTCCAATTGCTTCCACTAGTCCCACTGTAAATGAACTGTGTAACCCATTTTCACGAATTGATTTCTGTAATTCTTTTATCATTTCATAAGGTAAACCATCATGCTGTGGTGGATTATGAGGTTTGCATACAACAGGAAAAGTAAACATGGTATCTCCTTGCTGTAGAGCTTTTTCTCGACAGCGTTGCATCAAGCTATGTGTATTTTTTCCCAAATCATTAAGTGAATCGTCACATTTAGCATCGAACTCTGTTAAAGGCGGAGCTGAAGGCACTACAGTTTTTTCTCCGCACTGCTGTAAAGCAGGAGCTGCAGGATTAGACAGAGGCACAGAGTTAGAGGGATTAGCAGGAGAAGGCGATACAGGCAGTGCAGCAAAGCCAGGTTCCGTTTTAAGTTCTGCAGACCCTGGAGAGGGAGTACCAGGCGATTGGGGCGGGGGGGTGGGGGACGGCGGCGACGCGGCGGCGGCCGCGGCGGAGGCCGCGGGAGGCAGCGGCGGTGAAGGTGCGGCGGCCGCGGCAGGCGGCGGCGGCGGCGAAGGGGCTGCGAAAGCGGCGGGAGGCAGCGGCGGGGCGGTGGGGAGGGTCGGCGAGCCCGTGCTGCCCGCCCGCTGCCTGCCTGCCTGCCTGCTGGCGGGGTGTGTGCGGTAACGGTGTTAGTGCAGGCGGCGGTAGAGGTAACGAGGGATATAAATCCGGCTCTTATTTCTGAGTCCACCCTGCCTGATGCAAAAGAATTATTATCGGAATCAGAACTCTGCTCTTTAGCGGCCTGCTTACAAACTGTCTCCTCAAAAGCAGTATCAGGTTGTATTGATATGATTTTTCTCTGCTGGCTGTAAATGCACCAGCGCAGTATAAATAAATTTCCATGTCACAATTAAATTTTCTGATACACCGAATGCCAAAGTTTTCTGCGTTTGTAAATGCTCCCCGACTCTTTCCCAAACCTTGCTATCAAACGTTCCCTCTGTGGGAAACCAGTTACAATTATCTTTTACCCATATTAAAAGCGAGGCAATTTGTCCCTCCGTTTATTTTATACTCAGAGGCCCGTAAAATCTGCTGCAAAACGTTTAAGTAGAGCTTATGCTCCTGAGAAACTGATTGCCCCATGCTGCCGCAATCTCACAACTCACCCGTTCCACAGGGGTTGCTGTTACCTATTTTCTCGGAGTCATGGCCACTTCTTCAAAACTCTTCCCATTAGATTGCATGGTCTCCGCAGTGAAGGGGAATCACCTCTTTTCTTCTTCTCTTGATCACGTTGTTTTCTTCTCTTAATCACGTCGCCTTCTTCTCTTGATCATGTCGGGCTCACCATCTGTGGCGACTGAATTAAGTGCTCAAGCTATCGGTACAAGATTCCCTTTATTTCACAAAAGAATCCAACTTACATATGTTTCAACAAAGATCTAGAAAGCACTAACGGCACACAGCCAATACGACTAACACAGGAGCGCATGTCTGGCTCAGCTGGGATGTTTGCCAGTCCTCAGAACAGTTAAAGATAAAAACATTCCATACACATACTCATGACTGTCTTCAGCCACATCTTCCCAGGCCTATACAAGGCCATCCTCCAACCTGTCCTTGTAAAACTAGTTCTTCAAGGCTTGGCAAACATACAGCACAACAAATTCTGACGGTCACTCTTGAAAACAAATGCCAGGTGTTCTGAGCTGCTCCCACACACATAGGTGTTTCTCATACCCTAGAGAATCTGAAATGACACCAGACACCTATGGGCAATGCTACAGAAATAGTTCATATGCATCGTTATATGAACTATAGAAACAGAATGCGACATAAATGGCCAATGACCTATAGGTAAATGATTATGTTTGAAGGCTTGTACAATGATGAATACAGTGTGAACATCTTCCTTATCATCTCCACACTTTTGGCAGCAGTGTGCTTAAACATTCAAACAAAAGGAGAAGACACAGCAAACTTTCAGCTTTATGTAGCACACCAGTTTTGCCAACTCTTTTTTCAATAACAAGGTCACAAGTACGAACCATCAAAAGTGCACGTGATAAGTCACTTCTGTCCTCTGTACACGTACATGTGAAAGGAAAATTACCTCATAATTTCAGTTTTTATCTCTCAGGATTACTTCACAGTACACATTTTTCCTCATTTCTATTGTGCCATTAATCTTTATCCTATGCCTTCTGCAGAAACTTCTTTTTTCCTCCCACAAAGGCTGCCAGGCTCCCGCTCTCCAAGGGGTCACAGGTTGCAGAGGAATCCACAGAAACAGGAAACCAGGCTTCCTCAGTCAGATTTGAAACACCAAAACCTGTTTCCTTTCTATAGAAATAAAGCCTGTCAGGGCATCCTCTGGGTAGGCTCACTGTATGTGCAGCAGCTCAGGAGGAGGGAGAGGCTACAGGATTTCTTGCTTGGGAAATAAATGTGAGATAACTTGTAGCATTTACAAGCCAGCAGAATGAAGGACATCATCTTCTTGCTGCTCCTATTGCACTTACAGAGGGGCAGCATTGGATTTAACACACCAGGAAAGCTCTGGACCACAGCCCAGGGTGGTGAAAGCCAGACAAGACACTCAGACTTGACTCCATCTCCATCCACAATTGTGGGGTCACCCCATTCTGAGATCCAAGCTGCCAAAGTGAGTGCCTCACAGGCACCTCCTTTTGCATCTTCAGGCAAGACTCTGGGAATGAAAGCCGTGAAGAAAACCTCCAATCCTACAACCTTTAACCCTGCAAGCCAGTCAAATGGACACAGTGATGGTGACTCTGAGAAAAATAACACAGCAAGCTCATCTAGCAGCAAAGGGACATCTCTACAGAGCAATGCTAGAGAGGTCCCTCTCCAGCAAGAGGTCACTACAAGCCAGGATACAGCTACAGGGAACAGATCTCTCAAGCAGTCATTGCCCAGCACTGGTATCACCAGCACCCAGAAGGATGGCAACTCCAAAACATCAGGCTTGGAAACTACCAGGGGAAAGTAAGGAAAGTTACATATTTTTTCTTGTCTCCTATGTACTGCTTAGGAATGGTTATTTTCCTGTTCCCAGTGAAATAATTGGCAAAAGTCCTGGTAATTTCAGTAAAATTGTTTTCTGGGCTTAAAGAAAACCATCTAAAACAAGCAAGGGACCAAACCTGCAGTATTTACTCCATCAAAACCATGCATTTGTAACAGAGTAAATGCTGCAATATCTTATTCCTTAGGGTAGTTATCTCAAAACCATCAGGAAAGTCATTATCATATATGGGTAGGAAAGGACTAGAACAGATGCCTCCCTGTTTTCTGCACAGTAAACTTTTGTTGATTTTTTTCTTTATTTTCTTGTGGGTAAAAGAAATTTCAAATGCACTTTTTCATTTGGAATCTATTAAAAAATGATTGTGTTTGTAGGCTTCTCCACTAAATTGAAAATACAAGCAAATAACTGTACTTCGTACATGCATTGATGTCTGACAATTTGAAACACCTTATTCTGTGATTAGAGCTTAGGAAAATTGGCATTTGCAGGTGAATGTGCATTCAGAACTGTATAATTTAATACATAATAGCTATACTTAACATAGTATATCAAATTGTACTGTCTAGCTTTATAGCTCTGGAACACTCAATTACATTCTTTGTTCCCCAATGTCTTCAGTTCTCCATGGGGATGTTAATACTGACTTTGGAGATGCTGCAAGGTTCACTTAATTGCTGATATATATTCAGATACTGGTAGAAAATGGAAGACACAAAGGATTGGTTGTTTTCCATAGTATTTATGGAGAGTGGGCTTTGAGAGT
The DNA here is from genome assembly GCF_947461875.1 of Haliaeetus albicilla. Classification (NCBI taxonomy): domain Eukaryota; kingdom Metazoa; phylum Chordata; class Aves; order Accipitriformes; family Accipitridae; genus Haliaeetus; species Haliaeetus albicilla. The sequence goes on along the minus strand of NC_091483.1, from coordinate 33,945,831 downwards.
GTAGATTTCTTCTTTTGATAGTACTTGCCCAAATGTTAGCATCCAAAAGCAGGAAAAACTCTTTCACTTAAATTCACACAAAAGAGACTAAATCACCACTTAGAAATATTCCTACAATTATCTTGCTATGTGTGGCTGAGAACTAATGTTCCTTCAACTCAAAGAGAAGAGTCCCATTGACCTGAGCATGTTTTGGATCATGCATAAATGAAATAATGCACCAAGACCCAAAGGAAAGGAGGTCTTTGCCTCTGCTTGGAAGAGATACCCCATTAAGGAGCTGTGTTTCCCAGATAGCTTTGCTAGCATACTCCTTCAGTTGTGAATGTCATCTGTTACAACACCTTACCACAGTGTTTGCCAGAGTCTCTGAGTTAACCCTAGTTAAATGGATTCTCTTTACACGTGAGAGCTGATAACTGCATCTCCATTAAAACAGGTCTTAACATATGCTAACCTTAGAGTCTTTAGCTTTCTCAGCTTTTTTCAAGAATAATATTCCAGTGAAATTAATCTTCAGAAAAATTCTGTGAATTGGCAGGTATCATTTCTACCTCTTACATATGATGTAAATATAGGAAGCAAAAAATTAGTCTCTGGTGAACAACATCTCATATTTTATTTGTCATAATGGGATGTGGTTGCAACTGCAGAGAGGCAAAATAAGCAAATCTTGTATTGACTAGCACCTTATTTCATGAGTGGTTGAGGAGCAACCTGCTGTGCAACATACATAAAGGTCTTTTTTTTTTTTGAGTCCATTGAGCAAGTTAGTGATAAATCTAGGATTCCATATCAAAGTTACAGGAATGTGTAACAGCATGAAACCCCAGCATAAAACAGCATGTTGAATCCCCACTCTCTTTCTCAAACTGCTGTGTTACATAGCCTGTCTCTAGCAAATGTCTACAGTTCTAGGTGTGGCTTGATCCTTTTCACATTAATATTCCTGTGTTATAAGCCTTGTCTTTCTACTACATACAAGTGCTTTTACAATCAGCTAAAGTGTTTTCAGCTTTTCTTCCAGTGTTGCCGCTGACCTGGACTGTGACTTAAGTAAGTCGCGTCACTATTCTTTCTCCCTTTCCCTGTGAATTAGACCTGGATGAATAATAAAGACACTTGTGACTCATTTTTTTTTGCTAAAGTCATGAAAAAATGCCAAGTCTAGTGTGCTCAATGTTACCGATCACTGCTGTGAAACACCTGGAAAGCTACTGCTGAGAAACTATACATAAGAATGCAAGCATTTTTATTTATTATGTACAGGTGTTATCCATTTCTAGCATATGTTTTCTTTTTTAAAAAAAAATTTGCATCTTTATTGCAAATAAAGTGAAAGAGATGCTGTAAAACTTCCAATAAAGACATACAGCTTTCTTCAAGGTTTACTCATTTAATGCTTGAGCACAGCATGAATGACTCTGTAGCAGATTTCATGGTTGTAAAGTGTATTACCTCTGAGGAAATTCGGAAGCACGGTTTGCTTTTTGAATTTACTTTGAAGTAAAACAACTCTTTGGTTGTAGTCTGTATTCCAACTTGAATTTCTGAGTGACCTTGTAGGAACTGCATGACTCTGTAATCCTTTATGGCAACCCATTGTGTTAACATATGTGCAGAGCTGCTGATGTTAAGAGGCTCCATATAGAAGGAACAATAGAGAGAGGTCAGGGAGAGACAAGAGGAAGGAAAGCAAAACAAGAATGAGCATTTGTTTTTTAATATAGTTAAAATTTTTAAAATAACAATACATATACTTTGTTGGAGAGTCTCCAGGACTCTCAGATTACCCACAAGGTACAATATGTGCCCATTGTACAAGCTTAATTCCCAAATACCCCTTTCTGAAGGAGGTCGTGTGCCTTACTGGCTTAATTACAAAGATAATTCCCTCACTATCTCTACCCTAGATTACCTGAGGACAATATTATGTACACATATCACATGCATACTGGAACTAGATTAGAAAAAAGTTCCTGTTCATGCTATTTCTGCAAAATTCCTGTTAAAATGTCAGAAGAGCATGATTTGGAAATATTTCATGGATTTTCAAAGTCTGAACTTGAAGAATATTTCTGACAACCACCAAGTGTGGCAGGCAGGACACACCCAGGTATGGCAGCTAGCATCACCTCAGCCCAAATCGCCAGGCGCAGCCATGGTGATGCTGCAGTGCCACGATCAAGCTGGGAAGGCAAATCAGTGAGTCAGGATCAGGGCTGGTGATGGTGGCCAGGGTAAGACAGAGCCCAGTGATCACTGGGCAGGTCCACAGGGATGGAGCAAGGCCAAAGTTAGGCCAGGATGTCAGCTTGCAGGTGCAATGTAGCCCTGGGGTGACCTTTAGTGGGGGTCCTGAGCCCACAGGCAGGGTGTATGAATGGAGACCCTAGGTCAGGCTGGTCAGGGTGAATAAAACCCACAAGTGCCATCAGGGTCCTGACAAGCTTCCGTTTCATTTTATTGAAAGAAATGCACTATTAGAACTGTCAGAATAAATTAGTTCTTTTTTTCCTACTGAAACAGAACCATATGTCCCAAAGACCATGACTTTATTTTAAAAACTTGTCTCAGGTTGGCTTTTCAGGTTCCAGCAGAACTTCTTGGGGCAGAGACATATTGCAACAGGCAGTCACCTGATGAGGAGCACAGTCAGTAGGGCTAAAGGCTCCAGATTCAAGATTCTGCTGTTAATAAGGCAAAGCTTGGCTTTGAGCCCCTCTATTTCACATCCCGATGTGGTATTTTAAGTGCTAAATATTGGGCATATCCTTATCTTTAAAACCACTAAACTCTTCCTTATGCTTCACTGGAATGAAAATGCAATGAAATCCTGTTCTTTTGCAGTGAAGTGGAACAATTTTATAGGTAACATTAGAATAGGTATAGGAGGACATAATTTATAGATTCTGTAGCTACTTGCTCTCAAACCATTTCAGAATAGTGGTTTCTCTGGTGAGGTATTACCCTTTCTGGGAGGGCCTGCACCCTTTCAGAAGGATAAGGAAACTTCATAGGAAGCACACCTAGAATGGCCTGAGCTGAAGGAAAATTCCTTTCTTCACTCCCAGTAATGAATTTGACTTAAGCTCTGAAATGTAAGGCTTATGTCTCTACAAACAAATATGCTTTTTTTTATTTCTACCTGTCTTCAAATTTTTGTGCTATCCATATCAATGAATAAAGAAATGCTGGAAAACTAGAGCTGTGCTTCAGCAGTAAAGAGAGTTTTTCCAAAGTTCAGTGACATTAAATGTGAGCATCAATTTGGTGTCAAAGAAGAAAATTGATGATACATTCTTTTCAATTGAGTTCATGTGAGATACATCTTTTTTAGCCTGTGGAGAGAGGCAATTGCAATATTTCACTGTATAAAGCAGCTTAAATAACAGTGGTGCTATGGAGCATGTCTGAAGCGGAGTCCTGAGACTAGCACACTCATCCTTCCATTCTGAACCCAGTTTTATTAATTACTATTCAAGGTAGCTCCTGAATATATGAGCCATTCATTCAGGCTGTAAATTAACCACACTATCTCCACATTGTTGGATAGCTCTACATTACTCTTTTCTCTTAGTATGTGTATATTACACATTTTCCAATTATCGTGAATCCACTGAGGGTCTTCATAGACTTCCCCTGCCATTACCTTGGGTAGTGGTGAGGTGACAGTATTCTATTACTAAGCACAGAAGGGTTTAATAAAGTCAGCACCAGGGACAGATTTGCTTAGCTGTCACATGTGGTAGGAGTGCTGAAATATTTTATTCTCATGACCAGCCAGACCTCTGCATTTCTCCCTGGAAATTGCTTTTGCCTGTATCAGCTTGGTAGAATTTCTAGTGTACTGACAAATTAAAATGAATGGTTAAGCTCAGCAGATGGTTCAAATACACAAGACACATAGAAACCTGATTTAACTGCCTAGTTAACAGTCTTTTTTGATCATGTCATCCTTTAATGGAACAGAGAGAACAATTCTTGAATCGATTTCTTAAGATTTTGCATCACTGTGCATTTACAATAAATAAAGTCACGCATGGCTTAGGTTTCTGCCTCACTAGGTATATTCACTATGACCTGGAAGGAGGAATCTCTTACACTGGTACTTAGGCTGCCTTGGTGTCGAAGTGTCAGAGGATGTTTGACAAGCAGTGCTTGCTTTGCCCTCACAGTGTTGAATTCCAGCCATGCAGAAGACCTTTGCAATGAGCCCGTCTTGTCCAGCAGCATCTTGAATGTACTTCTGATGCTTGGCTGTAAGCCCACAATCTAATTTTCCTACACATGCTGAACGCACTGTTACTCCCATTGCAGTCCTAAAGACCAAAGCAAATTGTTCACCCAAGTGCTAGTATTCACTACTTTATTGCTATTTCATCCACAGAACAAATGGGGCAATAGACATAATTATGCAGTTCCACAACGATGCATGTGGCATGGTACCAAGAAAATGTAACTGTCCAAAGAGAATTTTAATGCAAGTATTTAGAGATTGGTGCTGTCTTCTGCTGAGGACAGAAGTAAAACAGTTAACAGGTGACTGAGACTGCTGGTGTGAAGTAGTAAAACACCTTACTGCATTGTGCAGATTAGGTACTACTGCATGCTGTACAGCAGTACTGGTATAGGGCAAGAGCTGCACAAGGTCCATGCAATTTATAGACTTTTAGTTTGTATCAGTGCTATTATACCCTGTGTATTGAGGACATCTTTTCCACTGCTGATGTTGCATGCACAGAATGAATTAGAAAGTCTGTTTGCTCCAACGTGGTGGTCACTTTTCAAGGGGTTCCAGTTCCTGGGTGGGAAGGAGTCATTGCGGGAAATGGTTTACCCAGTTTGCACTACGTCCCAGAGAGACCCTGTAGGATGTTTTGTCTTTCAGGGAGAGACGGAAGGGTAAACACATGTCCATAAAATTCTGAACTGTAGGTGATGAAATAATAATTTCTGAAAACTAGACAAAAATTCAGTAAACAACAAATCCAATGTTCTGGTTTTCCGAAACAGCCTTTCAGCAATGATGGCAAGGCAGAGTCATGACAGACTGTTTTCAGTAGCACAGAAAACAGCACTGGGCAAAAAAAATCACATCTCCACCCAGGTTGCTTTTGAGACACTCACAAAGTACTTATACAAGACAAAAAGCCCCAGCAACTTTTCCTCTTAGCCTTCTCAGAGTCTGGTTATTTAGTTTTTCTGGGATCAGATTCAGATAAGGTACTACTATACAGATGACTTCTGAAATGTTTAAATGAATATAATAAAGGTTTCCGTTCATCTCATTACACTAACTACTGCATTAATGCTCATGCTTATCTTTGCTCTTACTCTTTGTTTCATCTGCCATGGGAAGAGTGAGGATTAGGAACAGACTGTTTTCCATCCCTGCTAATGTCTATTCACCCCTCTGCATAGATTAGGATTACTGTAACAAACTGGACACAGTGTTAGGATTTACCTCCCAACCACTGCAAACATTCGACTCTTTACAGCATTTCATTTAAGATACACCAGAAACATCTGCTCAAGTCTGCACAGAAAATATGCATTCTTAAAAATCTGAATATAATCAACATTTTAGAAAACTGACACGAATTCCTAGAATAGACATGGCAAGGAAAAGGACAGTAGCATGGTGTCCCCATATGTTTTCCAAAGGCATTATCTGTGTTGCCAGTTAGAGAATGCAAGTGTTTCAGAAGACAACTTTTCTGCCAAATCTCAAAGCATCTATTCTGTATTACACTCCTGGTAAGTAACACCATAGGTCATGAGGAAAAGCCTGGGGAAAAAAATCATCTTGAATTTAATGGACTTTGGCTCAGATCCTTTTTTTTTTGAAGTGCCCCCTAAGAAATCAATCAGTGACAGCGTAAAGATACAGGTCTGCATGAGTTAAGTGGCAAATCAGGTACAAAGCAACTGGCAAGGCATTTAACCATTTAATGAAGCTAAATAAGAAAAGAGAAGCTGCCCAAAACAACACTATAAACAGATTAAGGAACAACACTTACCCCTCTGGAATTGGGATGGATCTTCTTTTTTAACATTTTCATTTTGTCATTTATAAAGGCTTTGTTTTTGTCAGTATTTCTCAAAGTGGAGAAGCCATTACTGACATACTACAATCTCCTTTTCCGTAGATTACAAAGGGACTAACAAACCACTGAAAACCAGCACCACTGAAGGTCATCTGAGAAGCACTGACAATAAACTAGACCAGAACTAGCTTACTGAATTTCATACTCTGGGTCAATTAGATGATGGAAAATAAATTTATATTCCAGAGGGAAAAATGCAGAATGAAGACCCTTTTAAAGAACAGTTTGTCTGGGTTTTCAAATGTGTTTTACCAGATTATTCTCAAAGCAGATTAATGGATATCTTCTCAAAAGTCTGAATTCTATTTGTGGGAAAGTTTGATTATTTTGAAAGGCTCTGAACACAGAGAGGGAGATAAGGTCTAAAAGAGTTGATCTGGTTCACAACGGGACAACTTTTTAAATGCTAAAATAGATCAGTGAAGTGCTAGATAAGTGGAAATTGTGAATTAATTTTTGCAGCAAAAGGTAGGACACAGAATTGGTCACAACAGTAAATAAAAACTTGGATGAGACAAAGAGGTTGTTCACAGTCCAAGGCTCCAGCACTGTACATACAAAAAAAGGAAATGAATGATGAGAGTAGAATTTGTGTTTTGTAATAGACAGGACAAAGTGTCAGGACCCTGAGTCCTGGAAAAAAAAAAAAATTTAAACAAATGGTATGACTGCCCCCACCTGATACTTCAGGGTCAACAAGTCAGCTGTTTCTCACAGCTAAAACATATCCTATAACATATTTTACCATCACATACTGTATTATATTGTATATCACATGCACTTTTCAGAGGCTGTCCAGGTTTCCATTCTGATCAGCATGTAAAACAGATTTCCCAATTTGATTTGTTTATGGTCAGTCCCTAGTGAGTACTGAATTTTTATTTCAGCTGAGATTCATACATTTCAGAGCAAAGGAAGCGAGGCAGTGAACATAAAAAAATTAACTGATTTTGGTTCAGATTTATAATTTCTCTTTGAACTAGAGCTTACATTTTTGAAAGATGACTGGTGTTCATTTAAAGATACAGAATTCACGGTATCATTAGTATCAAAAAAGTGAGGGGTCTCTGTAGTCACCTAGTGGAGTTCAAAGGAAGCTGCTGAAACCAAAACCTGCTCTCCCACGCAACAGCAAAAAAAATCTTGTGAGGGTGCTTTCTATCCCTATAATCTAAGTGTTTACATTATGTCCACCAACATTATCTCTCCTCATCCAAACTTCACAGGTTGTTTAAAGCAAACTGAAAATATATCACAGCAATGTACTTTTATACAACCTAAATTCAGGGCCTATACTCTGATTTTTGTGTAACAGTCTTTCAGACTGAAAAAGATCCTAGCTTAAAAAAAAAAAAGAAAAAATGGATTTCTTCCACACCACGTCATTATATATTTTTATGTATGAATGCACTTAACCTGCTGTATTCAGAAGAACAATCATATCACCCAAATGAGATAGATATATAAGCAAAGGTCACAGGTTCACAGAACCACAGGATCATTCAGGTTGGAAGGGACTTCTGGAGGTCACTAGTCCGACCTCCTGCTTGCAGCCAGACCAGGTGTGAGATCAGACCAGGTTGCTTGGGGCTTGAGCTAGTCAGCTACTGAGCTCCACACTCTGGGCTGGTGATTGCACAACCTCTCTGGGCCCTGCTCCAGTGCCTGGGTGTCCTCATGGGGAATAAATTTCTCATACTCAGTCTGAACCTCTCTTGTTTCAATATGGGCCTTTTTTCTCTTGTCCTCCTGCAATACAGCTGGGAATAGCCTAGCTCCAACTTCCCAATAGCCTCCCTGTAGGGCCTGAGGGGCTGCTCTTAGGTGCCCTCATAGCCATCCCTTCCCCAGCCTGAGCAAGCCCTGGTCCCTCAGCCTCTCTTCGCAAGGCATCTACTGGCTCCAGATGCTTGTAGCATCTTTCTGCATTGCCTTTGCCAAGGTGTAAAGGACTATACAAAATGAAAACAGGTGTAGAATCAAGATTAGTATTTCATAAACTACCCTGTGAAATACAAATAAACTGCATACAATGTGAATGAGGCACAACCACCAAGCTGTGCACAGACTACGGCTCCAGCTCTGGGTCTTTTTGTATTCCTTCAGCAACGCAATAATCTCATTTTCATGATTCAGTGATGTCCAGATGCACTGATTCAATAGCATTTCTATTAAAAGCCAGGTAATCTAATTTACTCATGGATAAAAATAACTCATTTTCAGATATAATATGAAAGGGGCAGAACAAAAATCTATACCCTCTGTGGCCTGACCGCCACCAGTGTTCCTGCAGGGTGGCTTTAGGACCACTCACAAGGATCTGAGCTTAGAAGCAAGTGGAGGCGACGGCATACAGGTGTATCTGATAACTCTGTAGCTGGCAGTTTTTGTGAGGGTTTGGTTTTTTTTCTTGGCAATGTACCCAAAGAACAGTTTACCATGGAAATGTGCTGTGGAACATGAGTCCTTGCAGTCTCATAAACTTCCACTCGCCCTCTCACTCCAAGGTAATTACAATTTTTCGATGTTACTGTAAATTGTACTTCACTTTTCAGCAATATCGGGGTATCACAGCATCAAGAGGACTGGTTCAAAGACTGCTGAAGTTAAACAGAAACATTTCCATTGACCGCAAATGTATTCAGGACAAGCCTGCCACAGGCCAGACAACTTTACCAGCAAGCAGTCGCAGCACTCCTCCTTTGGAGCTAAACAAATTTGTTTTCTTCTTTTGCTGCCCTCCTTCCTGCAGGCCCCCTGCTCTCCCTCATCATCCCTTGGGAGCTCAGCAGAAGCGGCAGGGCTCTCCCTGGCCGTTGCTGCCGGTGAGCCGTAGGAAGCTGTACCCGAATTTACACAGCCACAACGGCCACGGGGCCCGACCCCCTCAGCGGGCGTGAGGGGGATGGCGGTGGCGGACAGAGGCACCCACACGGCCGCCGGCGTCGGCAGCGCCGCGGAGCGGAGCGGCAGGCGCGTTACCCACCCCCGGCAGCTTCCCCCCTCTGCAGGCAACGGCCGCCACCTGCCGGCCCTGCCCGACAGCGCCTCACGCCGCCCCGCCCCGCCCCGCCTCGCCTCACAGTGCCTCACGCCCAGCGCCCCTCGCTCTCCCCACTATTGCCTCACGGCGCCTGGCGGTGCCGCACGGCGGAGCCGGTAGCCGTCTGGGCTTTGGGGCGGGTGTCTCAACCAGGAGCCGGCTGCCCGGCAGCAGCAGGCAGATGGCGGTGGCTCCCGCACGGTGGTGGCAGCCCGCGGGGGGCGGCGGGGTGAGCCTCCCGCCGCTTCTCCGGGTGGGGGAGAGCAGCTCAAGACGGGGCGCCCGGGCTGCCGCCAAAGAGGTGGTAAAGCAGAGCATAAGCCCTGCTAATTGCGAATTAGGCGAGGGTTTTAAGAGTGCTGGCAACACACCAGCGAAGCAATGATTAGTTTAAGGGCTCTTGAGTGTCCGCTGAATCAGGAGGCAGAGTCATGCCTAAGAGCACATGCTTCTATAGCTACTTCAAACCAAGTGGGGTGTTTTTCGTCCTCTAAAGTCAAGTCCAGCTTCAGAAATCTGCACAGCAAATTAAGAAACCATATTTGGTGCTTATGAAAGCTTAAGCAAGAATAAGTAAGTACTGCTGAGACTTCACCTACTATTTGTCCCCTAGGCGTGCACCTCTCAGGGCAGCTTTCCATAAGACCACAAGGTTTCATTTTGTGGACGGGGAAGTTGCTTTTTTGCAGCGAATCACGTCCCTTTGAAGTTGCAAGATGTTGCCCAGTAATTCACACCGCATATATATATACACCTCTGTATCATGAGGTTGATGTAAATTGCTGAGGATGTCAGCTGAACACAAGGCAACACTACAGTAATCTGTCTTACACTGACCGAAATAAGCTTTTTTCCCAGCTGAGGGAAACACAGGTATTATTGATACACGCTCATGTAGACTGGGCATTGGGTTTCTTGCCACAGACACAGCGCAGGCAGTCCTTGCTTACAATTACCGCGAAGCTACTTCTATTTCACAGTTATCTCTAGGCTGCATCCTTTCTGTTTTCTGGCCAACTGTGGAAATGAAGAAATGCTTCATGTTTTCTCTGTGGAAAAAGAAACAGGACTGGTATAAGCAGAAGACAAGAAAACTTTTCCAAGAGGGTATTAATGCAAGATCTGAATAAGCTGTACGGGACGTGTAGGATCCCAAAAGCTAAAGACAGGCTTAAAGGCACCATCTGGGTCCCACTAATGCCCTGCCAGTTGTAGGTGCTTTGCTCCAGCCACGTGAGCAGGCTCCACGGCCTATTAGCTACTCAGAACTGACTTTGCAATGGCCATAAACCCCAGAGGACTCAGGCCTGCCAAGGCTGCAGAGTAGACATGTTTACTGGTTGCGAAAGAAACAAATGCTGCTCTTCATACTATGCCCTACTTCTCAGCTAGGGTCAAACCACATGATGCAGAGTTGGGGCAGCAGTATTTTGATTTGAGCTGGAAATACTGCTGCAAATATCACAAACAAAGAGGCTATTTCAAAGGCCTGAGGACTCAGAGGTATTCTCCCACACCTTGCTACCAGTGGGTTTTCCTGGCCAATACGTGCAAGAGGAGAATGAAATCTGTCATATAGGCTTTATGACAGTAGGGGACTTGCACCACTCTCTCCAGGCTGGATTTCTGTTGTATGCTGCAAGGATTCTGTTTTGTTTTTAAATACAGCTTTCCTGATTGAAATCAGGTTAAATGCAAAAGAAACACCAGGCTCCTAGAGCTCTCAACAAAACCTGCATGTTAGAAGCCTGTGTTGCTGATCTGGAATATATTATTCCATGGAGGGTAAAGAGGATTTTCAGGTTTAAAGTCCTGTTATGCAAATCAGTTGTCTTCTGTTCTGCCTTTGCATTAACACAGCCTGTCATAGTTCTTCTGCCACGCTTCATCTTCTGTTTCCAAATCTACATTTTTTCAGACAATTTGATTTCAAAATTATATTTACATTCTTAACATCTCTTAATGAGCTTATTTCATTGGTTGCACAAACCTAATTATGAGTCACACCAGGGGCTCTTTTGCTGTGAATATTTCCTCCAATTTAGCCTGATCAAAGATTGTTGGGCTGTGTGAGAACCACAGCTTCAGATATTGCACTCATGTAGCTTAAGAGTGAGCTAAACATTTTAAATAGAAACAGTCTGCTCAAGTTGAGTTAAATTTTTGGTAGAGACCAGAGGCTGAGTTCAGACTATCTTTAAAAACCAAGAGCAGTCCTTAACTGATATATTTGGGTTGTATTCTACCATGTTTTCCTTTAGAAGGCATCTCCAAATGGGAAAGTTCCAATAGCTTTTACCTTGAAGCTAGCCACCGTCAATAATAATGATAATTAGTGGATTTACATTATGAATTTTTAAAAGTAGATTTTATTTTTTTTAACTGCACTCTTTGTATTCCAAGGTTTTCATGTATTTTACAACTGCTTTTTTTGCCTGTTTTTTTTTTAATCTTTTCGTTGACCACATTTGCTCAGATGTGAAATGGAATTCAACTACCAAAAATTATATCCCAACTGTCTGCACTGCAGAAAAGGTCATCACTGACAACACTGCTATATGTCTTCTGCTTAATCCCTTTCTCTGGTGAGCTGTCTGGTCTGCAGGCAAGGAAGCCATGAGCTCAAGTCCTAACCTCACCGCTGGTCCATTGTAGCCCAGATTTTAAAATCTGACTCCTATATTTGTGTTCTTGATTTGCAGAGGTGGTAAGCATAGCACCCAGCTGCCCAAGGTGTTAGCTCTTCGTTCCTCACTTTCCAGACAGCTATTGGGTGTGGTACTACATAACTGCTTCAGGTGGTGTTATCACTTCAGATGTCTTCTGATCAGACTTTATATGCCATCAGTTAATTGCTGAGAGTTATTCAGGAATTTAGATGTTTACATTTTCTCTATCGAGTTTAAATCATAAGCAAACCACCATGCTTAGTCAGAGCTCCTTCTGAATAGACCACTCTCAGTCTGGCCCAGTATCACTTTCTGCATCCATTAAGAAATGTTTAGTATCCCATTCATATGCTGAGAGATTTTTTCTTTTTTTTTTTCATCTCTGTGCTGCACTCCAGAGAAAAAAATACAGTCTTCAATCTAGGCTATGAATATGCAGAACCCTCACTACAGCTATGAAATGGAAGAGACCTCATGCCTGTAGTGAGAAATGATCTCAGTGGTAGTACCCTGAGCACACTAACAAGCCTTGATAGCCCTAAGCAACCTCACCTGAAACCCACACACATGAGCCGGGGAGGCTCCATTTAAGTCCAGGCTTGAGCCTGTTCTCCTTATAAAGGTGCTTGTCTCTATTAGCTTTCTTAGACCCGACTTGTTACCTAGTCTCTGCCTGATACTTGCTGGGCTGCTAATTGACCTGTTCCTGTGACCCTACTGCTGCTTGCCTGTCTCTGGTACTGTATGCTGCTGTTGAGGTCAGTGCATAACTTGTGTAGTTGCCCTTCCCCTCCTGGCTCACCAGAAGTTAAGGAGAAGCCCTGCTCTTGCTGCTCTCTGATGCTCAGCAAGGACACCCCATGGAAGAGCTGTCTTCCTGGTTGTGCTTGTAAGTGAGCTAAGTGCCCTGCCATGTCCTGCTCCTGCTGAACATGGTGCCTATCCTCCCTTGCTGCTGCAGAGGTGTGCTGGAAGGGATGGAGCTACAAGCTCTCTCTGGCTATCTGTTGGCAATGTTTAACTGTAAATATCATCTAGTTACTGCTGCTAGTCTCTGTGTGATACAGGAGCCTGTAAAGGACCCGTGTACCCCAACCAGAGGGGTGGTGTAAAGTAACTTCATGATCTCTCTGCAAAACTCAAAAGACTTAAGTCTTTTGATTCTGCCAATTTTATGTGTCTCAAACTTGCATAGAGGTTGCTCCTGGCTTCCACAGATGTAGTGAGAAGAGCACCTAATCTTTAAGCTTATAGTTGAGGAGCTGAATTTAATTTTTAGCAAATATTTATTCATGGAGTCTCTAATTTATACATACAAAAGCTATAGCTAAAGGAGACAGAACATAAAGGAAGCATCAAACAAAATCACAGCCTTTTTATACCAATTAAAAAGAAATATTATCCTAATGAAAACTCTCGAGGACGTAGAGAGTGAGTGAGTGAAATCAGATCAAAGACACTCAATAAACCCCTATTTTTATATGAAACACATTATTCATCAATTAAACAATGTGTTGTGTGAGGGAGCACCACAATGTAATACTGACAGCAGAAATACTGAGACATTCAGTCTGTTGGCCTTACTTAGCATCTTACTTCCTAGCTTATCCTGCTGTTTTCTCAGGAATCATTTTACAAGTAAGGCATTACTGAATTTAAAGTGAGTGATCTCAGTAGACAAAAGCAATCACTTCAGGACAGATGCTGATACTATTTTGTGTTTTGTGCTGTTGTTCTTGTTTGAAGCAGAGTAAATATGTACTAATGCCAGTTAAGTAAATGGAACTAATCTGGTCTTAATTGTATTTCAATTTCCACTGTAAGGACCCCATAGCAAGATACTGATTTCAGGACCCGCTAGGTAATGTAAATACAGATTTCCATACTGGGTTATGAAACACTAACAGAATTACTACAGCTGGAAGCAAAGGTTAGCAGCAAAACAAGACCCAAGTTCTCATATGCAGATTGGTATGGAAGTACTTGCAAGTTCACCAGTCCTACAGCTGAAACAGTGTCTTGTCACTAACTTGCCAAGTCAAAAATGAAATATATTTCAGCATGGATAAGGGAGTGATGTGTGACCCTGAGAAAGGCTGTACTAAGTTGGGGGGGGGGGGGGGGGGGGAACGGGGCTGGGCTGGAAATCACTGCTAGACCAAACAGACATTTGTTCCACTGGCAGAAATGCAATAATACTTTCTTCAGGATGCCTTCTGATCTGCAGCTGGGAGACTTCCCGAGACAGAGATTATAGCTACAACTTTATGTTTAAAAGAAAAAAACAAACCAACAACACCCTAAAGGCCTGTTCTTTCATGAAATCACTTAACTGCTTTTTAAAATCCATTTTGGCTTCCCAAATTTCCAAATCTGGCACAGTCTGTTTGTGGAAACAGTACCCTAACACCACCACCCCCCCCCCCCCCCCGCTTTTTTTCCCTTTAAGTTTAAACACGTTTTGTTTTGATGCCTCTTTCTCATAACAAGACCAACTGAATAATAAATGCCATGACTTCCCATCCCTCCTGCTCTTCATCTTCTATTTGTATCTTTCTTTTCACCTTTCTTTAGGATGTAGGAATGAACCTGAATTCTGTATTCAAACTGTGGTCTAACCATAAGCTCATATGCAGCAACAAGGAGTTGATGTACTGAAACAGTGGTGGTTTCTGTTTGTTGTCTAGTCCTTCCCTAATAATTTCATGTATTTGATTCACTAGTTTAGTTAATGCAAAATACTAAATTGGCATATTCAGAGCTGATCACAATGGCTCCAAGATCTTTTTCCTGATGATAGTTAATTTAGGTAGTCATACTGTCTGTATAAGGCTGACTTTATTTGTGCATGACTCTGCATTACAAGACTTTTTTCTGACACTTAATTATTTGGAAATTCAGTATCATGAGATTTCTGCAATTCTCCAAGATCGGCTTTAGGTTTACTACACAAAATGATTTTGTACAGCTCTGTATAACTGTCATCTCCCTATTCACCTACTTCCCCCTCATTAATGAACATAGTGTCTATTACAGATTCATGTGGGATTCTGCTGATAAACTTTCCGGAGAAAGCTAACTAGTCTTTCACCTCTCTGATTTAATGCCTTATTAATCTGTAACAGGATCTATCCTCTTACTATGTGACAGATTGCTTTCTTTTTCCGCCCTCTAACAGCTTTTGGTGAGTGACCTTGCCAAAAGCCTCTGACAAAGCCCCCTTTATCTACCTGCTTCTGATTCAAAGAATGCCACTTGATTTCTGAGGCATGATTTCCCTGTACAAATCTGTCCCAAGCCATCATTCAGTTTATAATTTGTAGTTAATTCTGTTCTCTACTGTAGATTCTACCAAGTTGCCTGGTTTCAAAATCCAATTTAACAATTTGTGGTTTTTTGCAACCTCCTTAGAATTATTTTAAAAAAACCAAAACAACCCCAAACCTGGCCTTGCCCTTGCCAGCTCCTACATCCTGTGCTGTAGTGATCAAGAGTTTGATCGTTTTGTGTGTGACTTCCTTCTCTAGGTGGGTAGCCAGTGGCACAGGTAATTGTGGAGCTACGGCATGTTATTGCTGTGTGTGTCTCAAAGTGCACTGCAAAACACAGTCTACATGCGCTTACAATATTGCTGGGGAAAGGGAGGAAGAGTAGAAATGTCTATCCATAAAGTGAAAGTTACAGGTGGTTAAAAACCTTACTAAACAATCCTTTGAATTCTGGATAAACAGTTTCTGTAGTCTGAAATGTAGGTATATTTTAAGACCTGTCATTACTACAGTCTAGAAGAGATGCTTTGTACTTGGTGTTCCACAAATATTTACAAGGAAAAATGTAGATTTGCAATATAAATACATGTAGAGATGGAGAAATGATTGTCTGTTTTCTTTGTTGTTAATGGGTAGCTGAAGCAAAACAAAAACTAAGTAATTGGCCAAGACTACGATGGCAGTCTGCAAGAAACCAAACTTAATCTTCATAACTTAGTCCTATCCCTAGATTACAGGTTTAACTTTCCCATTTAAGTGTAATATATCTTCATATTGTGGAAAATGTTATTTGTTCTTTTCATAATATCTACCTTCTGTATCTTACAGAAACTGGTGTGCCTATATCCATAGCAGACTCTTGCCTACAGTGGTAGTGGACAACGTGGAAACCTTCTCATCAGGCAGAGCGAAGCCTTGCACTTGGCATATTGGATCCTGTGCTCAGAGGTGTGTAGAACTAGGAAGAAAGAGTACTTGCAAGTACATTAATTATCACCAGCTGCATAATTAATACAACCATGACTTCAGAAATGGAAATGAAAACAGGAGGGAGCAGATTAGCATGTTTCCAGGTCTCATCTTCACATGCCCCTATAGCAAGTATAAAAGCTCATGACTTGTCCCTATAGCAAGTATGAAAGTTCATGACTTGGCATGCTTGCACTCTGGCATCCTCTGATCAGTAAGCCCATTGTATGCTCTCCTCTTCCAGAATACTGCAAGGAAAGGTACACATGTACAAAGTTTTAAAGCACAAGTGGGGAGGAAAATCCCTTCTGTGCAGTTTTCCAAGTTTGTGCTTTGTTGGAGGAAAAGGCTTCCCCTGAGAGGCACAAATATTTTTGTCATTATCTCTCTGCTGGGTGCTTATTTCTGGCACAGCTTTGGTCAGACAGTGAACCTAGAAAAGTAATTGGCCTGGATACAACTTGTAAATAATGACTCTGTTAAACATACTCAGATTGCTTTTTATGGTTTGGGTGCCTCATTGTATTCTCCAAACATTAGATTTCAGTAGTAACTGAAATTGGATTCTAATGCATGGGCCTGGAAAATGAACCAACAAAATAGAGGTTGTAACATATTTTTCCTCTGAAAAATTTCAAAAGCCTCTTACAAGTCAGTTTGACTGTTCTGAGAATTGTCCTCTAGGTGGTATGGCAGAACATGCTTAAAGCTTTGAGGTGAAACAGGGAATAGAGTACCTTTAGGATTTGGTGACTTAAATATAGTTGATTGTATTGTAAAACTGTGGAGTGGACCCTGTGGTTGAAATGTTGCCAGTTTTTTTCTAATGCAATCTAGAAGATTCATAAAAACTTTTTTTTTTTTTGGGGCAGGAAAATGTAGCTCCTTGATCTGATCCTGTAAATAAGTGTCTACTATATACATTTTTGAGGCTTGTTTACGTGGAGAGTTATTTTTGAAATAGCTATTCCTGATTAACTCCTTTCATGGACACTTCATTTTCATGAGTGCTTTCAGGAATGGATTATGCTAATGCAGAATAAGGTAGCTTTATCATAAAATAAGACCATCCATACAGCAAAATAACTGTGAACTCTCTTGATTTCAGTTCACCTTAATCTTTGAGTTCTTGCTGCTGAAAAAGCCATTTCTCTGAGGCAGAGCTGGTTGGGGACATATGCAAAGCTCCTGCCACCTGCTATAAATTTTAGTATACATAATATTACATCCCTTGTGAAGGGGTGACAAGATTAACTATAGTGTAAAACAGGGTGGCATTTTCTAATTCATTGGGAGGATATTTTTCGGTCTGACAGCCTTCAGTTTTGTCCCCCTTTCTGGAATGATTTAGATGGGGATTGTGTGTCCAAAACAGTTCTGTAACTATTATATCATTGTATTTTCTGAGATTTGAGGTGTTCTTCATGTTAGTGTTTAGCAACTAGCAGAACTGTGTGATACTCTTTTTATTCAAACTTTGTATTTAACATATTAAGAGGCAAGTAGACTTGCTGTAGTTAGTTTCTTCTGTATGCCCTGCTGCAGCGTGTTCATTCTAAACTGACTTCTCTGTGAAGTTAAGAAAGCTAAAGGAAGTGATGGGGTAGCCAGGACATGCAGAAGGTGTTGGACACAGAAACAAAATTGCTGCTGCCTCTGCAGTTGCATACTATAAGAGTAATAACTGAGGCATCACAATTACATAGCCATACCCTCCTTACATCAATGTCCAGAATGGAAATTTTCATGCTTCATCGGATTAATGTTTGTATAATCTTCTTTCAAATAATCAGAATAGAAGGCTTCCAGTGTGCACTAAATATGAACTGATGTGGCATAAATTCATTGTGAACCCTTTTTTTCACTGATTTCAGAGAAAACATTATAATCACAATTGTATTTTTGGCTCACTCTTTCCAGTTTAGTAGATATTAATTGTAATAACTTCCATAAAAGTTGGCAGTATTTGACTCCTGAATAAGATACTCAGGGAATAAGTCTGACAGCACTAGACATCAGATTCCTTTAAAATCCATGCAGGTGATCTGAAGGCTGCAATATTAAAACTATGATTGCTATTGAAACACCAAACCCTAGTTAGGCTTCACTTTCAGTTTCAAGCAGTTAATTAAAAGATACATTTGACATGCAAGATAATGTAATGTAGTTATACAGGTATCTTACAACTCCTGTTGGGTCACCTAAAATAGGTTTAAAATGTTCTTGTTTTGCAGGTCCCAGACAACAACACACCAAGCCTACAGAATCAAACATAAAATACTAACATCACTGGAGTGGAAGTGCTGTCCTGGGTACAGTGGGCAAAACTGCCAACCCAAAGGTGAGTAGAGTTGTAAGGATTTGAAACTATTCACTTCAGCAAAAGAAAACAATAGAACCTGATTTATGAGCAAATGGCTCTGCTGAAAATCAGTGCAGTTCTTCCTGTTAATTTAAAACCAGGAAAAATGCACAGTAAACTAAAATGCTTTGGGATGTTGACACTTCCCCGCACATGAATTTCCAGAGTAGCTAAGCAGAATGTCCTTTCCTCTCTTCCACTCTAAATAAAACTTCAGCCTTATTCCATTTTGCTAAAATATGGAGTTTGCATTCAGTGTGTCTCTACTTTTGACCTTTTAGTTATTGAGTATTGCAGTGCTGGGGATATTAAATCCAGGTCCTCTATTGAATACTTGCTGTAAAATTCATCTACAGCACTGTGACTCTCTTGGTTTTCAGTTTCAGGCTCTAAGAATACATTTTAGACATGATAAAATAATGCATCAACTTTGTTTTCCTCTGAATTGAGTAGGACTTTTGTCATTCATTTCAACAGTGACTGAATTTTACTAGGTATTACTCATGATCCCTGTGTAATTGTGCCCATTTTTGACAGAATAGAGTGTTTTACCTCTGCCTTGGTGATCAAACATATGGCAACGTACTGTAGCTTAACATCTGTATAATAGCTATTTCTTTGCTGCTGGCCTTAAACAAGCAGCCTTTGAAAAATAAGATATGGCATCAGCATACGTATTTTAAATGAATGAATATTACAAGAAAGGCCATTAGATGTGGTAGGGAATTCAATCAGCAGGGGTAAAGTAGAGGCTGTGATTAAAAATTAATGTAGAGGAATGAAGAGAAATCACTGTTATTCACATTCAGGAGGGAAATTTCAATGCTGAAAAGCCAGAACCTCAGCAGGCACAGAATTCTCTTCTGTGCAGCTGAGCATGGAGTCACATATTAACACGGGACACAGTCAGCAAGGCTGTCCAGTGGGCATGGATCAGACGTTTTAAAGGTTTGCTTTTTAAAAATGCAAACGTTAGCAAAAATAGATTAGAAAATGCTTATTGAAGGGGGAGGCTACAGTTGATAAAATTGAAATGGCATCAAAACAACAGGGAAGCATTGACCAGGAAAAAAAGCTGTATAACTCAATTTGTAGTGGTATCTGTGTAAAGATAAGAATAAAGGAAAATGTTGTCAAGTGTTACAGGAATGGGTTTGAAATTACATCTCCTGGGTTCTATTTTCAAAGCTCTTCTGGCTTGCTGAATAACTTGGGGAAGCCACTTATAATCTGCATACCCAAGTTTACCCATCTAGAAAATTGAGATGACACTTATCTCGCAGGGGCACTGGGATATTTAATTAATTAATGCTTGTAGAAGTGCTTAAAGAGACTGGGATGAAAGGTGTTATGTCAGAAAGGCTCTTCCCTGCTTCTGGAATCCTGCCTCCCACGAGGAGCAGACCACCAGCACAAGCCCTGCCTGTATTATTCAATTCCCATGAAGGGATGTCAGCTAATGAACTTGAACAGTTGGGAGCCCAACAGCCTTGTCTTCAGGCACTCCCTTTCTGAAATGGTGGGGGAGAGATATTGTAAGCTCTGACTGAGGCTCTCCAGAGTCACTGAGCCTTCTGCTTGGCCTCTCTGCGCTTGATCTGCTCAACAACAGAACTGTTATAGAAGGGTTTCTGTGCCAAGTGAACAGGGGTATTCTGACAATATGTTATAGATCCTGGGAAGGCACTGTTAGTGTGATGTGGGTTGCTTGTAGCAAATGCTAATTCAAAACGGCTTCTGGTTTAGCTTCTCTCTCAAACCAAGTGAAATCATATGTAACTATTTCAGTCTGATAGTCTAAGCAGGAGGAAACACTTGTCACCATCTGATAGTTATTACCAGACATCTGTAAACCATATTTGGTAGCCTCATTGTAACTGCTTGGTTACAGATGCTTCTCAAGGTAATGTAGTTGTGAGTGAGACAGAAGAGCCTCTGGGAAGAGATGTGTTCAGATCACTATTTCTAATTTTACCTCCCATGTGGCAACACATGACCAAAATGGGTAAGACCTGGATCCTAGTCCAGCATGGACAATGCAATTTTACAACAAACTTTTTAAGAAGAGAAAAATGTAGAGATTTCTTGCAAGTCTCATGAAACAGTGCAATATGGACAACTCAACAAATAGAACATCATTATTTTGATTTGGGAATATCAAATGCTTAACTGGGAGCAAAACGGCTAAAATGATAGGACTTGTAAGTTGTGAGTCACAAAGTTCATGACATCATTTTTGTTAAACACTGCTTTATTTTAACTTTTCACCCTTAAGGTGGAGAAAACCATGTGCTTCTAGTAATGTCTGGGGGGAAGAAATCCCAGTTTGCTCATGTACATATGGTCCCTGAACACTGTATTATGTGTCAAAAATGATTTCAAGAACTGGAAGATGCATCTTCAAATATAGATCATGCCGTTTGAATTCAGTTTTGCTATGGAGTGAGCTGAGGTGACTTAATGTATATGAGTTCATTTCCATCTGTGGGTTAGAGCAAACAGCTGGTTCTCAGAGTTGCTGACAATGCCATAGCCATTGTTAGCACTGAATTGTCTCGCATGGTAGCGATGTCATTTCTCCAGCAGATGGCTGTAAAATGTTCCACACAGGAGCGAGTGCTATCCTGTGCGTGGGGTAAGCTGCAGACACAAAAGGTAGCAATTCACCTTGAAATGCAGGGAATGGCAGGAAACTACCAAACTCCCCGCAGGGACTCCCCTTCAGCCACTCCTGCTTCATCAAAAATATATTGAAAGAAAAAGATCCAATTTCCATATTTTTAATATTCCCTGAAATCATTTTGCATGCTATGTTTAAAAATACATGGGACAATAAATTATACATCTAGGCCAATATATTCAATGATAAGAGCCTAATGTTAAATTCCTGTGTGCATTACCTGATATTCAGAAGTGCTGAGGACCCTGAAGCTCCTGGAGGAACTGGAAGAACTCATTGCTCAGCATTTTGAATTGCTGCTTTTTTTGGTAGTGTTGCTTTGTTATTGTAAATAGCACCTATAAAATGGGTCTAGCAGTCTAAATTTTATTTTATGTTTTATCTTTTTAGCTTAAACTGAGTGTAGCATATACAATTTTTAAAAGGTCTCAAATGAGAGTCATTTGATGGCTATTTCTACCCTAAAGGGTGTATGTATTAGAGTTTCAGTCTAGTGCTCCCATCATATGTGCTTCTATTCAGCATCTAGGATGGGGAATCTCAGCAGTGGGACCAAGGAGCACATATGACATAATCACCATATGATGTGTCAGAGTGGTTCCTTTGGTAAAGGACTGAGCCACACTGGAAGAATGATGTAGGAGAAGCTATACTGCCAGTGACTCTTCTGAATTTTTTTTCGTAAATGAAAACCCTGAATTTCTAATGCTGCCTGAGAAGTACCTTTCCTATAGAGTGATGAAATTTAATAACTGCAGAATATGAGGTATTGTCTCTGGGTGAGTTTTTCATGTGTGTGCATCACTGGCTACAGTCCTTGCTGCTTTTAGCAGTATAATGCACTATTGGCTTGCTCCATTACAGGTTTTCTCCAACAGAGTGATACTATGTCCTGGGTCTTACAGGGATTAAGTTATCTGAACAGTTTAGAGCATTAGTAAACCTAGCACACAGTGATAAATATATATCCTTGAAGCTCTAATAAAAGTGAAAACTGTAAGGGTTTGGGTATTCCACAATATGAAACTGTGAGTGGGGCAATTGATTTAATAGGGAGGATGAAAGGTAAGATGGATAGTATAAACAAAAAAAAAAATCTGGTGTCTGTAGCACTAACAGTGGCAGTGAATACATTTGGAGCAACAGAAAGGTCAGTAAATGAAAGAATAAAAGGACATCGATCAGCTGATCTTTATCACAGGCAAGTAAATGACTCCCTTGTCACAGATTATATCATCACATCACCACCTGATAAATCCCGTGTAATGAATTGAGCTGAATGCAAGTATTTAACTCCTGTCAATAACCATGCCACAGAAAGATAACAGAAGCTATTGAAATTATAAGTATTTGAGGATTTTGTATTTCTTATCAGCCAATTTCAATAATTTCTATGAAACTTTCAGTCTGTATGATAATTTTCTTTGAGTTCCTGTCCTAATTGTTACTCCCCCCTAATTTAGAACATAAACCACCTTATACCATCCTTAGATGTAATCTATTGATCCTCATACATACTGCTAAGAGGCTGGTGAAACATAGGGAATTTCTTGATTCAGCATTTTATTCTGTTTCCTTGGAAACTCATATTATGGCCAGACTAGGTTTTAATATTTGAACTAGAAAATAATGTCACCATACCCAAGTTATTCTGCTTGTACTGTATTAAAGACTGGAAATGGCATCAGTGCCACATAAGTGGCATTCCTTAGATGTGCTGTAGCTGGAACAACATCTACTTCAAAAGCTTCATGAACTGAGCAAGCATATACAAATTGGTATGAATTTACACTAGCAAATTTACAACCTACTCTGTACATATTTAATTTTTTTAAATAATAATGAAATGAAAATGACACTGTTAAGCCTAATGGCTAGAGAAGTAAGTCAGGAAGGTGGAAATTTCAGTTCAGTTCGTAGCTATCCTGTCAGTTGTTCCCTACATTTTGTGAGTGAAGGCACTTTACTTCTCTGGACCTCAGTTTCCCCAACTGTAATATTGAAATGATAATAATGTTGGTCTAACTTTGAAAATTTCTTTGGGATCCTTGGGGTGAGATGTAAAACAAACACAGAAAATCCCATCTACCATGACCAGAGAAAGTATTTACAAACTTGTCACCTTTGTGAAGTTTTTTAATGTAGGTACCAGTCACAAATCTCAGATGACATTTGTTGGTATTTTTATTATGTTTTGAAATGGTTTTTATTTTTTAGGTGCTGCGACAATGTAATATCACTATTGCCTTTTGTGGGAAGATTTCCATGGCTGAAGATTTTTGTAATCTGTCAAAAAAAACCCCAAAATCACTTTCAACAAACCTGACTAATTTTGTAGCTATAAAAAACACCCCTAATGAATTTAACAGCTGACTAGCTCTGTATTGTGTTTGTACTGCTGTTTTATATTGATCTAAAATATTCTTCTAGAATTTTTAGCCCTGGAGATTTCAAAATTCTGTTCGTTATGGGACAAAGTTTTGACATTTTAGTATTAACACCAACCCCTGCCAATCTCAGGAAGCCCTTTATAAAGCCATTCACTGTCTTCATCAGCGTGGTCCCACACTGTGTTATAGATGGAGTAAGCAGATAACAAGAATCACTGCAGATGATTAGGCTTTGGTAAAGTTGGTACAGAATAGAGACGGAAAGCAATTGTTGTGGAATCCTGATTGTCATGTTCCATGTTTCACACACATCCTTTCCTTTTCCTCCCTCTTTTAGCTCAAGAACAACAATCACTTATACACAGCAACCTGGATGAAAGCAGCAGAACTGTCAGCGAGAGGACACCAGGAACTCCTCAGGACCCCAGTGGGCCAGGTCAGCTGTTACAATTACTATCAACTCTAGCCCAATCACTGACCATGTGATTCACTAAGATCACTGCAAAAACAATTTGAGAAAAATTGCTATCAGCTGAAGGGACCTGAATGAACCCTTAGAATTTCTAGCAGTCATGGTTCAGCAGTATGCTTCTCTGATAAAGATAGGCAGAAGAAACTGAATTTAAAGGTACCAGTAGCTTAGCATTTATAGAGTGGCTTGTGACTAAACTAAAATGAGGAAAGTCATTCTACCTAGAAATATTTAAACTGTTATGTTAATGAGTAAAGTAGATGAATTAAGAGAAAAAAAGAAAAAAATTCAACCAAGCAACACAGCCAAAAACCCCCAAATCTAGGAGTAGTATAGACCAGCATTGGTCATAAAAGAAAATGTAGTAATGTTAATTGTATTATCTGAATACATGATTATTGTTATATATTTTCTTATAAAAATTGCTGTTTTAATCAAATTCAGTACAATGATGCTTCAAAGTCTAGCAAGGGCAGCTTAAGTGTGTTTTAAGCTATTCCATCTAGGATGATCAAATAGCTAAGCAACACAGGGACAGTTTACAGCTGTATGCTACAGATGTTTGAGATTTTTTCCTTATTACGTTATTCATTTGCTTACTACTGTGTTTACTTCAACCTACCTAGACCATAGGGTTGTGGAACTTAATGTTGGTGTCCTTGCAAGGGTATGTACAGACCTCAGCATTGTAAGAGCTAGTTAGTAACCATAATGCTTTTATTCGAGCAGTGATCTACATTGAGAAGTTACCTTAGGTGACAGCTGCATGAAAAGCTTCTCCACCTCTTAGTCTCTAGAATTGCTGGGTGTGCTCACTTCTCTTTATTTTCCATTACCATCTGTATCATTTAAAGTTTACCAGCACAAATGTTCCAGAAAATTAATTTCATAGTTATCTGCATAAGTATTCATGGGAAAGGAATTTTATTCAAGCCAGGTGTGTTTGCACACTCACTAAATTGGGAACAGAAACAACCATGGTTTATCAGATCATTTAAATTAACCATGAATTCAAATATTAAGTGTTCACTGTAAAGAAACATGAAAAGATATCTGTGATTTAGAGGTACTCAAGTAGTTGACAGACTGTGCTATATTCCAATCTGTACCACCTGAAGGTGTATATGCCTTTGAGGGTACAGAGATGTTGGTAATGCAGAATTATTTAGAAAGTCTGTGTACTTAGGGAACTGCAAGCAATCAGCATATCATGTTTCAATAACAACAAAAGAAATATGTGAAATATGCTTGAATAAGGCAGTTGTTTGAAAAAATTGTTCTCTGCTTGTGATATACACCCCAGCAGGGAGTGAGACTGCATTTCTCAGGCAAATTTTTGGTGGCAAATTATATGCAAGTTATTTGGCAGTGTTCTCTACATACTGTCAAATGAGCTTGTAGTTTACGTCGTGAGGAGCCAGATGGACTTGTGAAAGACAGTGTAAAGGAGGCATGTTGCTTGAACTTTCTTACTACCTCACTTTTCTTTTGAAACTGTTGATGTTTCAATTACGTATGTCTACATTGGCTTTTTGTGTAATCATCAGCTGTTATACACTGTGGTGTTACTGTCGCTTACACAGTTGGCCTATATCCGAAAATGTTTTATTGAACCAAATAATAAGGCAAGTTATGTTCTCAGTTCTGTGTGTTGCTGTTGTCAATATACTGTTCTGGTCCTGGGGTATTCATGCATGCTAGGAGAGCAGGATGTCAGAATCCAGATTGCCACAGATTTTGTGGAGACAGTACACATGTATGTGCTTATGTCCATATATGTGTTTTACTTTAAATCATAATTGACAAATAGAAAAATTAGCATAGGTGGGAGAGGGAAAGACTGAATCTGGCATGGAGGTATAGAAAGGTATTTTCAAACGGCAGTTAGGAGAAGCCTGTTGCCCCTTGGTGATATTGTGTGAACAACAGTGTTTCCCAGTGCTGGAGGGAGGAGGATGTTGTCTAGTAAAGCAGGCAGGACCCATATGATAAAAAGAGCTTGATCAATAGAGCATTAAAACATACCACTTCTCTTAGTAGGAATTCTGCTCTGAAAAATAACTCTGAAATTGGAATCTCATAGCTCCATGTTAATTGCTTTTCAGTTATTTTTAAATCAAATGGGGTCAGTTTAGAAGGAGAGAGATACCTGTTCTGGCTGCCAACCCTGCAAACATGACCTGGGGCCAGGACTGACTGCCCTGGTCTGTCTTTCCATCAGCAGCTGCCAGGACTCTACAAGCCAGATTCTGTGTCCAGCTCCCACTATGCAGCCATGTCACTTATAAATCTCACTTTCACGTTCATCTATGCAGCTTGTCTTCCCCCTTCAGTAAGAACTGACAGAAACAGAACTGAAGAAAGCATTGCACCCTGCAGGTTAGTTATCAGTTTGGGTGACTGTGCATGATCCAGTAATGAATTCAAATCACTTTCTCATACTAACAATTCAACCAGGAGCAGAAGTATCCAGACTTGTCTGTCTGTCACAGAGCAGTGTTATGATGAAAAGTATTCAGACAAAGAAGATCCATCAATGTCTTGTCTCCACAGTGCTGTTGTGGAGAATTGCCAGAATCTAAACTAGGTGGTTGAGTTATAAACACAACTTTGTATCTGTGTACGTAGACACCATGGGCAAAGTAAACAGCTGGAGAAGCTAACATCCTAACGTTAACCAGCCAGCCTTATTTACTGGGGTCTACCAATTATGAATTTTACAACCAACATGCCTCTACAGGAGAGCATTTTCATGGGTGTTGACATGCTTCATCTGCACTGACTTGGTGCATTTAGTGAATTTTCTGGGTTTTCCCAAAGACTATCGAGTTAGATATGATACATTTACTTTTTACATACTAGAGTTGTGAAGAATAAAAGTCTAGTCAGAAGAATATGCCCTTTTACACATAACTTGACTATTTTTGTTGTAGTCCTTAAGCCCCTGTGCTTCTACGTGATTTCTGATTATAACTGTTTACTGCCATGGGAATAGACACCAATGCCATAATGAGAAGTGACGTAAGATCAATAGCAATACTGTAAATTTACACTAAATATTTGTATGTGCTGCTAAAGAATCTCTTGCATAGCAGTTTATTAAGTCATAGCATGGCCTGGATTATGTAGGGTAACATATCCTGTGTCTAAGGTAGGCTATTTAGGCCAAATTGTTGAAGGAACTGAAGAGATTTTGTAGCTTTGCTTACAGGAATTAGAGCATTTAATTTTATCAGCATCTTCTGAAAATGCCAGACTAAGTTTCATTCCTGTCAGATGTGAAACTCAGATGGCTAGCTGAAGTCATGTGGAGTCTTAATTTGCAAGACCACGGCCTTCTTCACCACTACCTATCTTAAAAGCATCCAGCTAGGCCTTTTTACACCTGGAGAGACTAGAAGTGTCAGGAACAATTTGGGCAGATTTTAAAATAAACTTGCCTTCACAAGTTGCGCATCTTTTTTTACTGGCAGATTAATGATTATTCCAAAGTAATTTATGTATTAGCTGTTTTTCTGCCTTGCTGCTGTGTTGAACAAGTCTTTATTTTCACCCCAACACTGCAAAGATGATTTATTCCTTCAGACACATCCTTGCAAATTCATGAAGTTATGTTATAAATGGTAAGTAAAAATCAGTGCTTTTGTGATTGTGTTAAACGAGATAGACTAAATGAGAGTTAACTGAATACCCTGTAGGGTGCTAGGTAGAGAAAGAATGGCATTATGCTGATTAAAATATGCTAACCATTCAAAATACTCTTGTAGAATTATAAATACTTTATAATGGATACAGATGCTTCAGTAATTAGTTATTGCTGTGCTGCTGAATGTCACCAATACATGATACATGACAAAAATCAGGATGATTCACTCAAGACTAAAAATTCAGAAACTTTTCACCCCACTTCCAGCAAATGTCTCTCAAGTCAATTATACTTTCTTCCCTACCCCACCAATGTTTTAACACTACTTTTTTTTTTTCTTCTCATTTTGTTGTCTGACCAAGCACTTACACAAAAAATGAATGAGAAGATTAGCAGCCAGGAGATGAAACTGACTTTTCTACAGAAGAAGGTTGACAGCATTGCTTCTGCGATGAATGATGTGAGCAAGATGCTTTCTTCTCTGGAAGGCAAAATCAATGAAGATAAGGGCAAAGACTTCCAGTCTTTTCTAAAAGGCAAGAAAAATAAATTAATGCAATCACTCACCCAGTTAAAGGTGCCAGAAAAAAAAACATTCATAGACTGTCCTATTCTATTGCTCAACATTTATAGGGAGAACTCTTTTTTTAGTTTCATTTCATAATAGAAGGATTTGTTTATTTCTATGTTTGTTATGGTGTCTTTTATAGTAACAAAATAATTACATTCTTGGGTACTACATTGTCTACATGGTAAGTTAAGCCACTATCAAGACATTTTCATTTACTTAAAGCTTCTGCAAATATTTTTATCTGGTTTTTTTTTTTTTTTTATCTGACTGCTGCTAAAGGATGTAGTACTTGCTTTGCTACCAGGTCTAAGTAATATTCTTTAATACTTAATTCACATGTGCAGGGGAAACATATAAGGAATTCTGTGGTAGTGGTATTTATAACATGGCAAACATCCTGCTGAATAATTTGCCTCTGATCATATTAGGCTACCTTTGATAAACATCTGTACTCATGTTTGGTAGATGAGAAAGACATGGCCAAGGATCAGGAGGTTGGGCAGACCCTCACCAGCAGAATTATGCATCCATTCTTTGCGAATCCTACAGCAAGATCTGTTTGCTACCCAACTACAAATGGTGCTTAACAAACAGACTGGAACTGAAGCTTTCATTTCCTTGATGTGCAATATTTTCCTTATTTTTCAGGAATTTTCCCCAAACTGTTTGTATTACACACTTCAGAATCCAGAGGACTTTCCTATGGTTTAAAAATAGAATGAGGGAACTGGAGCTCCTTACGTTGAGATAAAACTAAAAGAAACAATAAGTGCTATTGTATCTATCTCGAATTTAGCAAGTGTTGTCCCATTTCTTGTATTTTCAGTCCTCTGCCTCTTGAGTTGCTTGTCCCACATGCTAGATGGCTCTCTTGCACCCTGGATCAAGTTTATCCCATCTCTTACTCAGTGACCTGCTTTCACCTGTCCACATATTGCTAGATGGCAATCTTGACCCTTGGGCATACATTTAATTAGTCTTTGAATATTTCCCATTTCCCTTCTGCTTTCTCTTGATTCTTTTTTATATTCCACTCATTCTAGCTGTCATGTCCATGCTATTCCAAGAGGTCTTTTGTTGCATCCTGTGCTCCTGCTTCTCCATTCCTTATCTATATTTAAGGGTCCAAGTCCTAATTAAAATGTGCAGTACAAACCCCCCCATTATTTCACACTTCTCTGCAAATGTGTTTCAAGCCTTTATTGTTTTTTATCTGCAATGCTCTATATTATACCTGCTTAGATGAAATCTCCAGTTGCTGGCCCTTTTTTGATCTGTGTTCTCAATCCATCCCCTAATCAAGTAGCTCTAATGAAAATGCTGCTATCAACTACTTTCTTTGACTCTAATTATGGGCATTCCAATACAGGTTATTCTTGGCTTGTACATAGGTAAACAGAAGTAATGAGGGGAGGAAGGGAGAGAGAACAAGGCTAGTGTTTCTGTTGGCTTGTATATGTGATGTTGGAGGGCAACTGCATTTTCTGTCCAGGTAATATCTGTCAGTCATACTCCAAGTGGGCGAAGAGCATCCTAAAGTAGCAGGAGCTGGAAGGAGTTTCCATGCTGTCCTCTAACTTGGTACAGATGTGCAGTATAGGCACATCAGACTTGCTAAAAACTACTCTTAGAGGCTCACCTGAAGCAAAACACAGCTTTCCCCACTACCACTGCCATCCTGAAGCAACATGCTTTCAAAGCACAGTTAAGTTTGTACTTGCTTCATGCTGTTCGGACTTCTTCCTTCTTCCCCTACTTTTCCATTTTCTTCCAATGGTTCCCAGGTCCTTTGCTCATATCTATTAATTATCTTTTTTCTTATCACAGAAATTCTAATGGTTGACCAGCTTTGTATCAGGGTTTGTTAGGAGTGAGGTCTGTTTCTCTGAACAAATGATTCAATACAGTTTACAAAGTCTTTATTTCTCGGTTTCATCTGTAAATAGACTTTAGTCCTACAAACCTGTCATCTGTTGATACAGGGCAACACTCACTGGAGTAACTGATATACTCTTCTAATTTGATTAGTGAAACCCATTCTGCATTTTCTAAGTTGTTTTCAGTACTCAGGAGATTGTTCCTACTTTTTACTTAGAGAAAATAATTTGGTGTTCTCCCTTTAATAAACTCTGCTTACTTCTTGCTATTCTTTCTTCCTCCTTTTGTTCCACATCAAACCTTTTCATTGATTCCTTTCCTCTTCATTACTAAAATGTACACTCCTTTAAAAAGGAACTCAACAATGGACTGTTAATAACTTCCAAGTCAGAAATGTTATTTACAGCTGGATATATAACCTTAACTCAGTTTCCTGCGTACAAACATTTATTTTGCACATTATTCTTCAAATAATTGAAACTGTAAAGGGAGTATATGTTGACACAAATTAATGACACACTTTGGATTTCAGCCAGGGAGTTAAAATTAAAATTTATAATCTCATAAAAAGTGCAAGATATCTTTAATGTTCACAGGTAGTTTGGACCTTTCTGTTTCAAAATGAGCAACAGAGAAATTGAGTTACACCCATGAATGTGCTCGTGTATTCTCAGCTCAAGCTTAAGAATATACACAACTGTTACCTACAGCACAAGTTTGAATTAGGTCTTTCTGTGGAGAAGTGTGCTATCACAGCCACTGGTGAACTTTGGAATAGGATTTGCTTAGCAGGTACCTAGTTGTCCTAGCCAGCAGGTAAGGGAGATAAACCCAAAGCTGTCTGTTTTATCAAGTTCCACCCCCTTGATAAAAAGAACCCCTGAGAACCAGAGCTGAGTTCCATACAACACCTGTGATCCAACTAAATAGAGTAGGAATAGGAGAGAGAGAGGCTGGCAGTTTCCTGACTGTCACAGAAAGAAAAGACCAGTATAGGTCCTGTGGAAGACCTCTCGCAGCAGGTCTGTTATCAAGATTTGTTGCTGAGATGAAGAAATTTAATTAATTCCTCACAGAAGGTGTAGAGTAACCTTGTTTCTTTCCACAGCCATTAAACTTTTCTTCACAGCTCATTGTATCTCTTAAAGCACAGAACATCTTTCAGCATCATAAAGTAACCTGACCAAATCATCAGTTACAATGATTTCTCTACATGTCAGTTATTTTAGTCTACATTCATATCTTGGTTATTCCTTTCAGCTGCCAGGACATCCTTATTCTCAGGTATCTTATCTTACTGTTTTTCCTTCACTGTAGTCCACTGACAAAGTTCTGTGTGTAAGTGTGCACGTTCATATGCACATTCATGTATATACATCTGTCTAGTCATTTACTTCCTGTTCAGATAGTGAAAAGTAAAATAATAAAGGCAATGTCAATATTATCACCTTGTTGGTTTTTGTACTTTGTAAAAATTGCTGTGACATCTGTGACCACAGTTGACAGTAATTGAGTTTATTACTTAGGAAACTTCATGCTATATTTCTGAAGTGGCTCTTTTCTAGGCTAGCAAACTTATTGCACTTGCCTATTATATCCTGCCTTGAAAAAAACCCCACTTGAAAGAGCGTCAGTTTTCTACCCTAAGGATCAGATGTGTTCACTGCCCGTTTTACCAGACGTAATGAAGACTAAGACTCACTTATAGTTCATAAAAAGCAAATATTATCAACTACTTCATCTCTGTTTCCAGCTGGAAACACATGCACAATTCAAATGGATCTCCTGTGTAGAAAAAGTACTGTGCTTTTCTCTAGCTTGCTGAACAAAACCATTTTTATTTGGAATCATATTGCACCACTGGAGCCCAAAGTTGCATTGGGTTTCATGGGTCTGATTTCCTCCCACTTTACTGCTCTTGCTGAGAATGTACTTTCAAATAAGGTTTCAGAACATGCCTTGCTGTTTTAGAGATGAAGCAATAAAATCCAGGCTATATAAGTAATTGAGAGGAAAATACA